>NW_027175909.1:9745000-10345000 GCF_023055335.1 Clinocottus analis
AAATGAAAAAGCTAAATGTTTTTAATCATCCGTAAATATCCTTGTTCATGTTCTTAAGATACATTGATGCTCATATACACCATGGGATGCATTGATAAGTCAAACTGAGCTAAAAGAGTTTATCATCAGGACGCTAAAGCAACGTCTGCTCAAAATGTGACTTTGCAGCTGCAAGTAAATAATGAATTATAGATCAGTCTTTTTCAAAAGAAAGAGCCATTTGCAACATGTCTTGGTAATATTACAATAGATTGAATGTCCCATCGGTGTGAAAGCAGATATATCAATTATGTTCAGTATTCACTATATCATAAACATTGTTGTTAAATCTATGATTTGTTTAACAATTTGACCAACTTCTACCAAAAAACACAACTTCTACGAGAGACAACAACTACACTTCTGTGTTATATTGTTTCCACTTTTCTGAGACTTGGGCAGCGCTCACAGCATATAGGCTCCCCCCATGTGGGCTCCTACTGCCAGCGTCTTTCAGCTGTTGCCCAAGACTCACTGTCACTTAGCTCCACACAATGCATGGCCAATGGGTAGACTGGATCCCAGCATCCGTCCTCAGAGGGGCATTGGCCCTCTGCCAGACAAGCTTGAGCCGGGGCCCCTGTCGCACTGAAAGACTAGAGCAACACTAATGGTTAAGTCTGAGGAAGAGTCTGTGGGAGAGAGGGGAGGACCGTTTTAATATGATCCAGTTTGGAACTCCATAACACATATTCAGATTTCATTAGGAGCCAAAGATGGACCAATATGTTGGTGGCATTAGCGATTATAGGGGTGACTGTGTTTGTCTGCTTGACACTGTGTAAAAAAAAAAAAGGGTTAAGAAGTGGGGGACGAGGAGGGATGAGGCGAAGAGAGATAGAGAAAGAGAGTTCATGGCCTTCCCAGTTAGGTTATGGCACTGCAGCATGGACAAATCCATGAGCAAGCGAAACCACTGTTTTAAATAGCAGGTATCTGGTGTCAGTGTGCCCTGAGAGAGGCCCTCTCCATCAATATGTTCCTTTGCCCTTGTCTGCTCCTGATATCTTTATCTTGTCAGGACCTCTCCTGTACGTTCCACCTCAATGGCTTCCGTCTGCGCTCGCCCTGTCCTGTGCAGATGGGCCGCTGCTGGTCGCTCCACTTTAGGCCCCTAAGGCTGGATGGGGCGAGAGCGGGGCGGGGCGAGAGGGGGTGGGGTGCGGGGGGGGGGGGGAGTTTAAGATGCAGTGGGATTGAGCTGAAGGCAGTCTTATGTCAACCTGTAGTCTACAGGGGCCTCATTACATAGACGCCAATGGAGAAGCTTTTAGAGGGTAATTAGACCATTACAGATAGCCAGGGGAATAAATGAACAATCCCTATGTCTTCTGCATAAATGAGATGTTAAAATGTGCTTTTTTTTAAAAATATACAATAATGCATTTGGGACTTTTTTCCTTTTCTAGTAAATGTTGCAACTTTATCCACTGCAAAAGGAAACGAATTAAAGAACATCTCTTTAAAGGTAATTCTGTAAAACCTACAAAAAATTAATGCAAAGGACGTTTTCATCAACTTTACGTGACGCAAATGAAAATATACAACAATCTTGTTTACCAGTTCTTATCATAAATCCACTGTGTGGAAACTGACTGGACTCAGATTGTACTCTAGTTTAGCAACAGGAAGCTTCCACTGTTCTTTCCTGTAATTTCCAGCTTACCCTGAGATGAAAATGGGAGCGGGATTGTGGGAAATGACAGATGCGGCTCGGGAGGGCCATTGAAGAGGTCATATGTCATCACGGGGTCGGACATGCCCTTTGAGCAGGGGCTGACTGGCGGCGGGGGGGGGGGGGGGGGGGTCACACTACCTGGAGAGGAGACAAGGCCTGGGAATGCAGCTAACCTAGACCCGACTGACTCCACTCACCTGTCAGCCTGCTCATAAGTGTGTCCTGGATTTATGTTGGCTGGCTCTGTCCTCCTGCATCTGTCTGCCTACGAATCTAAAAAAAACTTTCGAAATCATCTTCACTTTCACCATCATAACGGCCCCATTACAGCGGAAACAACTCTCTTGTACTGTAGGTTTATTAAAACATCGCACCTATAAATCATCCCCATCATCAACGCCATGTTCCCTCCGCCCGGTGTGTCCTGCCAGCGTTAGAGTTTCTGACAGACCGGCGCCGGCACTATATTTAATCTCTGTCTTTCTTCCTCTCTCCCCGTCTCATTTAGTCACTTGCAATGTGTGTGTGTGTGTGTGTGTGTGAGAGAGGAAGAGAGTGAGAGGAGCTCTGGACCAAGTGTGCGATTTTAATAGCCGTCGGTTACCTGCTCACATATGATACCCCTCCAGCCTGCTTGGGCAGATGGCTATTACTTTTCAGTTGTGAAAATCAAGCTTATACAAACACAGGCAGTACTGAGACGCGCTGGACCAAGTGTAGTGTATCCCTCTGATAGATAGTATTGGTGTGTGTGTGTGTGTGTGTGTGTGTGAGTGTGTGTGTGTGTGAGTGTGTGTGTGTGTGTGTTGGGATGAGAGCTGATTCTCTAGCGTTCGTCATGCACGGCCTATCCTGTGGAAATCATTAAGTAGGAGCACTAGGCCGTCACTTCCTGGCAAAGCATGCAAGTGAGATGAAGAGCTTTATCACTTTCCAGGACAGGTGGGAACATTACTGACGGCAGGAGAGCATTAGTGTCAGACCCGAATCAAAAGAAAAATAGTAATTTGATGGCTTTGTGATTTTTGATATATGTATATATATATAATAATATGGAATTTGAATATAATTTTCAGGCAGACTTTTTTTGGAACAATTCCACAAATACGAATAATACGTCAGACACCGTTTAAACTTTTAAATGTGCATATCGTCTACTGCGCTTGCTAAAATAGATTACACATTTCTGGATCTAAAAAGCTAACGCAGCTCTGATGTGTAGACATCCAAGAGCCAACTGTAATTTTCCGGTTTCATTAATTGTGGGCACTTCATTTTAGGTATGAAACCTGAACTTCTCGCTGTCTTGAAACTCAATAGTCCTTTTAGTGTCAAGGTTGGCTCTGTCCTGCTGCCTCTCATGGAATCTGCCATCATGTGACTTGCCCCCACTGTCCCAAACCGCTGGGATTATTGATCACTCGCTGTTGTGAGTGAGACATTTACTGTTGCCCATATTGCTGCACACCGGAGAGCTGCGCGCGGATCACTTCTTTTTCTGTCGAGTCAATCGATAGATAATATTGTGATAAATTATTCAGCCTCTTCGACATGTCGACAACTTAATGCGTTTTATAAAAATGATACTAATAACGACACTCATAATGATAATAGTAATAATAATAATTTTCGAGAAGATAAATTGACTGCACTTCCTGAATATGTTGCATAATATATTCCTAACTTTCGATGTTGAATTATAATATTATGATAATTAACTTTACGATTCTAGGTATCATTTTAAATAATACATAATAATACATTAAATAATCACATTGATATGGGACGAGAGGACAAATACAATAATAGTTTGTGCAATTTCTACGATTCCAACATTTTATACCATCATTAATATATTATTATTTCGCATTAAATTACAACTTTTCTCTTTACATTTTACCATAAAATATAACATCACAGTTTATAGATATTATATATAACTAAGAGCGTTAAACAAGCCGCAACCAATGTAATAAGTTTAGCGCAGCATTGTAACATTGCAGCAAGAAAAATGTTAATTAAAACATTTAAACAGTATATTCTGATTTTCTCTGCCAATATTGTTTTAAATATCCGTTGGATTTCTGCGCAATTACTGCAACAAAAAAAAAATAATCATCAACTCAGTTGCTTTATTTCTCAATATCGCTGCGAAACAAAAACAAAAAAAATATATGTTTTAAACACTGCATGTCAAAGATTTGTCCGTCAGAGTAACACGAGTTACAGGCGCGTTGCCTTAAAGCAGTTCATGCTCTGCAACGTATTCATGAAAATCTTCATTAGGTAAAGGACAGTGTGCGCGAGCGTCGGCCGCTCGGCTAATTAGTGCGGAGTGGTGATGACGGTAATGAGGCCGGATCAGGTGTCCCTCTGACCGCTGGCCTCCCGCTCAGACACGGGCAGCAGCGCCTGAAGCCCTGGAAGGCCGAGGCCTTACGTAAAGCTCACTGGTGGCCAGCACTTCCATGTACGAATACCGCCATCTACTGGCCGGAGATCAGTCCGCGGTATGCGGCAGTCAGCGGCCTCTTGGCTGGCTAAAAATGACACAAACACCACTTAATTTGACATTTTGAACGTTTAAATTGTTAAGATGCTGTATTCACAAGTGTAATATTGCTGCTGCATGTATTTATTTTTGCATAGGGGGATGTAATGGGAATGAAATAGCTTGAGATGCCATAACCCTCGGAGTCCTCTTCCAGCATTGTGTGCAACCGGGGTGAAGAGTGTGATTAATTGTGATTCAGCATTTTATTTCTGAAGCAACAGCAAAAGAAACACTGTAGGTACTGTATAGGCGTCGATAATCTCTCACCTTGTCATAATAAATCTAAAACGTTCATTCAGAGCAGCAAAGGGCCCCACAAGCAACACACTGTAGGCTACCAAAACTCCCAAAGAGAGCTCTATAATAATGCTGAAACTGTGTGTTTGTGTGTGTTTGAGCGGAGGTATCCCACATGTGCCGACCTGAACCCAGAGCCCTCTCTGAGTATGTGTAGTGTAGCCCGGCCTGGACGGGACCCTTGGGTGGCATAAAGTATACTTCTGCTTCACACGGTTCATAAAATGATCAATAATAATCGTAAGTCAAATTTAGCGCTCCTCTCGCAGAGTAATTTGTTAATATTGGGACGCGGGGGAGTGTTTGTTTGAGTTCCCCGTTGCCCCTTTAAGAAGGAGGCACTTCACACTTGAATTTCGTCCATGTTCTCTGTAAAACAGCACTTGTGTCATTTCCACTTTACTGGTCAACTTTCACCCAGCATCACCTCTGACCGCACTCCTTTCTGAATCATTCGTAGACTTTCCACAGATTTCTCCAGAAACATCAACTCTCAAACATCCTTGGCGCAAAATTATAGTGTGCGATCCTTCTGGCAGCATACAAAATAAACTGCCTCTAATTGTGATGCTTTGACCATCCTCCCCCTGAATGTTGTTTAGCTTGGCTGCTGCCGGGGGCTTTGTGGTTTCAACCCGAATAGCTCAGTCGGTGTGAGAGGGAGAGCACATTATTATTCCCGCTGCCCGCTATACTGCACATGCTAATAAGGGAGGACCACTGGGCTGTTTAAAAAAAAAAAGAAAAAAAAAAAGGGGGGAGACGGTGATGTCATCAATGTGCTTTATCTGAGTTGGGATCTGAGGGGGGGGGGGTGCCGTTTCCTCTGGTGCAGACTCTGGGGCCCAGGAGTGAACCCGTGGCTTTGCCAGGGAGCCTGTTTAAGGAGATTACTCAGTCATCACACCTTTGTTGCATTATGGGCCGGAGTGAAAGGCCGTGCACTGTGGCCATCCCAGCGAGACGTCCTACTGACAGCTTTCTGACACCCAAATCAACATGGACAGACATCAGCGTTCATATGAGCCTCGTTCTGCATTGTGTCTCCTAGAACGGATGAAGATTATCAATTCTTATCCTGGTGAAATACGTAAAAAATCACGTTGACTCTTTGACCCTCATAGCCAAGAGTTCCCTTGACGGCACACATGCCTCCATCTGGGTCCTGCCTCATTCTCAATCAATCATCCAATGTTTGATCACAGACGAGATGGCATTATTAATGCAACGTTGTATGAGTTACACAACATTAACGGTTCATGGCAAGCTCGTGAAATCAGATAAAAGTAAAGACTACCTCATACAGTACTTTTGTGGTGGTCTCATACAGTATATGTGATCAGATCCAATGTCCTGAACAAATTACAATTACAAAGATGAGAAAGACACACTTTGAAAAAAGTGGGATACCCTCTTAGGAATTATTGCGAACCCACAATTGAATTAAGTCATTTCCTTATGGTCTGGTAAAGAGATGGTTGAAGTCCTCAGTTACACTCTGCGTCCTCAATATTTTAGAGGTATGAAGTGACGACCTTAATCGCAACAAGCGGTGGCAAAACGCAGGACATATTTGGTCAAAATATGTGTTTTACTGTATAAGAAATATGTCATAAAGATGTTTGATTTCTGCGAAAATAGCTTTTTCAATTTGCAGTTCCAACCAAATGGATCCCAAAAAAAAAAAAAAGAGTCAAACCGCAGTGCACTCTGGTTATGCAGTTAGCTACTGCATCCATGGCTTTGTATCGCTGCCCATGGCATGTCTGCAGGATCTACACTCTGGTTTGGTAATCTCTGCACTCTCCGCCGCAGAAAGACAGCCAACTAGACAGCTAACGCTCGAAAAGTGTATCACATGGAGGCTGGTGAAAAAGCCACAGCTAGCTGCAGCTGAATTGACATGGCCTGTTGTGTGGATGTCTGTTTCCAGCTGCGGTAGCGACGCCGGTATTGTTCTCACCTTGTGAGTCTGTGTGAGTCATCATGTCAAAATGTGCCCTGGAGACACCGACTGGAACAGGAACGACCAGAGAGGTGTTTATTAGTTATATGTCTGGGGACATATTTTTGTCACCGTGATTGTGTCACAGACGTGCAAAATGCAGTCACGAACCTTTACAGGTGTGTAGTTGAGATCCAAATGAAGGCCAAGCTCCAAGATGGGTGTGATCTGAGCAAGGGTGCAGGAAGTAAGGGGGCTTTGGCAGCTGATGTGATCAAATTGCAAAATGGTGTCTAAATGTCATGTGTAAATGAAAATTATTAATTTTGATAAACCAATATCTTATTGTTAGTCATTGCATAAAAAGAAATACTTAATTCTCTCAGGTAGAACAGTCCTAAAGCTAACGAGCTGGACAGTTGTAATCACATGACATGTAGAATTTATTCAATGTAGTATATCTACTTTGAACACATTGAAATGTATTGATGGATTATTATTATTATTATTAATATTATTATTATTATCTTCACTTATATTGATTTGAATCTAAGTATTAACAATAGATGGACAGCTCGTAATAAAAGAAACACAACAAAGAAAAAAGAACAGAGAGAACACATTCTGTTGGTTGCGTTATTTTTATTTTTTGATGATTTTATTGTTTTAAATAAATGCATTATACCCTTTCAGTTATAGAGTATGCTAATCAACCCAAAAGCTTCCTCTAAGCCCCACTGCTTTATTTTGCATTACAGGCAAACTTGGGGTAAACTTTACACTTATTTCCCATGGCAGTGGTGGGGTGCGGTGATAGTCTGAGACTCGGGCTGATCCTGGTGGGCGGGGGACTTCCACAGAGTCTTCCAGCCACACAGAGCCTGATTTTATTGCCCTGATAAAACGTCCTCCAGGGTAATCGTGACTGGCAGTTGCCCCTTTTCATGCCCACACTGCAACGGCACCGCGAGAGACCGGAGAAAAAAATCACACATCCCATTTCTCACACCGGCCTGTCCCTCTCACTATGGCCCAAAATGCTTTTTATGGACATTTCCCCCCGTTTGCTGCAGATGGGTTGAATATTACATCAAAGCGTCTTTAATGTTTCACAGTACCTCTCATATTTCTCCTCGGTATCGAGTTCAAAACTGGTGCAGGCTGCATTTTTACAGTAGATTTAATGGATCAATGTCCATAATCACATTAGCACTGGCTTAACATATAACAAATTTCACCGTACCGGCATCAAAGACCTGACCTCTTGTTATAATCAGGCATAGCATCTTTTCCTCCACTCAAGATCTATGGGTCTTCTGATACAGGGAGAAACAGAAAATTGTCAAGGGGGTGATAAGCTCGTGGTGTACGCAGCTCAGAGAGTAGCCGTGTGAGAGAAAAACATTTGTCCCCACAGTCACACGGTCACAGACGCTTTGTGCACCACTCCACTGTTTTCATGTGCCATGCTGATAATCCTCGCCTTCTCAAACTCTTCTTCCTCTATCCATCGCTGGCAAAATATAACACTTGTACAACTTCAATCTCATCATTCTTTCATTCTTAAAGCCAGAGGACAGAGGACAGTGGTTCAACTGAGATATTTCTGGTGAAAGAAAAAGAAAGCATGATGTATGATGTCGAAGTAAGAAACGCTACGACAGCCTTCACTCAGCACCTCCTGCACGAGGCCAACAGGCTATCAATGAATGATACAGATTAACAAAAAATTCAAACAGACAAACTGCAGACAAACTAGAATTGATGGCTTCCACTGAGCCGCTCGGGGAACAGGCCATGACGTAAAAGGAAAAACATGCCGGGTTCCCCCGGCCAGGTTAATCAAGACAAGCTTCCCCTGTAAAAAAAAACTAGTGTGTGTTTGTGTGTGTGTGTGTGTGTGTGTGTGTGTGTGTGACTGCAGCCCAGTATGTGTATGCATATGTGAACCCATTTCTCATTCACAATATGCAATCTTATTTCACGGCTGATTGTATTTGCTATACATAGGCGGTATGCATGAGGTCCTTGCCTGTATTCCTCTACCCAGCACAGCATAAATAAACAGGAACATTCTATAATCCATCATTCTGTGTGCTGTGGGAGCGTGCCCAACACAAACATGGCTTCTGTTTTCTATCTGTGTGTGTGTGTGTGTGTGTGTGTGTGTGTGTGTGTGTGTGTGTGTGTGTGTGTGTGCGTGTGTGTCAGAGACACTGTGTGTAAATTCTAAGATGGGTAGTACTATTATACGTGTCCATGACTGTGAAACATAAACCTGCTGCCCTAAATGAGGATTATATTAATGAGTTTCCTCTTTGTTTCTGTGTCCCACTGCCTGGACGAGACTCTGAGTAGACAGTCGACTTGGTTTGATTACTCCCATAATTCTTTTTGAGATGACTCTTTTGTAAGTTTGGGAATGTACGTTTTTACGTTTTTATTTCATATTTATTAGCCATGAAGTACTGTTTGTTAATTAAGTTGACCCAGAAATGAATCGTCCTCCGCCAAACTGGGTCCGTGGACTCGCTGGGAAAAGTCTGGACCACTCTGAACTGAGTGCTCGCCTTTGATGTTTGAGAGAAATACAAAACACAAAGCCTGTTTCATATTTGGTCCATCTTTGCTGCACTAGCTGGTCCAGTGACCTCTTATCATAATGATTGAAATAGGGGTGAAAGGTCAGTGCGCAAACAGCTCAGTCTGTACAGTATGTATGCATGACTTCTTAGCCATGCTAATGGTGTGACTCTAGCATGGATGTATGGGCTGTATGGATGTCAGTCAGTCTGTCTGTCTGCCACTTTGATCCAAACTGAAATGCCTGGATGTGTTGTCATGACATTTTGTACAGACCTACGGGATTCCTGGAGGATGAGACACTTTGTTTTTTCTTGCAAAACTAACCACATTTCGTCTCAGGTGTACTTTGGTTTAGTCCTAATCTAACTTTTACTGTGTGGGTATTGGTTCAGATTATTTTTTAAATACATTAGTTGCTAATTTCTGACATTATATACATTTCTGACATTTCTATATAATTGGAAAAAAAAATGCATTTCAATGAAAGGGTCCCTTGAAAGTCCCAGAGCATAAAGTTGCATCCCAATTAAAGCTCCGTCTCTCTGACTATACTCTAATTGGTGCCTTGTGTCCGATTTATGGCAACAACTGACCTCATCCACAATATTTTCTGCTTAAGCCTACATTGTCTTCCCTGTGGCAGTTGTTGTCATACAACACCAGCAGTCACTCTGGGGCAGAAATCCATAGAGTAACAATGGCGGGGCTATTGTAACAAGCATAATGCACTTTACAATATGCTCATTCATTGCATGAGGACTTTATTTACAGAGCCCCCTTGGGTAACGCAATGCAATGCTCTGATCACACACCAGCCCACTGCATGTAATTATCCTCTGCCTGCTCTCCAATCTGTCACTGCCCCAACTCATTTGTAAGAGTGCATGTACAGTGATTAAAGAAACTTCTGTGCCATTGCAAAAAGAAAAGGTGGGGGCTCCTATCACTCCCCTCCCGTCGTCCTCCTCCTCCATATTCGGGGAATTCTCCAAAAACGAGGCAAAGCTGCCATGTCAAAGTGAGCCAGGCAGACGTGTACAGATCGCCAACATCGCTAATGCATCTGCAGCACCGGTGCAGCAGTCAAGTCATAATAATTAAAGACATACAACATCTCAGGACTTCATTAATCATGGTTTATATGGACTTTGAAGTCGTAATGAAAAACAGCCTGCCTCTCTGGGTTTATTGTGTCTGTACAAATTGTAGGGATGGCGTACGCCAGGACTGCCCCTCTCCTGACCGGCTGTTACAGGATGTGGTGATGGAAAACAAAAAAAGATAAGATTTTGGTGAAAAGCTTGTGTTGGTTATAGAGAGGTCAGTGGTCAAGGTTGTTTATGCAGACGCTGAGCGGCATTCAATCAGGCAAAAGTGAGCCGCTGACAGTGACGGCAGTGTAAGTTTACACGTCTTTGTGTTTTGTGCCATGTGTGTGTACTCAGTGGTCAATATTTCCTGTCTTTGGCTGAGCGAAATGAAGGCATGTAGTGCTTTGGAGATTCAGCCTGCACTGTCATATATCATCAACCTTGATTTTCTGCTAGTTTCTCAGATTCTCACCATGCTCTCCAGCCCTTCTGGAGGTGCATTACAGTGAGATCAGAGTGAGAGATTACTGGGTATTAAGCTCTCAGTGCCAGAAGTAGAAATTACAGAGAGGTTGTCAACGCCAGAGTTCTGTCTGCTTGTGTTCTCCTATAGAGAGAGGGAGGTAATGCTTTACTCACAGCGTTTCATCCCAATGGCTTGTGACTGCTCCCTGGCAGTGCTATGCGTGGTGAGTCACAGCCAAAAGTATGTGCAGCTCAAAGAAAGCAAAGGAAGACAGAAAGGGACAGACTGCTTAGGACTCCAGCCCAGGACACATGCATCTTCTCCCAATAAAAGGCCCTTTGGCAGGTTTACGTCGCATTAGTCCACTAAACCCAAGGAAATATACAGTGGAAGGGAGAGAGGGCATCATCCATCATCGAAAATGCAAAGGATGAAGTCACTTTATTTTCTCCCTAATGATGTGTCCTGCCTACAGGTGCAGTGGTGCAATATCCTCCTTTTGGTTCCAAAGGCCTGCTATCGAGATTATATGCATTTACTCTACATTAGAATTGCATTTACTTTAAGGCACGTTATGTAGGACAAGTAGCTTTGCTTTCTCTAAATAAACACAGATAAAAAAAAAAACTTTCAGAAATAAGAGTCCAGATTTCGAGTCTGCAGCTCCACAGTAAAACTGAGTTCTGTGTGGTAACTAGCTGGCAGTGATTCATTTCCTCCCCAACACAAGTTCCTCACTTAAATTTGTCATTTTATGGAGTGTGTCTGACAGAGCACAACTGACAGATGAAAGTTAAAGTGGCCCCTTGAAATAAACAAGTCAAAAAGCTCTGAGTTTGGCTGAATTAAAGAAAGGAAGAGGGGGTTGGGGGTTGGGAGACGAGGGGAGGGGGGGGGGGGGGCGTTTATTTAAAAAGCCAACAAGCATGGTGCTCTCTGGACCCTGCGGTCTGCCAGCGTTCCTCCCAGGTGAGCTCACACTGGGCCCGCCCCCTGCCCCGGCCAGGAGGAAACAGCGTCCTCAGCTCTCCGGCTTTGACTCACACATTATTTTCCTGGTAGTCAAAACAAAATTAGCACTGGTTTGTTGTTATTTCGAGTTAGCTCATCCATGACGTCTCTGTTCATCATTTCTGAGGAGAGGGCATGTTTAGTGGCCACCTTTGAGTTTTTAATGATTGGGATCAATTAAGTATTTTGTGGGTGAAAAGAACAAAAATGAAGGGCACTCCGGGTCAAAAGCAATTAACATGCAACTTCAAACAAAGGACCAAATAATTATGGTATGGCGGAAATCATACAATTGTTTAGATTCTCAAGATGAACAAAAAAATCACTCAAGCATCGTGAGACCACAGCCGACTGGGCACTTGAAATATTAAGGGAGAAGACATAAATGTGACTAGAAAAATCATGAATTATTGTTATTATTATTGTATGTTTCCTGACTGAAAGTATGAGGTTTTTTGGTGATTTGGATCCAGCGGTGTAGGACCTCACGGAGAAAAATCAACTTAGACCATAGTGCCCTCTGGTGTTTTTCCTGTGTTTTACAGACTTAAGTCTCTCCACGAACAACAAATAGGATCCTGCTGAGGCGGATATTATCATGTGAGGTGATATTACAAAACAAACACAACCTCTATAGAAAGTATGGGGGAAGAACTGGGGAGAAAAGAGATTGCAAGTATAATAACATCATTTTTATATTTTATTACAATGGGGCAGTCTTGGTTGCAGTGATCAAAGTGGTTATATAATATTCAAGTAGACACTGCAGTCCATAAGGGTTATTACAAATACATTATTTCTAATGAGAATAAATATTGAATTAACAAGATGACTACAACAATAATAAATAAAATGTAAAACTTTCCTCAGAGTACGGTAAGATAACTGTGAATAGCGAGCAATAAGATGACGTCTCTGTAAACAAGCTTTTCTTTTCTTCATGAAATTGTTCAGTAGTTTCAGATTCACAACAATCCTTTTCTCTGCAAGTCCACACCCAGAAATAGATTATCCAGGCTGTAAAAAATTTTGTATTCTTCTTGTGGCGTGCGTTTCCTTCCCCAGGCCGTCCACCTCGTCTGCCTGACGCAACTTCTCTCTGGGATGCAGGAAGCGGTAGTACAGCACGAGGAACACCAAGCCCACCACTGATCCAACAAAGATTAAACCACCGACTATCAGAAAAAACGTGGCTGTCTGCAACTCTGGCTTCAGCAAAGCCAGCAGTAAAGGAGCCGAAACGTTTACGAAAGTATAGAACAAGTAGTAGATGATCATGGCGACCTTGGTGTCCTGTCCTTTCACGTTGAAAAAGGTGAACGTGAGGATGACCCCAATGACGGCTCGGTACAGAAGCTCAAGCATTCCTGATGAGCAGAAGTTAGTCTGAAGTACATGTGTCCAAGTCGTCCCCAGCAGCCAGAGGACGGTGAGGGCTGCTGTGCTGTAGGGGCTTAATATGAGGAGGAGGGTGTAGCTGAGGATGTGACTGGTGATGGTGCAGAGCTTGTAGAGGAGGTAGATTGCTGTGGGGAGGCCAGAGGGCATCTCCTTGATGTGGGGGAGGGATCTGCGCAGGCAACGGCGATAGTCCACCAGGGCCCAGGCAATGTTAAAGAAGGAGAACGCCATGGAGAGATCTGAGAGAAATGGACAAATGCATTACATGATGACACACTAAATTCCCGAAATATGTCACTTTCTGCCTCTACTTACACTGCAAGACTGAGCAATCCCTGTGGCCCAGCACTATGTATAGCTGCAGAAGAAGTTGCGGCACACTCTCCAGGAAAGTCTCAAACAGTTTGAGCATGCTCAGATCTGTAGCCATGCAAAACAAATTGTGGTGCACATCTCTCCTCTCATCCACTGTGTAGGAATGTGTCGATTTCCAAATCACTTTGAAGCTCTTTTTCAGCAATTGGTAATACCTACGGGCCAAGCACATGCAAAGTCAGACGCGTTGTTGCCAACATGCAACGCATTTGTGAGAATGATTCACATTCTACAATGCACTGCAGCTGATATGTGGCTATTCCAGTTTGCGCTGAAACATTGTACGTGCTTTACATACCACTCATTTTGAGTCACAACATGCATGTACTCCATGGGAGCAGCTTATCTTTTAATACAGTTATACACTCTTATCAAAGTCCTACCTGGTGAAGATGCCCATGCCAATAAGGTGCAGGACAACAAGTCTGCCTTTGGACAAGCCCGATATGGTTAGTTTTCCCTCAGAGTTAATCAGGACATCGGTCATGTCGTCCATGAACCAGGTATGGCTGAAGATCTGCGTCACCAGCAGCCCAACAAGCACAAACAGGAGGGTCAGGCCACCCCACACAAAATGACTCTCTTGAAAATACTTCCCTGCCAGTTGGATGTCCGTCCAAATGTCCACCACGTACAAGAGCAGTCCAGCAATGGTCAGTAACCATCGCACTTTGGTGTATTTAATGTCTGATGGAAGCATTTTGTTGTCAGTTGAGAAATTCAATGCAACGCTTTGCTCCACGATGAAGGTAGAAATGACGTTGGCTCAGTTCTGCTTCGAAGTTTCTGAAGAGAAGCTGCTGTGGACGTTTGGTAATGGACGTCAGCAGTTCAAGTGGCATTTTTGGTCAATCTGTAAAAGCATTACTATGTGATGAAAAACAATGAGCAACATGAAAAAGACAGAGTGCTTATCACGCGCATATGTTTGGTTTAAATCTTGTGCAGATTTACCACAAATCTTATGACAGTGGTGAAATGCAACGTGACTGTAGTCTGCTGCTCTTTGACCTGGGTCATAAACATGTTATTCCTGGGTCCTGCTTAATGGCATACTTACAAACATGATAAGAAAATAATCAATGATGTCATCAGCAGGACCAATAAAAAGATATATGATGTTCATTCTGAAGTCTTTTCTAAGATTTACTGTTTTTATGTTTTACACTTGAATGCATTTTAAAGCATGTTTTCTCAATAACAGAGTAACTTCTTTTGGAACTTCCGTAAAATCTTAACATCTCAATATGATATTAAACTGTTTAATAAAAGGTGATACCGTAATACAATAAAAAACTAATTTTAAAAAAAGGATTCATATTCATTCAATTATCTTCACCTCAATAAAATAAAGCCAAACTTGATTTAATTCCTTGTATTTCAATATATTAATATCACAATTATTAATTCATGTCACAATCAATTCAACTTACCTGTATTCTTTTTCCTATGACAGACAGCTGTGTGCTTGAGCAGTGCCCAAAACTTCAACAGTCGGTCTCTTTCTCTTTCCTTGAAACTTGTGAGTCGACAAGCTCCACCTTCGCGACAACCCTCTGGGCTGATATAGTCAAACCGGAAAAAATGACATAATAGATACTGTTTGCGTGTAGGGCGTGTGTGTGTGTGTGTGTGTGTGTGTGTGTGTGTGTGTGTGTGTGTGTGTGTGTGTGTGTGTGTGTGTGTGTATATGACTGGATAACACTTCCCGCTTCAACTTCTCTGTCTCAATCTGTTGTCCTTTAAACTTGAAGACATATTTGATGGCTTGAATTGCAGCCAGTCAGTGATGAAATGCCAAAGTAAACCCAGACGTATTGCCTAATCTCCCAAGACAGGAGTATCCTTTGATTGCTGTGAACACATTGTACACGGTTTTCCAGTAAACACTAAGCCCTTACACTAAGGGCGAGACAATCTTTATTTATCCAGGGTATGGAACACTGTAATGCACATCGTATTTCCAAAACACATAGTAACACAAAATAAACATGAAATACTGACACTGCGACTACCTTATTTGGCCACCGCGGGCAAGTAAGTCCACGTCCGCCGAGTGAGCCTCAATTGGAATTCTGAATGCACCTCTATTCAAGGTATTATGGTATGGGCATATCCTTAAACTTGTAAATTCAAAGTACAATGCAGTCTTCTTCAAATTCAGCTTCAATGACAATGATATTCATAATGTCACAATTTCCAATATTCAAACTGCTATAAAAACAGATCCTTACATTTGTAAAGTAAAATTACAATGTAGTCTTGTTTAAGCTGAGCTCTGCTACTTCCACATGTATGTTCATGATATTTTACTGTACAGTTTTTTTACTTAAATTTGGAAGGTAAAATTACAAGGCAGTCTTGTTCAGGCTTTACTTGCTTTACTACAAGGCCTTATTACAAGTTTAAGGATCTGCTTTATAGCTGTTTGAATATTGTGAAATGATGAATATCATTATTACATTGTAGCTGATTTTGAAGTCACTTTTCTCCAAAACTGTACAGGACAATCTCAAGGACATACACATGGACATAGCAGAGGTCAGCTTGAACAAAGCTGCATTGTAACTTCACTTTACAAGTTTAAGGATCTGATTGTATAGCCCTTTGAATATTGGAAATTGTGACATTATGAATATCATTATGTCATTGACGCTGACTTTGAAGTCACCTTCCTCCAAAACTGTACAGTAAAAACCAAGGCCATACAGATGTGCATGGCAGAAGTCAGCCTGAACAGGGCTGCATTGTAACTTCACTTTACAAGTTTAGGGATCTGTTTTTATAGCAGTTTGAATATTGGAAATTGTGATATTATGCATATCATTATGTCATTAAAGCTGACTTTGAAGTCACTTTTCTCCAAAATTGTACAGTAAAATCTCAAGGACATACACATGGACATAGCAGAGGTAATCTCGCTTTACATATTTACATATATACATATTTACATACATTGTATATTCACACACACACACACACACACACACACACACACACACACACACGCACATACATATATATAATATATATATATATATATATATATATATATATATATATATATATATATATGTATATATATATATATATCATATATATCATGCAATATAATACTACCACTTCGACCAGTATATGTATATATGTATATATATCATATATATCATACAATATAATACTACCACTTCGACCAGTAACTCAACAACAATAAAAAAGTATTGTCAGAAATAAGTGGGACAAAATATGTCTGTACAGGCAATGTGTTGATAACATAGCCTCTTATACTCCAGGCCTCTAGGGAGCGATCGTGAGCCCCAGCTGTTTCTCTCCTGTGCGTAAAAGAGTCTCGTTGGTCAGACTCAGCGGCTCGACCCTCCCACTAGCAGAAGAGTGACACGCCATTCAATTTCTGCCTGGCCCGTCGTGTGTAGGAAGCAAGAGGGAGCATTGAGCGTCCTCGTACATGCGGATAATAATAATAATAATAGTAGCTGATTGAAAAACCGACTCCATCTGCACAGCGTCGAGCAAAAGTGGTGCCGAAGAGTGTCGACATGGGGATCCGAAAGAAGACCAACAAGAATCCGCCGATGCTGAGCCATGAGTTTGTCATCCAGAACCATGCAGATATTGTTTCCTGCCTTGCTATGGTGTTCCTTCTGGGGCTGATGTTTGAGGTAAGTCCCGTCCACATGTTGAATGGGTTTGGGTCGTGGGTCACAGCTCGCTGCTGAGTGAACGGACCACTGCGAGCCAGGATGCCGAATTGCTCCCCATCTGTTCTCCTGGAAAGTGACATGGCTGTCTGATCTATTCTTCAAACTACTTCCTCCCCTGATCGAAAGTTTTCGCTGCACCGGTGGCCTCGCTTTTGCGTTAAACCCACGAGATTACTAATGTATTCGGAGTAGATTTTCATTATTATGTACTGCGGGTTTTGTTGTGTCGTTATTAAAGCGACGTGTGCATTAGAATCCACTGTCCATCTGGCTGCTTCCCATGTTGAAATCGATATTTCAAATCGATCGTCTGCAGGCCCCCGACGTTTGATCGTTAAATAAAACAAACAAAGTTTTTTTCATGTGTAATTCTTGGATGTATCTTCCATTTTGTTTATGGAAACGTCTCCGCTTGTTGTAGACTTGCAACGTTGCATTGGTGGCTGCAGTAATCGCACCAGCGCTCCCCGACTTGGCTGGTTTATGCGTAGACGTGTTACGTGGCAATCACACAACGACTAGAAGAGGGCTGTCATCACACAAACCCGCTCGCACCGAAAGTTTGGAAGCGAACAGCATTTCAAGTCTGACTCGAGTCGGTCGGGTCGACCGGCCGGGACCCGGTCACACTGACCGACCGACCCGGTAGCTGCACGCTGCTCGACTTTTCGCTCAAATTCATGGTCCATTTCAATCATGTTTCATCTTCGGTGAAAAGCGGCGCCATTAGTGTCGAGTCTACGGGAGTGTCGACTACTTCCGGTTTTCGTCCTCCAAAGTAAAATCTCCTTTTTTTGCAACAGCTGTTGCAACGTGTACGTTGTATCGTAATGACAGCGTTGACGTTTTAGGAACCGTTTGCTGTTTATGGCCCTTTAATTCAACAGTGACTGCTTCTCCCTTGTGTTTAATTTGAATCGTGTCGTCCACTTGCTCTTTTGTTGTGAAGGACGACGAAGCAACTTCCCGTTGTAACCTTATTATTTGGCTTTGTTTGCTTCTCGGAAAGACAACAATACTTCGTTGGATCGTTTTGAATTGCCCATCACACACTTGTATAAAAGGGACTATTTAAGTTAACATATTTAAATTATTCTCCATGAGTAGTCGGTAAAGCTCTATCACCCCCATTTTCTGTTATCGCAGCAGTATCGCACAGTTCCCATTTGGCCTCGCGAGTCTTAAAATTGCCATAGTAGATTGCCAAAATGTCTCTGATATTAAAACCAACGTGTCACTGAAACTTCATTATTCCTCTGAGTCACTGTTACAGTCACTTCCGTATTGGTCCTGCAGGGAATCCTTGATGTTGCTCCAAGTTTTAGTGCGTAAACGCATGGAACCCTTCGTCATCTCCCAGAACAAGTGTACGTGTGCACGTGTACAAGCCTGCATTCCTAATACTTTTTGTTTTCTCCATCTACAGGTCACCTCAAAGTTTGCAGTGCTATTCATAACTATCCAGTACAATGTCACCATATCAACTAATGGTAAGTTAATGGTTAAATTGAGAGCACAAGATAATTGTTGGGAGCAGATGTGATACAATTGATACTGCATGATTTGTCTTCAACATACCATGCAGTTTTTTTTTTCTTCTCAGAGTCGCCCTGCTGGAAGCCTCTCATTTAGATTCTAGAGTGGTTCTTGCGCAGCTTTACACAAACCCATTTGAGAGCTCCTTTCCCCCCCCTTTGGAGCTAAATTTAGTCTGCCTGATTTATAAAGTTCTCTTGTGGCAAGGTTGTGCCGGGTGAATTGGGCTAAGGTGTAATATAGGCCTCTCCATTCAAGTTCTGCTCCTTTCAAGGTTAACAATTTCGTTGCCAACATCAAATACGGTTGAAGGAATGTACAACCACAGAGCTTAGTCATACTCTGTGGTACAGGCTGCAGGTTCGCAGGCTGCCAGCTTGTGATTCAGTTCTTATCTGAGTTCGTACCTCTCTCTGTAACTCATTTACAGCCTCTATCTAATTAGACAAATAACTGGCAGCTAAATCTCTCTGTCGTGAAACATTCTGTAACAGCACTGTGTCTAATTTTCTTTTGTCTGAGCTGACTTTGGACTGATTCCGTTACATGGTTGCAAAAACCACGAGCACTGCCTCTGCTTGCTCAGACTGTTTGCAGGGAGCTCTGTTCCTGTGTTGTGTATCTCTGTGCTACAACTCATCACATTACTCGCAGTGTTTCACAGATGGCAGGCCGTAGGCTGTATAGATAATATGCATGTTATGTTCGTATGTGTTGTGTTATGTACGTGTTGTGTTATTGTGCTGAGACGGTGAATGTCAAAGGGGTGTAATATTGTGACTCACTAATCCAAATGCATCATCTCAGGAATTAAGTTTATTAAACATGGGAATCACTTGATTACATTTAATTAAAATGGCTCGACAGTTCATATTCAGGATGAGCAGGCTTCATCTGACATTTTGTATGTTAGTGAAACACATCGGGCCTCATGCAGCAACATTCTTCTAATATTTTTTAAGCGAAAAAGATACACCAAACGTTCCTAACCATTCAAATGCTTTTACCCAGGTGTGTTGATTTAATAAATCTCACTTGATCATAAACTGGTTGCCCGTGGCCTCTTGTTTATTACTAGCACAACACCCCCTAAAGATAAGGGCAGATGCTGTGTGAAAATACTATGGCGCATGTCCAAGAATTTGAATGATGGCACCAAAAGAAAACGGCGGTCAGAAGAAGAAGCTTTTTTTCTTTTTAGCATCTAAAGCAAGAAAAAAAAGCGTTACGGAAATAGGAGGAAATGTGTTTGTAAATCGCCTGCTGAATGTGGCCTATTGCCAGATAAAAGTTTTATTTTTCTTGTGTCCTGCTCATTGTAATCACTCTGTCTGACCTTTCTGCGTCCTTCTGCAGGCCCAGAGGAGACGCCCGTGAACCACTTCCATCATGGCATCAAGGACTTGGCCACCACCTTCTTCTACATGCTGGTGGCCATCATCATGCATGCCATTATCCAGGAGTATGTGCTGGATGTAAGTGAGACACAAGGTTGATTACGCAGACTTGCATTTTTAGTTCTGCATTTTTTAAAAAAAATGTATTGTTCATCTTTGCAGAAAATCAACAGGAAGAAGCACTTCTCCAAAACCAAGCACAGCAAGTTCAATGAGTCGGGCCAGCTCAGCGCCTTCTACTTATTCTCCTTTGGCTGGGGCGCCAGCCTCCTGCTTTCTGTACGTGCAGTAGCTAAGATGTCGTCGTTCTTAGCTAAACATGTTTTACCCTTCCAAAAATGTCCATGATTGTAACGTAAACGGCTCTTTGTTTTGTAGGAAAACCTCCTGTCCAATCCAGTCACTCTGTGGGAAGGTTATCCCCATACACTGATGCCGTACGTAACGTTGATGTGTGGAGGCCATGTGCATTTTAGAGATACTTTTTGTTTTTTCTTTGTGGTTTAAATAGACTAGAAAAACACTGTTGTGTCTCACTTTATTGGTCATTCTGTAAGATCTTCAAGTATGGCTCTGAATTATATCAAACTTTATCTGTTTTCCCTCAGATTCCAGTTGAAATTCTTCTTTATCAGTCAGCTGGCCTACTGGTTACACGCTCTGCCAGAACTGTATTTCCAAAAGACAAAAAAGGTTTGTATGGCATCATGACATACCGCAGGGTCTGTTGGGACCCTCTGACTACTTCCTGTCGGACTTCCTTGGTTATGTTGCATTGTTTCAAAGAGTCATACTCTCCTTGCTTGATTCCACATGCAGAGTAAATATTTACCGCTCTTGGCCTCCCATCCTTTTGTGTTTACTGTTTAGGAGGATATTCCACGCCAACTTGTGTACATCTTCCTGTACCTGGTTCACATCGCAGGCGCTTACTTCCTGAAGTAAGAACTTCCGCTTTGGAATAAGTGATTGTGTTAAACATGTTGTATTTCTCCTGTGTTGTATACACTGTTAAAGTTATAGTGGTGTCTCATGAGCCCCCTCCTGTGTTGTTCCTGTCGGTTGTTGTAATAACGGGGAGTCGTGTGTCTTTCAGTCTCCACCGTCTGGGTCTGGTCCTGCTGGTGTTGCACTACTTCGTCGAGCTTCTCTTCCACGTTTCCCGACTGATCTACTTCAGCAACGAGAACCGACAAACCGGGTGAGTTCTCATGTTCCGAATATTGTTCTCTAACCAGTACGCGATAGTCTTTGGAAGTTTTACCAGTTAAGGATTGCTGGTGGTGACAAGTCCTCCTTTTGTCTTCCAGTTTCACCATATGGGCCGTCTTGTTTGTCCTTGGGCGACTGCTCACCCTGTCCTTATCCGTCCTCACCGTGGGCTTTGGCCTCGCCAACTCTGAGAATCAAGGCTTTGATTTGGCTGCAGGGAACTTTAATGTTATTTTTGTTCGGTAAGTGAGTCTGACAGGAGAAATGGGACTATTTTTTTCCCAAAAAATATTTTTAAAACTGCTAACTGAAGCTGCTGACTTATTTCTGATCTTAAAATCTCCAAGCAGTTGTCTTTTTTTAATTCAATATTCATTAAGCCACAAAAAAAATCCACTCCTAAATATATATGTTGCATTACTTCAGTTGCTGCTTGTGAAGGAACATTTTGTCCATTTTCTTGATATTTTCTAACTCATGGGGTAAATCCATCAACATCAGCTTGGCCACTTAGAGTAAAGGAACAAAGGCTTATTTATACACTCAGTGTAATACTGAGGTCCAACAATTGTACAGGAAGGGCTCCATTGTAGAGGAAGAGAGTAGTTTACCCATTAGCTTAAATTAGAATGAAATGAGTTATTGAGTTCTCAGGATTGTAGGAAATCAAGAAGTATATCACTGAACATTACCCCTGCATAATGAACTGCTCTGGATGTTACAGAGTATCCGAGGGTGGACCAATATTTTAGACTAGGACTGGCGAGAGGTCAAAATGTGCATCAGATTTTTAGCAGTATCAACGTGTCACATGGCGCTTCTTCATTAACCTTTTTGATGTACTGACTCTTTTAGGATGACTGTCCTGGCTACCATCTGCCTCACTCAGGCCTTCATGATGTGGAAATTTATCAACTTCCAGCTGCGTCGGTGGAGAGAGCATGCTCAAGTCCAGACTTTGAAAAAGAAACCAGTTCCTTCCAAGAGCAAATCAAAGAAAGACAAAGGTGAGCAAGGAGCACAAAGCATGGGGCTCATTCACATGGTTGTAAATGTGTTTTTCTGCACATTAGATAATATACATTTTTTTATTATTATACGCATAATGTTTACACATGCACTTAACTAAGTAATTAATATAATGAAACTAATGTGGGTGTGTTTTCTTTGTTTTCAGCCAATGGAGTAAATGGAGTGAGCTCTCACGTAGGCGATTCACCAAGAGCAAGAAAAGAGAAGTCTTCATAAATACATTCCCCTCTATCACGTCCTTCCCAAAGAACCATCGCAGCCCGCGCTTTCGTGGCTGCATCTGACCAACAGTCCCTCCAGCGCCTTGCCCACAATATGCATCTTCAGCTCCCACAAAGGACTGACCTCCCAGCTGGACTTCAAGAGCCAGAATGCATTTAGCTTTTCTTGTCGGCAGTCGTCCAGCACGCCTTGATTTAAGAATCATTGCTCTGCTGTGCCACCTCGAATAAAAACAAAACAAATTCCCAAACAAACTATGAAAAAAAGACCTTATTTAAGAAGTGCCTATTGATACAGATTGTTTTGTACAAGGTGTATAAAAATTCAGGAATGATGCCTTCAGTGTTTAATGTTTCTCCCAAGTCAGGTTATGTCATGCTTTTTTTTTCTCCTCCAAAATGTGTATTCCAGCTTGTGATTTATTTCCCTTTTTTCTTGTATTTATAAGTGCTAGCAGCTCCTCTTCTTTGCCACTGACTTCTGTCCTTCTTTGGTGGGATATTTGTAAACCATTTTTTGTAAGAATTTCCTAATAATATCTCTTATTTTCTTTTGCATCAGTGAAGGTTGCGTACAGTCCTGTTATAATCTCTGGGTTCACACCACAGACTGTTCAGACTCACACAGCAGGACACTGTTACAATGTTTTCACTGTGTCACTGGCCAACAGACATTAAGATGGAAAGAAAAGTAGAGGATTTCCAATATCCACTCATGGATGGAAGAGTGCATAAAAGCATCCCAGGAAAACAGGCGCCATCTTCCTGTCCTACTATATGTAGATTCACAGTTATGTATAGTGCAAAACTGCCACTAAAGATGTAGTAACCTGATGTAGCAATTACTTATCTTAGGTCAGAGCAGCTTTTAGTTACAAATAAACATATCCCTTGCCATGAAATGATGCTCACTCTATTGCCGTTCTGCCTATAACACTGTCATTAATTGAACACACTGTGTTTTAGTTTTGAGTGACATGAGAAAATGTTGTAAAATCAGGCAAAACATCCCTTTAGTTAGTTTGATTGAATCACTGTCTTGTATGGTCCATAATCATTCGCTGTTTAAGTGGAATCGGTTCATTCTATTTGTTTGTCCCTGCATATTATTGCTTAAAGTTAAAAAAAAAAAAAAAAAAAACAGTTCAGAATTATTTGTTAAAGCACCGATCAAGTTAGAGAAAAACCTATTTGGTTGGCTCTTTTGCCCCCCTCCATCCTCCATCCTCTACAAACATGTGCCAAATGAACTTAATTGACTGTTGATATATGCCTGTCACTTACATGCCATGAAATGAATTTACAAAATCTATGGAGGGCACTCAACTGTATTGCAAGAATCAATCGCCTAGATAACACTTGTTTATTTGAAAGAATAAAACCATCAACTGATTTTAGGTACACAGTAAGTCATGTTCTCCAGCAGTATATCAGAAGTGTATTTGGGTTTCTCTGCTTGTCCTGATTGTTTATCTATCTTACAAAGGAATAAAAATGTTTATTGAAAGAAACAACTGTCTTTTTCTTTGATTCATGAAACCCAGATTTGCATGAGTAGGGCTTCCCCATCCATACAGTGTATAATGCTCAGTCCCTGAATTTGCATAAAAAATAATTATTCACAAAAAGCAACAGACCAACAGAAATGCAATGGATGTTGTGTGCACAGAATAAAAGTAGCGTTTCCTGTTCACATTTTTGTGCTAATAGAAACCAATAGAAAAAGACTCAAAGTGATGAAAACATAATAACAGGGTAGGTGTCGTAATTATTCATCAATTATATTATCAATGCATTGGTTCCCAAACTGCAAACTTGGAGACATTTTTTAGGAACTCTAAAATATTTTATTTAAACTGCTATTTCAGTTATCGTGTCAGTCACGGTGTAGATTACCCAACATGTAGGTGTGAATGGTGTTCTAAAGCCATCTCATTCAATATTGTGCACATAAATATGTATTTTAGCACTGTTCTGAACACACCATGCCCTTCGGTAAACAAACACAAGCAGCAACTGCGAGAAAAACCTACACAAATGTTGTTGTGTGGTTACGTGTCAACGTGGAGTTTATGTACAGAGTCCACTCTTGTTCGTATCGTCGTGTAGAAACCACTCTGTTGATGTTTCACCTATCCGCCACTTGGTGGCAGTGTTGCACACGTTTTAATTCAGAGAACACGCCTCCTTGTCTGTTTGATCTATGGATAGTTGACCACACAGTAAATCAAGGTACATAAACTAGGACACACTTATTTGTAATACTTCTAAAGCTTGACATGTTAGCGTGCCGTTTGTGTTGCAATACGTTTTGTAAAATAAATAACATAGCTACACAGTCTTTGCTGAAAAAAGACTTTGCACATATATTTTTAATTATCATCTTGTTACCATTTAGTTACAATGTATCTATCTTGAAATGAAATTAATTAAATAGAAATTGTACTTCTACATATATTGTTAACAGAAACTTCAACTGTCTTCTGTTTTCAATCATTTTTATTTTATCATAGGTATACATCTTAAAAATGTTGTTAAACAGTACTTGCATTAGTGTATAAGTATTGGTGTAACATATAAAACCTTTTTCACTATTGTCAAATTTGAGTTGAGATTGGGGGTGTCATAGTTTCCCCACCTCTTAAACCACATACATTCAAACATTAGCTGCTGGCAGTCGTGACACTGTGGGGGCTTTAAGTAACTGTCAGTGTTGTTTTTATTTTCAGACTAAATGTCAGCAAATGAATGCCCTTCGATCAAAATATAAAGAATCGTGTCATCCTCTAAACAGGTAAATCGGTGTTGGGGTTGCGTACGAATCCGACGGCGCTGAGTTGATACTGCTGGAGCCCCGTGATGTGGTTTGGTGTGGGGGAGGATAGCAGCTACCAGCCAGATAAACACTCAGCATTGGTTTGCACAGCAGGAGTAACATGGCGGCACAGTTAGCCAGCAGAAATGTTGTTTCACTACCGCGAAGGTCAGAGCGGCGTCTGATAAACGGAATTTAACAACGAGGACGCAACTGAAAGTGTTAAATCGTAAGTAGCCGCACGTGTCGGCGCTCGTTTGCCGCGACGGGACGCGGTGTTTTCGGTGTGGAGAAAAAAAAGGGATCCAGTGCGAGGTCTTCAATCTCGGTTGTGTGTCTGTCTGGCACAGGCTCTCGCTTCGGCGTTAGCTTGTTAGCAAAGCGTTAGCTCCTTGGCTAAGCCCGCTGCCTGTGTCAATAGTGTTTTCTGCAGCAAACTCGATCAGGCGAGCGACTTATTCCAAATGTTTGTCAGCCGCTTTTTTTAATTCGCGGTGACACCGACGTTTACATTTGATGTAAAATACAATAAATGTTGCGTGCACAACACTTTCATATATCGTTGTTTTGTGTTGTGTGTTTTTTTTTGTGCTGAGTGAGCGGGTGACCGTGTTCACAACACCGGACGAAGTTCGCCAGTAAGGCAGGAACGTAGTTAGCATGCTAGCTGCGGAGCCGCAGGCTAGTCTGGCTGCTCGCAGGTCGTTGTCAGAATAGGACGCGAGCGGGTTCCGGACGGTTCTGACCCGCGTGCGGTTGAGCGGGCAGCGAACCCAGTTTGTTGTGGTATTAACCATGCCACTGTGCTGTAGCAATGACTTGCTACGTTAGGTAAGTTAGGTGAAATGCCTAAATTTCTTCAGCAGGGACCATTCTCATTTTTTGTTTTTGCTGAACTAATGCTTCTCTTGTGTTTGGCTTGCGTTACTACGCATCGTCGAGGTGCTCCACGACCAGGCTGTGGAGCAGCCAAAGCGTTGTCACTTTTAACCGGTAACTGTTGGCTTTAAACATTTTGACAAAGTATTCAGAAAAGTTCGTCCGTGTACTCGAGAAACGAGGGGACCCCCCAACCCTCCCCGAAGTGTCGCTCCGCGCTCGAGCTTAGAAGAGGAGAACGGTGCGTTCGTTTGTTGTTGCGTTCCAAATACGTCATCCGACTTCTAATTATGTGTTCAACGCAATCTGCTGGCAACGCAAATTGCGTGGCGCTCACGCGGACGTTACTGTGGAGATGTACATGGAGGCAGGATTTTTAATTAAATGCAGAAGGTGCTCTCTGGGAAAAAAATGGCCCATGTAGTGTGTATGGGGGGACGGGACGCCACCGAGAGTTTTGACTTGTGTGTTGCTTTGTTGTGCCCGTGCACTCCTTTTTACGGGCTCTCGTGCTTGACTGATTCGGGACTAAACCGACAGACAGCTTGTGCCATGTCAGTGATTGTCAGCGCTCCTCTCAGTAATGCTGAAGGAACGCATCTTGTGGAACCAGTTGAGCAGTTTCTGTTGCATCACTCTGCCCACCTGATGGTGCACAGCAGCACTGGTGTCACATCACTGATGTGAGCTTTAATGTGATATGTTGTCGAGCTGCAGTTTGGCTGCAACTTCAGAGCTGCAGTGGAAACGTGTTGGTTCTCGGCCGGGACTCTGTATGTTGCAGTGAAAGAGAATTCCCTCTTTACCCTCTCTTTCTTTTGGTGTACATATTGGCTGAAGAGTTTGTCCTTGTCTTGACAGAACAAGACAAGAAGTACATTTTTTTCCCACAGCAGACCAATCTTTGAATTTTGAAAGTGTTAGGTGAGGTCACGGTGCATGTGTATGGCGCCTGTGACAACCCTCCCCTGCTTGCAAAGAATGCAGCCCTACACAGATGAGAGCATGCATTCCATCAGTATGTGTGTACAGTGCATGTAGTATTACTCTTGTTGTATGTTTTAGCTTCACTCTAAGTACACTAGTCGCTGTCAAGATTCATATAACAGGGCTTTTGCCCTTGGGTGGTTCACAGAAAAAATTGTTTTGTCATTTCAACGAAACGGTACAATAGAACGACTGTTTGGATGATGACAATTCAGGAATTCATTCAAGCGTGTATGCAAGTATGTAGATGTTTATACAGGGATAATCGACTGGAGGTTTTTCACACTGACTTGGCACAGTTAGTGTAATGTGCGTTACCGAGAAGTATTTCTCTGCCTTAACCCATTGTATCATACAGCAATAGCAACAGGTGTGAGAGAGTAATTCCCAGCGGGTCACATGGTTTGGAAGCAATTTCTACATTAATGTCTTGTTCTCGTGCTCTTCAGTTGTTTTCTATCGGCCTGGGCTCCACTCACTCAGCCCAGCAATTTCCCTCACACAGCCCCATCTTGCTGTATTGTCGTGGGATATTTGCTCTTTTTGGTAGTTGACAAGTCCATAAAACAAAGCAAAGTGTTTTCTATTGCAATTGGAGACAATCCTCCCATCTTGTGATCGCTGACTTTTGCCCTGTGATAGGCTTGCTTTGTTGCGTCACCTGAGTGATACTGTAATCATTTGACCCTTGTTCTGTAGCATGCGCTGCCAGTTCTTGGGTTGTTGACTGTCACTGTTGGCCTAATATGATAGTCCGCTAATGAGTTTTATTATTATTGCAGACCCACTAATGTAAAGTTAAATCACGTTTTTGTATTTGTTGGACAGTCATAGATGCAGACTTTTTGTATGTGTAGCTATATGTGTAGCTATAAGACAGTGCTTACACTAAACACAGATTATTTAAAAGATCAATTTAATCAGCCTTTGTCCAGCCCAATAGACTTGACATAAATGGATAATCACCTTGAGCCCTGTGTGGTGGCTTTCTTAGGAAGTATTGTTATTTCTAATGTTGTCTGTGAACGTACAGCTCAATATATATTGTTTTAATTTATGTTTCGAGGGGCGACTGTAGTGAGAATCATACTTGCCGTTTATACTGTTTGACACTTTGAACTTTGTGTGCAAAATTAGTAGTCTCAAAACAGCATTATTATAATGCCAATATGCGTTAGTTATTTATGGTTTAGTAATCTATATCGATTTAGTCAGTAAATTCAATTAAAATGCAGATTTTGTGTCAATGAACTACATCACAAAGATGTTGGGATGGATGCCTAAATCACACAACGACCCCTGGTAATTCTGGTCAGTTGTTATTGAAGCATTAAGCGTTCATCAACAATGTATTTAATTTATCCCCACTGGAATTAGCAGTTTTAGAAGAATTAAAAACTCTCCTAGATATTTAATCTTGTGCACTGCTGGAATGATTCGTCAGTTTATCGATTAGTCTTTCAGTAAAAAAATATTGTGCAACAATTATGAAAATCAATAAATTGCTCATGTAAAATTTGAAGCTAAAATGTTAGATTTTCTGTTTGTAGGCTCAAATCTTTTGCATCTTGTCTTCTAGCATAGTATAATATCTTTGGGGCTTAGACTGTGTATAATCATGATTTGCAGTTCTAAACACACTAATGGGCCTCATTATTTGAATATTTGTATTAAAATACTTATTTAGAAGATAAATCTCAATCTAAGAAGCACTCAAGAAATACTGATGTTAGTGCTGAAGTTTATAAATGTATGACACATAACTAATCTAAAGAACACGTCCATTTCAGTTCGACATGAATCCCTTTTTAAAAAAATGTACTTTTACTCGTTAATTACTTCGGCTCCTCTTGTTTCCACACATTTCTCATAGCAAACAACATTTAGTTGACTCATTTGAACCAGGCTGGAAAATGACATCCCTGTCTCTGCCGCTTAGTGCGTCCAGCTCCTGAACAACACCATACCCCTCTGTCTCATACAGGCGCTTTAATGTGTGGACCCCTGGGCTCCTTTTTAACAGCAGTGTCAGATGACAACATCCAGAGCTGGCAGGAATCTTGGCTTTCATACGGATGTTGCAAAGTATTTCTCCCCGTGCTCAAATCTGCAAATACCACCCAAAGAACGCACGTTAGGAAAAACTGTAAGGTTTGTTTTGCTTTTTGGGAGAAACCACTATCTTCTTAGTCTATTTTTCTAATTTAAAAGACAGCGAAATGGAAGACTGCGCGAAAAGACAAATGCACAAAGGCTTCTCGTCAAGCTTAGCTGTTACAGATCAGACTACGTCGTGTTATCTGTCCATCACATGCCGTAAGGACCACAGTGTATTCTTGACATGATGCACCACTTCCCCTGGTATCTGTTAGCCTTGTCTCACTGGGCATCTCACCCTGCTGTCTCTGCGTTAGTGTTGTCATGGAAACAGCAGTGTGACAGGTCCTGGGTGGGCGTGAGGGATGAGCTGTGGGGAAATGGCCAGGTTTTTACAGCATAGGGAGGGAGAGAGATATAGAGAGCGAGCAGGGGAAACGGTGAGAGGAGAGACGTCAGAAGCGAGGCAGAGATGGTTGATGGAGAGCTGAAAGGGCTTCGACATGGAAGAGGAGGAGTCAGATTATTTACTCCCTTGCTGCTTCAAGGCGTGTTGTCATTGTGTTGTTTGGCTGACCTCAAACCAGCTTTCCCCCTCGAGCTAAGAGTAGGTCTTGTCTTAATAACTGCATCCTGCACGGGATCTTTTTGGGTTTAACCGCAGAACTGAAATCATCCAAGTACAGTGCTCTTCATTAAGGAGTTATAACAAAAAAGAAGTGTTGTCAGATATACACAAATGTACCGGGTTTGCTCTGGATGAACTGGAGGGATTCTCGTGACATCACAGTTTGCTGATAAAATTGAGCCCACATTTTCTCTCGACTAACTTGCACCTTTTAGTTTCCACCCAGTGATTGGCAATCAAGATGTCCAATTTACAGTGAATGGCCATCGTTGAGTCAGCCTTTCAATAATAATTATTCAGGGACATTTAGGCTCAATATTGGCAAACAAATGCCCTGGTGAAGTGTCCTTGGCTTGTATGTGATCATTTTCCAGGTGGAGTAATTCTCTGTGGCAGTCGCTTTGTGTTAGAAGGATATTCTAACGTGTAATGTTTTTAAAAACTGAGATTTGTAACATCACACCACGGGCTGCAACACGCTCAGCTCCCATGGAGACTCCACCGGGGCTCCAAGGATCTTTAGGCTCACAGGCAATCCAATGATTTCAACAGTCCGCACTCCTCCACTTATGTAGGTCAGCTTCAGCGAAGTGCATATTGATCTTCCCAAGCTAGATGATATTGTGGTGTCTACTGCTCATTGCAAAAGAAGGTGCCCTCAGCCAGTTTGGCTTGAGCAGAGGAGACAGCAGAGGTCACATGACTATGTGACAATGCTTCTGCAGCTGTTTTCCCTTTCGTTATGAGTCTGGGATCGCTTAGTTGTCCAAAAAGGTGGATCTAATAACTTACTATTTTTCAAATAGGCACCTCATTTGTATTCATGCTTTCCATGGTAATTATTGATCTGATTGTAGGAATACAATTATTTTAAAAGTACTTATTTAAACATAAAGCTAATACAGGGCTTCATGGAAGGGCATAACAATGCCTCGTCTCCTCATAGAATGATAAAGGTAGAGCCTAAAGGTGCAAGAGTTGATCCCCTTAATTGATTCCTTGACAGGACAGAGTTGTACATAGAGGTTAGGGAGTGTGGTTTGAGGTCTTAATTTGTGCGAGTGGGTGAATTGCTTTCTCCTCCCAGTGCCACAATGTGTTTGTGGCACTGGGTGCTAGCATGTGGTTGGCATCTTTCCCACTGCCCAGGGTGGAATCCTTGGCACCAAGAGAGAGAGAACTTGAATTGAACAAGCTGCCTGGTGGAGTTGGGTGGGTGGTCGATCCAAAAAATATGCAGTGTGAATCTGCCCCTGTGAAAATCGGGTGCACCATCATATCCTTGAATGGAGGTAAACGACACCATCGCAGGCCTGGCAACGGTGGTATGGAATGACATGTGCAGAGCAGCAGCATTTCTCACTCACTTGTAATAAACCAGAGGAATGCAGGGATTCAGTTTTAGGCCTTTCCTTTCTGTACACATTGTGAGGGTCAAACTCCGACCAGCATGATTCCTCTCCCCCTCTCTACCTCTCTTTCGCCATCTCTGTTTTTCGTTGGCTGCTGACTCAGCAGTGTTCCCTTAGTGACCTACAATATGGTTTTGCTTGCGTTATCTTTCCCTTTTTCTTTGTAGGGAATCTCCTTAGCTGACCTGTGTTGCCCATCCATACTGTACAGTTCTGGAGCGCCGTACGTTAACATTATGACTAGATTAAGCACAGCCCTATCAACCGGAGTACTTGTTTTCCTTTTATTAATGACGAGAGCATAAAATGCCGCACAGGTTCATGAGCCTCATATCACGCCCCGTTAACTCTCACAATTAACCACAAATGGCGAGTGAAACGATCAGCATGAATAGGTGAAATGGTGTACGTGTATGTGATATGGTGTGCGTGTAAATCAGCTCTCCATGAAGTTACTTGACGGACATGCGGTCGTTATTTTCTAACAATAGGTTTCTCAATTAATCCTTGTGACTAATCATAAAATACTAGGTATTAGTAGCGATACAAATTATATGTAAAGGTTTTCTGTAAATGAGAGAGGGGGTGATTACGAGTTGACGCCAGGTGGGTTATTGTTTGGGCATGACCAGGGAGGGTGACTGAATTTCGATTGTTCCTGCTGAGATCCATTTGTACAGAACCCAGGCTGAATTATTACTTTTATTTTAGATTATGAGTTTGAGGCGCTTAGGTCAAGCAAACATGAAGGTTCAGTGCTGTGACCAGATAGAGAAATGCACCCAAATGCAACAACATGGCTTTGTCATCGTTTTTTTGGATAACAGTAGAATTGCATAGCATAGACTGAAGACTGAACAGACACTACCTGCTAGAATGTTAAATATGTCATTGTCATTTAGCTTTTATGCAATGATTATAAGTGGATAAAATTCAGCAAGTCTTTAATGTGGGATAAGAGGGGGAAGCATTTTTCCACCTTGTCTAAGCAAAGGACATGCACGACATGTGTTTTAGAAATTGAGATGTCATAAACTCACCCGCTACACTAAAAGGCAAGCTCTTTTTATCACATAGGTAACAATGGTAACTGTTAGTAAGGCCATTTTGATCTTTGTTAACACAGTAAGACATTTAGTTCTGGCGTGGAGGTTTTAGAAGGTATGCTTAACCTTTTCCCTTTCTTTTAATTTGAATTTGTTAATAGAACATAATAGGTCATTTATATATTCAAGAACTGAAACTGTGCATAACTAATTAATAACATAACGACCAAATTAACAATACTTCTCTCGGATGGAGTGTGTGCAATGTGTTTGTTTGCATGTCAACATACTTCCATTCATGCCTTTACTACAGAGATTTGTGGTTTTGGCACCTGACGCGGGCCGTCAAAACAAAACCGCCTCCCAGCTCATCTGGCAGTGGAGTGCATAACAAAGGCAGTCATTGGATAAGAGCTTACACGGTTGAGACAGAGCCATGATGTTACACTGATGCTCCTGCTACAAAAGCCTCAGTAGAAAATAAGCAATTAACTTGTTTCAGATGTCACACTTGTTTATCAATCTTACCTTTTATTTGGTCATCATTCATATTTAGACAATATATAACCAGTTGTTGGTAAGTTGCCCAACACTGGTTGGGGAACTGTCAGTCATGTGAGGGGTCGGTCGGCCTCTGATTTTATTATGAACCAATTCCGAAACAACTCCACACACGGTGCTGCGGTCCCTTGGTCCTGAGGAATACACCTGCCATGGCAGAGTTGCATCCTCAAGCGTAGAGTAAATGTGCAAATGCAAAGCTCACACAAACATCGCCAGAGAGCGAGCTGGCCCCAGCGCGTCGTCCATTTTAGTTACACATTTAAATCAAACTGCTCCCTTATACGTTGCATCTCTTGCACATGTAGTGTGTGGTTTTTGCTTCTATACCACGGCTTTCCACAAGGATATGGATTAGTCACCCAGTGGGAAAAAAAAGTATGCAGCTTGGTGGGTGGTGAGGCGAGCCTCTAGCACATTATAATGTCACCACTGTTCCATGTTATGGAATATGTATTGTATTATAAAAAAAGGAAAATTAGGCTTCTTGTGCGTTTTAGCCCACACAATCCGTTAATAGCAATGGATATTTAAAACCATGTCTATTCCTGACTGAAGAAATTCCTTAAACCTTTTTTATTATTGCTGGAAGTTTGGCTCTAAGGTTTATCAACACATACCACGGTGATGTTTTATGTATTGTTTAATTAAAAAAATGAATGCACTAAGTAATAATGAAGGGGAACATAATTCCAAGCCTGTTTTTTTGTTTTTTAATAAAAATTATTTATAGTCTGTCAAAAATCCGAATAACAAAAAATGTGAATCCCTTTACTGAAGTCATGTGAATCTGCTAAATCAACACAACGTCTTCATTATTCTTAGCTTCACAATCACCATTGATCATAGTACTGCAGGACATTCCATTACATCATATTTTATTCTTCAAATTATTTGGGCCATCTGACATTAGTTTGTATAGTTTGTCAATTGCAAAAAGTACAATCGTGTCCTCTGACATTTTTTAATTGGTAAAACAACAGTATGGGGCACGGTCTATATTTTCCTCTTATGGCGTAGGCCTACTACTTTGACAGAGTTTCCTGTTTATGTGTGCGAGAAATGCGTCTTAAAGTTGACTGTAAAAAGCGCATGGAAAGAAGGATCATGTATTCATTCATTCAGCCCATAAATATCTGTTTGGTGTGTATACGGAAATGTAGCCCTGAGTATAGTTTTTAATGCTTACTCTGCAATTCCCAAGTTGCTGCCAAGTTGTTTGCAAAACACTGACAACAACTCGACACACCCTGTCATCTCAGCGTGCGACACACATTCATATTGAGCATGACAGATGCGCACATTACTTTATCATTTCAGAATTGTTATAAACCTGTGGTCGTTAAATACACATTGCGAATCGCAAGTTCATCAAAACTTTTTATAAAAATCTAAAATTATTATTATGTAGCTGGCTGGACTTCAATGAGTAGCTGTTTGGCCGGCAAGGCTGCTATCCCATAATGTAGGAGATGTACATGACAAGCAGGACACCCAGTAAGATATGTGTCTGACACGAAGACCAGACTCCGGTTTGACCTGGCAGGGTTTCGTCAGTGGTCAGTGGCGAGATAAGATGGAAGCAGGGCAGCGTGCTTCTCATTTGTACAGCACCGTATTCTGGAGACTGTGTGGGAGTCGTTATTATCAGTTACTTCACAAAAAACTCATACCGATTATTTAAATTTAGCACAATTTTAGCTATTATTAGTAGCCTTTTCTAAGTAGAGGTTAAATAGCCATCGTTGTAGGGTGTGCCTGACCCGGTTGTCATCGAGCGCTTAAGCGGGCGGACTGAAATGGAGTGAAGGCTGCTTCACTTTACTCTTTGCTCTGTCTGGTCCAATTACATGTTCTACTGTCAGAGTCGCAGTGCTCTTAATCAGGTAATGCTGGGCTTTAAAGTCATCCCCTGAAACGTCCTTGACAGATTATTACCCTTTTGACACGCTGGTTCAATAAGCAGACGAACACCATGAACTTCTTTCTCGTTCCTATCCACTTGCTTCCTTCATTAACGCTGATTTGATCTACTTTTATCTAGTTGTGTTTTGCGGATTCGTAGGGCACTGTATGTGCGTTTGCAGTGAGTCTGAGCATTGGCCTGTCACATTGTCTCAGTCTTTAGCTGATAAAGTGACATAGTTGTGTCAGCTGACCTCCTCTTCCCCTCCCCACCCTGTTAACATGGCACCTCCTTATCCCGAGTCTGCCTTCACTGTCTAGCCTCAGGCCTCCACGGGAACTAATTCCATACAAACTGTGCCCCGGAGTAAAAGATGGTGGACACACACTTACACGGGCACAATAGATATTCGTTTGACATGCAGATGAGTCACAAGATGAGCAAATCTTAAAAGCATCCTGTGTACACAGATTGATCATTCTGCCCACTCCCCTTCTCACTCTCTATCTCTTTGAGCTGGTCACTACATGCATTCACTTTCTCTTGTCGTTACGCCTCTCCTTTCTTTAAACGCAACTCGTCAATCTCATTTTGGTAAGTCCTCGTGTGTTCTGTCTCTGAGGTCGCAGCTGAAGGAACTGGATGTTCTCTGAGCAACAGGTGTGACGACACCTGACACAGGGTTGCATCTGCATCGGAGCAGACCATTACAATCAGTGTAATGTTTTTTTATGTAAAGATATCTGTATATGTTGATGTCACCAAGACTAAAGGATTTTTAGTCAAAATAGTACAGATCTGTAAAAGCCCTCTTTACATTAATGGTGAAAGAAGATATTCAAATTTACATTTTTAGTTTATGTGATTTGTTCATTTTGGACTTGTTTACTACAGAATGCTTTTAATTTACTTTTAACAAGAATACAATTATGTTTTTTATTGGCTTCATGAGTTCAAGTTTATTCATGTGGTATTAATATGAGTTCAAAAGCTGGAGGAATAGTTCCTTTACGCTAAGTGACCACAACCCGGAAAAGAACGACACATTTTTATATACCGTTTAACTATATAAAAATGTAGCTGGGAACTCTACATATTGTTTTGTATACGTTTGGCAGCCACTATGTCTTTCCCTGTAATTCCCCACAACATCAATTAGCTTAGCTGCGAGGTTGTCAGGTGTGTGTGGGTCTGGCATACTGTCAGGATTTCCACCAGTGTATTGGAACCATTTATAGCGACTTTCTGGTTGACAGAGAAAGTGTGTGTGAGACAATGAGTATGAAGTCAGCAGTAATGTTTGACACAATGAACATAACAGTGCAATTTGTGTACAGTTTATTAGTCGGTGAATAAATGCTCCAACTTGCATCAAGACCCTGAGACAATTTCAATGTCTCGCTGGCCACCAGTTGAAGTACACAGGGTTATCCCCACGCTAGAACTACAGCGGCCCAGGCACATTAAAAGTGGGCTGACCTTTTAAGATGAACCTGCTATTCTCATTTTAGTGACCAGTCATTTCTTTTATGTTCTTTTGCTCAGCTTAAAAAATTAAAAATTACATTGTTTGTTTAGCTGATGGCACTAATCGGTTGAGATTCCTAACGGCGGTTGAATATTTAATCATTAACATCCTTTATGACAATGCTTACATTTCGGGTTACAATATAGTGCCAGGGAGGATGTATTGGTAAAATATAAGGTCACAAAAAGATAAACCGAAAAGTTAAGAGAGTAGGTAGTGTTTTTTTCCCTTCACATCTCAAAGAAATTTTGTAAAAATAAAACTTCCATATATAAATGTGTTTCTAATCATGCGTATTGTTGCTGTGCGTTAAAGCTGTACAGTTAAACACCTCCCCAGTGAAACCTGTACAGCCACATTCCTCTTCTTTTGCTATTGAGCATCACCACTGACACGTCTGGTTATGAAGTGCCTTGTTCTTGGGCTTCCCACCACACAACTGAGGCTGTACGTTTTTAGATTGTTTCAGCAAGTCCATCGGTTTAAACCCGCTGCTTATAACACAATACTTCCTAACCTAAAGGCTGTGAGGCTGTTTTTTTGCGAAACATGTATACTTTAAGCAAATCTTTGTTTAGCAGAATAATTATGTGATTTACCATACGTCACAGTTGCTCTTATATGAATCAAAATCAATTGAGTATTGGTTAGGATGGCGGTCTTGACCAGCATTTGGTGTAACTAGAGCTAAACAGCCGGGTGTTTTCATTAGGATAGACATCAGCCTTGATTCTTATTGAATTGAAGGCCATTAGCCACTCAAAAGGCACCACGTTGCGGCTCCATTGGTGTTTAGCCTTCTGGTGACCCGGCCATTATGGTCAATTTCTAGCACATGAACTATCTACCCTTTGTGCCATCTCAACATTATTAGCTGGATCTTTAGCATTGTTAGCTCAGCCTGGTTGACAAAGCCTTTCACTCCGATAGAGTCCATTGCCAACTCTGGGAGAAAGGTGTTACATATACACCCACAGTTTGGCTTGAGGCCTTATTTCACCTCGTCTGCTGCTGTCGAAAGAAATGCTAATTGCCTTGATGGGCGTGAACCACATTCAAAGTTGCGTGAACTCTAAATGTCTTGAAGGAATTCAGTCACTCAGTTTGTGGTTTCTTTCTGTTCAGTTTTACAGTTCACTTCATAATTTGGTTTTGTCACAACATTAACTAAATGTGAAGTTTTGAGCCATTTAAACTGTAAGTGGTAATAGGCACTCTGTTTAAAGGGAGTGTGAACTTTTAACCTGATCTTTGACCTCCTTTTAAATACCAACAGATGGTTAGACTGTGAATGAAATACTCCTGTGATCTCGTGTCAGGTTCTGGAGAAGGTGTGGATGTTTAGTGCGTTTACTTTTCTTTTTTCCTTTGGCTTCATCTGTCTTTGTAACTTTTCATATTTGTATTTTTTGAAACAGGCTTCACTATAATTTACAAGTAGCTGTATTGATTATGTGACGCCAGTATTCAAGGTAACATGAAACTCAATTAATGTGGCTGCTGCAGCTCAGTGACAGTCTTGGCAGGGTGGTGTGTTTTTGTTTAGGTTACACCATGTGTCATTCAACGCTTCTGTGCCAAGTATAATAGCCCTTCAAGGAAAGAAAGCGCTGCAGGTCTTTCCTGAGACGTTCTTCTGTTCCAGTTTGTCTAGATGATTTGCACACACTGGCATGCAGGATTATGTGCATGCAAACTTAAATTGGGAGTTGGATCACACTACTAATGTCACCAGTGCCCCTTAAATCACAGGTAGAGTTTGCATGGCTCAGGTGGTCGAACATGCGAGAGGCGGTTTGGTCTTATTCTGGGAACCTTGCCCTCATGCTGACTCACACGGAGCATTAAACTTGCACATTAAAGTATGTTAATCGTTGGCACATGCTAACAGTCAGTAAAATGGATGGATGGGATGTGACTGGATGTACAGATGCATCAGTGTTGCTTGCGAAGAAAGTATTTTTCTGAGTTGCACAATAACTACCTTTTGATTAAATATTTCCTGTTGTATTGATGATTAATGTTACGAGAGGAATCACTATCATTAGGTGGATATTCTAACCAGTTACATTTCTAAACATTAACTCAAATATATCTGTCAGTTAGAAGTTTTTTTGATCCAGTTTGACTATTTTAAAAAATAAATAAAAGATGACTGTTAAACTAACTCAAAAGAGTGTTTTCACACTTCTGCCTTATTCTGTCACTCAGTCCACAGATCAAGAGCTGGACTGAGCATGTGACGGCATTAAAGCTCAGAGGAAATTCCTCCAAAGGATGAGAACTGAGAGTTATGCAGGATAGGGAAAAGTGAAAGAGGAAGGTGGAGTTGAGAAATGCCAAGTTATGAAATTGCATAAAAATATTAGATTGACTGTAGCATTCACGACACATCCGCTATGTTGTAGTTCTATCATACTTGAGCTTTCATCCTATATAGATTTTTAAAACTGGAGGGTTTTTTTGTCGATATTTCATACTAAAACTGTACATGTGATTTCTCTCCCTGACGCATCACAAAATTCAGCTATTTGAGTGAATGTGTGCCGCAGTTCAGAATACTGAATAGCACTTTTCCGCATGGCTTCCAGCTGTGGACTCGTGCAGGGTTCAATAGGAGAATTGGTTCACAATCCAGTTATGTCAGAACATGACATCACGTGAGTGCATTCCTCAGCTGGCTCACTGGCAGGTATTTGGGAGAACTCACCCAGGCCAAAAGGGTCTGGCGAGCTCTCCCTCATCAGGCTGCGTGTAGTAAGAGACGAGCACTTCCACAGAGGCCTCTCCCATCCCAAGCTTTTTCCATCACAGCAAAATAGCTCAGAAGAGTCCCTTTTTTGAGTTACAGTTGCATTTTCTAATTATTCAAATGAGAATATGAGCAAATGTAAGCAATGTAAACATAAAAACATGACAATTATTTTTTAATATAGTTGGAGCTGAAACGGTGAATACATGTTTATAAGTCTTAATTGACAATCTGCAACAATTTTTGTTTGATAATACGTTATTTTTCTCACAACATATCACATTGGACCAAAGGATTAATCAAGAGAATAATCAGTAGATGAATGATAATTAAAACAAATGTTGGTTTAAGCCCTAAATATCTTGCTATATCTTCACTTGTCATGATCTAACTATTGGAATACAGAAATTGCGCAGTACAAACTTTAAAGTATTCCTTCACTATACACTGTTCTGCCATTGTAATCAGAGTTATACTGATTCACAAAATGTAGTTGTACCAATTCTACTGTTATTTCTTTCAGCAGGGGGACGTGGATGATGCTTAAAGGTTTCTTAGCATTACCGTCTTGCAGTAATGGCCTGAGGGACTCTCTGGACTGAAACCAAGGTGAGAAGTAAAGCCAAATCTCTTTTACACAACTGTACTGTGCAAAGGGTGTCAAACAGACACCCCAGCCCAAACACACAATTCCCAACTGTACAGATAGTGCAAACCTGTAATCTAAAAAAAAGCTTAATTTTTTTATCTTGGATCATAAAAAGAAAGATTAGACTTGTGCGTCGATGAAAACAATTCAATGTGTCCCTCTTGCAGAGGTTGTGTTATTGGCTTGTGTCTCTAGCTGGGATAACGGCTCCCTGTTCATGATTTGTATTCTCGGCAGTTTGCGGCTGATTGGTCTTTTTTAAGGGAAGAGCTTTGATGGTGGTTTTGATATAGAAATCTTCAGGCTTTTTTCACTGTCATCAGATAAGCAACACTTTGAGAACTTTGTTTACTGGTCAGAATTCAGTTTTGAACAATGATTTGACTTCAGACCGACATGAAATCTGCTGGATTCTCTGCCCCATTTCCTTCCAAGTTCTTGCCTGACCTTTCTTCTTTGCGCCCAGATTCAGCCTTTTTGTCAAAGTTAGAGCTGCAGCCGATCCAAAAGTTCCGTTGGTCTGCAGTGTTCATCCATCATGTGGGAAATAAAGCTCCACTCTCGCAACCACCAGTCTCTGTGAGGTTGTGTTTACAGGTTACAGTTCAGATGGTGTTGGCTTGAATGTGTCTTTTAGGATTACTGCATTGCCAGCAGATCTTACAAAACCGTCTTTGAGTTGACTCAAAATAATGATTTGCATTAGCTGGGTTTGGTTGGAAAGAGTTGAATTGGGCTTTAGTTTCATTAATGTACAGATCATTTGCACCACTGTATTGGAATACGTTCAAAACTATTTTGCTCTTGACAACGAAAAACATTGTCAAGAGCAAAACACTTTTTATACCTTTTTTATATGAGTCATCTAATGTAGAGCTGGTGTTCAGACTCGTGGAGTCTCAATCCAATATTTATATTTCCCTACATAATACAGCTGACGCAGTGCACTCGCAGGTCAAAATTGACCTGCAGTTCAAAAAACAGGTAACGCTAATTAAATTTCTTAAAGCGTCATGCAGTGATTTGTATAATATCTGCTGAGATTTGAGTGTTGAGTGTCATGAACAATATACAGGCGTTTTAAATGTGTGCTTATGTCAGCATCATCACTTCAGAGGCATAGTGCACTTGAAAAACGCTATTAAAAAAATTCCTTCCCGTTTAGTTTGAAGCACCTATAGACTCTGTGTGAAGTATTCATTAATTTAAATGGTTTCTGTTAAGAGACGAGTTTCCAGTGTTTTATTGGAACACAACAGGGTGTTTCACACATAGGAAACCCAGAGCCAAGGATCCAAAATTAACTTTTTGCCTTACCGGCCAAGGTGGATGGTTGATGAAAACATTCATTGGCCAGGCAGATTTTTATTTTACCAGCCAAAAATAATAATAGCCAGTTTTTTATTTTTTTATATATTATTTATTATATATATATTTTTCTGTAGTAGCATGTTCCACCCTCTTCATGTAATTCCTTCTCAAAGCAAGATCGGTCCTTCTGCTCGTGAAGAGTCATTTCACGGGGGTTGTGACACAGAGAGGGTCCAGAGACATGGCTGGTAAAAAACAAGTTGACCACCCACTGATGCGGCCTTGCACTGGGATTTGGCCCAGAACGCAAGTACACCACTGGATTGAAGTGACGGTAATCTTTATAAGCAGATTCTGCAATCATTACTCTGTACGTTGAAGAAATAGGCCGGCTCACTGTTGGCCAACTGTATTAATCTCTCACACACTTGCACCCCACACAGAGGAAAAGATAGTCAGAGCAGCTCCTCTCTTCAGTTCCATTCATACGACAGTTGAAGGTCTGAGTCAGTCCAGCGTTTGCATTCATGTGCCGTACCCAATTTTAAAACTCCATTCCAGTTGTTTGTGCACCCTAACGCTGTTTGCCAGGAGTTCAGTGCCACTTGGCCGTCTTTGTATTCCTTTAAAGACAAATTATATCCATGTGGGTAACTGCGGATCTCTTTGCACAACCTCTCTTCAAAACAAGAATCCACTTTGTTGTTGTCTTTTTCTTTGCATGCACAATTCGGCATGCATGTTGTGCGCACAGTCTGTGTGTTCACACATTTTGGGCTACACTTCAGTGTCCACATAGGGTCCATACGGACCCTTGGAGATATACAGTGCATCTGGAAAGTATTCACATTGCGTCACTTTAGTGAAGCGATGTGTCTTAGTCCAAAATGGAATAACTTATTTGTTTTCCCTCCAAAATCCTAGAGACAATACCCCACTCATAATTTCAAAGTGAAAAAAAAACTTGTCTAGAAATTTTGTAAATTTATTAAAAATAAAAAAACTTCACTTAACAACATTCACAGATTTGTCCCGAAGCCACTCCTTTGTTATCATGGCCGCGTGCTTGGGGTCGATGTCCTGTTAGAAGATAAACCTTTGCCTCAGTCTGAGGTCCAGACTGAGGCAAAGGTCCTGGTTTTCATCCAGGATTTCTCTGTCCATTGTTGCATTCATCTTTCCATTGATCCCGACTAGTCTCCCAGTTCCCGCCGCTGAAAAACATCCCCACAACATGATGCTGCCACCACCATGCTTCACTGTAGGGATGCTATTGACCTATTTTCCTCCAGACATTATGCTTGGCTTTGGGGGCCAAAAAGTTCAATCTCTGTTTCATCATAACAGAGAATTTTGTTTCTCATGGTCAGAGTCCTTTAGGTGGCAAACCGCAGGCGGGCTGTCATGTGGCTTTTATTGTAAGAGTGGCTTCCGTCTGGCCTCTCTACCATCCAGGCCTGCTTGATGGAGGGCTACAGAGATGGTTGTTCTTCTAGAAGGTTCTCCTCTCTTCACAGAGCAACACTGGAGCTCTGTCGGAGTGATCATCAGGTTCCTGGTAATCGCCCTGACTAAGGTCCTTCTCCCCTGATCGCTCAGTTTGGCCTGGCAGCCAACTCTAGGAAGAGTCCTCGTGTTTTCAAACTTTTTACAATGATGGAGGCCACTGTGCTCATTGGGACCTTCAATGCTGCAGAAATGTTTCTATACCCATACCTGTGCCTCGATACAATCCTGTCTCGGTGGTCTACGGACAATTCCTTGAACTTCATGGCTTGGTTTGTGCTCTGACATGCACTGTCAACATAGACCGGTGCGTGCCTTTCTAAATCATGTCCAACCAACTGAATTTACCAGTTTGACTCCAATCAAGTCAGTGGAAACAGGACACACCTGCGCTAAAGTTTTAGTGTCAAGGCAAAGAAAGTGAATACTTATGTACCTTTCATGATTTTTAATAGTTTTAGATTTTTTTGAAAATCTATTTTTGATGGAAAAAAAACCTGTAGGTTGATGACGACACGCACGTCACACGGACCAAAGCAGAACCTTACGGAAAGGGAAAGTATAAATATGCCTTAAATATTTGCATTAAAACAACGGGGACGACTAAAACTACAACAAATGATTAAATAAATATATGGCAGACAATTTCAACAGAAAGGCTTTAAATATACCTGGCTTAGTTGTGTCTATCAATCGCCTCTGCTATGTTTCAGCACCAGGGACAACAGACGCACATCAAAAAGCGCTATCCACCTGAGAATAACTCCTACTCATTACGGTTGATGGATAATGAATAATGTGGGACTACTTCTCCTTATTTCATTGACTTTTGGGATTTTTGATATACATAGTCAAAGCTTCGAAGCATTTAGGTCATCATTATTCTCTAAAAACTAACAATGCAATAAACAAAAGACCACAAATGTCTATGTGGTCATTTTGACATCTGATTCTGCCTCAGCCAGTGCTGTGAGCCACAGATCGATTGTAGACAAATTGTTGTCAAAAGGTGCTTATTTATACCAGTTAATTCTTTTTGCCACCCCTTGTCTCTTTGTCTCTCTTTGTCTCTCCCCTCATGATCATTCCAGCTCTCCTCCCCTCTCAGAGTATCTCTCTGACATCCAGAGCCTAGCATTCTGTGCTATCCCTCCCTTTCCCATCCTGCGACATCCTGAAGTGACTGCCAGTGTTAAAGATTCATGAGCGTGATCAGCTTTCAGTAAATGTGGAGGAGGAGGGGGGTTGCTCCGGGTTGCACTCTGGCACTTTAGAGCCATTACCTTGCAGTGATTCTGTAGCTCATTAGTGAGACTTGGTAGCAGGCAAGGTGCATACCTCTCTTTATGCTAAGTCTACAGCAGCTTGTTTGTGTGATTTCAATAAAGTAGATTTGCCTCAAGTACTGAGCAACCAGATCACAAGGGGGTTTAAATGTAATTTAGCTGACTTTATGCATGTATACATTATAATGCAATGCTGTGCTTTAACATTATTGCATCGGATATACAGTTACAGAAGGTAGTCTGAACAGTGACACCCAAGGTAAAAAGAAAAAGGCCCATTACCTGTTTCGTTCACTTTGTTTCCCCATCTATCTTTACTGTCTTTACACTCATTTTCTCCCCAGCTCGTTCCCTGTCATTGATCTGATTCCTCTATAGGTTCTGAGTCATTCAAGTCGTGTTAAGTTCAAGGTTTCAAATTCGCATTGCTCTTAATCTTTTTTTAATCCATCATCACAGTCCTCCCTCCATCTCCCAATGCCTCCCCATTGACCCAAACCTAATATCAGAACATCTGGTTCAAGGTAACGGCAGCTGTAAGCAAGGCCAGAGTTCACTGCAGACCCCCACCCAAGCTGCGTTCTGTTTAATTGATATTGGTTTTAAATGCATGTTTGTCTTTAATACCATCGGACATGGTTCCAACATGTTTCTGTGTGTTTTGGCTCTCTCAGCACTTCTTCTCACCCTTGCATATATTGAGATGTAAAATGAGAAGATGCGAATCCTCTGGGCTCCTCCTCCCCTGTCATGATTTCCTCTTCAGTTTGGGGAAAATAAATGGCCCACGTTGCAGCACACCAGAAGCAGTCTTTATTGCGCTCTCGTTCTGTTTCTCTCTCGGGGCCCGTTGTGCCAAGAAGCCATGTGAGGACAGATTACGCACCAGAGAGACATTGTTCAGTGTCCCACAGTGGTTTTGCACTTTCTGAAAGAGCCCCCGTTATTATAGTGCAGGAGACTTCAAACACTTCCCCAATAGTGTTTGAAGTAAATTAATGCACAGTCATGCCCAGCACTCTCTGAGTTCGAGAAGCACTGGGTGTGTCTTTATAATCAAAGCCCTCCTAACCCACATCATTACAGGAATGGCACACTGGCACATGCCCTCTCCCCTTGGCAATCAGACACAGATTCCCCCCACCACCCTTCTGCATCTGTTTTTTCCCCTTTCCTTATACTATGACTGGAATTGGTGATTCAGTGTTTTTGAAGCCTCCCCCCTCTGGTGATTTGTACGTAGCTCATCTCACTCTGCGTGGTAATGTTAACTGAATTTCATAAAAGAATAACTGTGTAGTAATAATAGCTCTACCTGAATGTTAAAAGGGGTATCACGGCTTTACAATGTATGTTCTTAATAAACATTAGACGTTTGAACAAAACACTGTCACAATGTCCATTATAACTTTGTACAGTGTGTATGGTGTACCTAATAATGTGACATGGGAGTGTATATCACAAGATGGAAAATGTATGCAAAATCCTATATGTAAAAGAAGAAAATCAATATTTAAAAAATCATTAGTTTGGATTAGGGTTACACTACAGATATTGTATAAGGATGATGTGATGATCTTCTCTGTATGAATTTGCTAAAAGTCGACAAACGGATCCTTCTAGTCACATCCATCAAGTATTGCTTGATGAGCCAAAATATCCGGAAATTGTCAAATATATGAAATTCTGGTATTTCGAAAAATAGCTGGATGCTGCCGTCATGACTGGTTTTGCGTCCCCATGCAGCCAACATGGTGGCCTCGCGCCACCATGTTTGGCATCACTATTAAATTTGCCTGGCAATGTGTGTCCTCTTTTGGGTGAGACATTTTCTTGCGTCACTGACACGGCTGCATTTAAAGGTTTAATTTGTTATGAGGCATTTATTACAGTTGGATACAGTGTGTCATGTTCAGGTTGTACCATCTGAGTTTGACAGGAAGAAACGTTGTCGTCTTCAACTCTCCGGGCAACGACAGCAGCAGCAGCAGCCGATTGTTGTTTCTACATTCCTACCTCGCCAGACTGGTTGGCTCCAGCTCAGTCGTGGAGAGTCTGCGCCTGTGACACCTAAGACATTAGCAATGACACACCTATGATCACCTCCCTCAAGTGCACCTCAGGCTTTCAAAGTCAATAGATTTTTCAAACTTTAACTTGTCTTTATCCGTGTGTATCCTTTTCTGTTTCAATGCATATCTCCAAGCTAAAGTGGGTAATATATTAATATTAATCAATATTGTGTTGTAAGCATCCACATTGTTGGATATTGGACATCAGTGGTGTCTTTTCCTGTTTTTTAGGGCTTCATTACAGTAAATGTTTTATTTTCTAAACTTCCCAGACTGTTCTAGCTATTCAGTTATTTACCTTAACACGCTTAGTCATTATATCCACATGACTGATTATTATTCATCAAAAACAACCTGTATTGCGTGAACATTTTGTAAATGATCAGCACTACATCGAAGTACTGCCCCACGAGGTATTTGGTCAAAGAAGAATTGTCACCATATCACCCAGCCCTTCTCTTTGCATACTATTATGCAAAGGAATTAGGAATTATTAAAGTGTCTATCTATCTATCTATCTATCTATCTATCTATCTATCTATCTATTGAGTCCTGATATTAAAATAAAATTTCTGGTCCATCGGTTTAACAAACGGTTCAGATATTGGAAAATCCTCGGCACTGTGCTTATTACAGTAGTTTAATATCATAACCCTTCACTTAGCCCAATGAGTCAGTCACACAGATAAGCCGTGGTGAGGAGGAAAACCTGTAATGTAGTGACCAGTGTCGAGTTCACACTGGCAGGGCTGACCTGTCAGCACACAAATATACAATTACGGTTGCTGTCTTATAAGTGTGTGTTTGCATGAGAGGGCTGGGAAGAGGGAAGGGGGAGGGAGGTCTGGGTAGAGGTGTTTACCACACTTATGTAAGTGAGAACTTGAGCTCATCACTACTGCAAAGAGTCAAAACAACTGCATGGAAGGCTATCTGCTCCAATAAACCTCACGTCCCCAGCGTCATTTCCAGTCAGATCTTTGGTGTGTACTTTCCCAATGGTCGTCCGGCTGCCAGCAACAGCAAGCAGTTGGCCAAACAAAGTGTAGCTAGCAGTTCATACTTCCAAGTGTAAGAGAGACTTTCTTGAAAGATTTTGCAGATCTTTCACATTGTCTGTTTACTCTTCTCTCCTTACCATTGTTTACTGTTATGACAATGGGATATCACTCTACCATTAATTTGTCTAGCTTTGTTGCAGGATATTTATTTAAATGTCATATGCTTTCATTCTTAATACTTGTGTGAAGAAAGATTCCATACCATCTGTCTAACATAAGGTAGCTTGCAATGACTGATGGGCCATATGTCTCAACTTACAATACTAATGAACTAAATGAGCTGACAGCTTGATGAACTGCAATCTTGGTAGATGCCCTCCAGAATTTGACAATCAGTTCAACATATAATTAATTTACTTACCCAACCCCCACTTACCCTACATGGCTCTGAGTCAATGATATCTGCACACAGCACAGGTGCACCAAAGAATATCTCTTAGGCATGCATGCATGCATGAATGTATGCTCGACCTTATCAACCACGCGACCACAGCTTTTCAGTGTCGCTGGCCTAGCTTAACTAATGCTAGCTCAATGTTGACAGCTCAATAAAATATAATTTAGTTTATTTAAATGCGTTTTGGTTGTTGGAGTGTTTTCCTCTATAATACACACTCATTCCTTTATGAAATGGGACATCAGACTATTTTCTCCTACATTAGGGTTTTTCACAGTTTAAGATTCCTAAATGTGGCTTTAAGAGGTTCTTTGTTTCCCTTTTTTAATTACTCGGTTAAACAAGGTGAAATTGGTGGTTGTGCTTTTCTTTTGCAATCGTTAAAGTGGCAGAAATGCGAGTGGATACTTTATGCAGTGTCCTTCTGAAGATAGATTGGTTGGCATGCGTCATCATGAACTAAGCTCACATGTACTAGATTTATTTTGAACAACAATGGATGTTATTTTTTTAAGAGGAAACACACTAGGTGTGGAAAAAGAGGACATTATCTGTCTGAAACGCACAAACTGTAGAAGCAGAGTTGGGCTTTCTGGGACAACTTCCCCTACTTCCTTGGTGCATGAAGCAGCATGCTCGCATTTAACTACGCCTCATTTCCACTCGACTCACTTATTGGTAACGGGTCCTTTTCTCTATTTTGTTGTCTACTGCGATGTAGTTGGGATTCATGGCGACTCTGCATGAAACTGTTGTGTAATATACAACACAACAGTTGCTTAATCCTTTCCCCGGCCACCAAGCAGAGGAACGTCTGCACTTCATCAACTGTACGGCGCATTTACTTTTTAATGTTGGGTTTGTGCAGGATGTTAAAGTTGCTATTTTAGTGACATTTCTCTCTGACCAATACCTGTTCTGCAGTTTTATAACTCCATCTTTCGGTGTGGACTCCTCTCTCTCTCGCAACTTCGACTGGGGTGATACCAAAAACAAATGGGTAAAAGCTACAACTTGTGGCAAAGCAGGGCCGTACCACGTAGTGTCCTTTCAAAGCTTTGGCAAGAAAGCTTGAGCTTTGTTCAAAGAGAAACTCTCGACCCCGAGTGACCAATGTTGATAATGAACTAATTGACACAGCTCTGTACAGTAACACTAGTGCCGAGCTGTTTATATTTGCCCAGAGATCTTTGGCGTTCTCTGGGAGTGGAGATCCCTTGCTAGTCTTCCCATGTGAAGATCGGTCACCCCAGCAACAAAAATGGCCTGCAAGCCCTCTTGCCAGGCAGTCTGACTGTCTGTGTTGGTGTCATTGAGACGTGCCTGGTATTCCAGTCTTTCTTTTTTTTTTTGTCTCAACGTACACTGACCCATCATTACTGCTATGTCAAGGAGACGAAAGCGACCAATCATATCCGGCCCAGCGGGACAAGCCAGACCAATCAGGTCTAGAATCCCCATGGTAACTTGTGCTGGAAAGCCCAGACACAACCAATAGGAACGGAGAGTGCCACTTAGCTATGAGAGTTTTAATGGCCTGTTTCTGTTGTCATTAATAAAAGCACACAACCTCTGCTGTAGAGACCGTTATAATTTCAGTAGCGAGCACAGTGCCACAGCATAACGACACGCAGATGCCATAATGCAAGGACACATGTACAGTGATGTTTGTGTTCATTACTCCTCCATACACCGTACAGGACTCGAGTCACTTATCAACAGAACAGTGGGAATGTGTATTACCCTTCAGAGTCTCCTCTGCCTCTCCAGCCACTGCTGCTTTGACTTCATCCATTTGAGCACAGACCCTACCATTAGCTTAAAGTAGGTCACTCAAGGCCAGGAGGGAGCCAGACTCAAGTTTGCACGGTCACTAGCTCCCTGTTTTAGTTTAGCCTGCTTCTGCTAAGCTATGTTTTTCCTCTCTGCTCTACGCTGTGCTGTACTCTGTTGTGCATTATGTAATGGCTGAGCAGTGACCGGTGTTTGTCACCCGTTTCCATGGTTTGAGGGGCTGAGAGTGTATCACAACAGCCTGCCCCCAACCGAGTGCATTGTGCTGGGGGGGGGACTGTCTTTTTCTCTCTTTCGGTCTCGTTTCAGTCTGTCGTAATCATTCACTCCCACTGTAACCCTATTAAAGCAAATGGCTGCAGACCATACATCTTGCAAAAAATACATCATTTTCAGGCATATATTTTCAAATGTCCCCATTTGTTTTGAAACACTACAAGTGTTCACATCCTCTGTGCAGCAGGTATTTTATATTGAAATCCAAGTCCATTAACTACCATCAAATTTTGGTGCAGATGACATTGGTAATTAATAAGACATTACTTTGATCAATAATTGATTGTCTTTCATTAAGTAGCATGAAGTACAGCCTTTGCCGACTTGCGGGGTAAGAGGAGGAGCACAATATAATATAGGTTGTTAAGGATGCTCAACGTCTACAGCAGAACAAGTCTCCAAAGGCTCTTAAGTTGTTTTGACTGTCCCTACATTGATTTAGATTAGGAACACAACATACATTTATACCATGACCTAGTAGCATTGAAATGCAGAGTAAGCCCTCAGCCAGCTTGTCACTTTAGATCGCACGAGTCCCAACATGAATTCGTACTTAAGATCTCGTGCTCTGTGGCCTGATTTCAGAAAGAGCAGACAATATATTATTGTTACATTCCAGTTTTGAGTGACTTACAAATCACGACAGGTAAAGCAATCTCAGAGGCACTCTGTAAACAGGGACACATGTTGTGATCATAAACCCACTCTGCTCTTACTGTGGGCTTTGCCTGGTATCGTGTAACGAATGTGCTTTTCTTGGTACATGGTTGAGCGCACAGTCTGGTGCTGTGGGCAAAGCTCCGTGTTCTCATTTCAGTGTCTCTGGGGAGAACTGCACCATCAGAGAGAAATGATTGAATCTCTTTCTCCGCTCCATTTTCACTCATTTCTCCCGGAGTGGATCAACCTGTGCCCCCAGCACAGGATTGTGTGTGTGTGTGTGTGTGTGTGTGTGTGTGTGCGTGTGCGTGTGTGTGTGTGTGTGTGTTGTATGCATATGCACATGTTGGTAGGCTCACACACCTACAGTATATAACTGGTTTCCGCATAATTTTGCCTTTGGCGTTTGCAGTCAATCCATTAAATTCCTTATGTGTGTTTTCATGAAGGTTGTCCCTGTGTGTTTATTTATTTTTCTCTTTAGGCGCTGATATGCATTGAGGATGAGTGGAGTCGGTGAAAACCCATCTGACCCTGCCAGGGCAGAGTCACGAAAACGCAAAGAATGTTCTGCCGAACTTCTAGGACCCAGGTAAGTCTTGTAACTCAAGCCAATTGGCAGATTTCTCCCACAGAAAGACCTTAAATACGTAATTTAATTGAGTACAATTGAATGCGACCGGAAAGGAAATAGTCTTTCCACACAATTGTCAGGTTCAGAAATCAACATTTTTTTCAAAAGCAACTTGGTTCAACAACCACTGCTTTGCAAAATTGCCAAACAGTTTATAGCCCATTAAAAAAACTGAGTTTTGAAGATGTTGAGAATTGGAATTAAGCTCCAGCCTCTTAATACATTCTAGCAGTTATCAAGAGTGGCTGTGTGATATTGTGGCAGCTAACCCTGAAGCGCTGTTACAGTCTGTACAATAAATCTGCATAATTTATCTGTAGACGAGCATTAAAGAATGAGGTTTTTTTTTTATTGATGTTGTGCTACATGTTGGCACAATGAAGAGGCCTAGAGATACATTTCAAGCAATATGGAGAATATTTGACCCCTGCTTTGTCTCTCTCCTGACTCCTCTTCATGAGATGGGTTATGGTTTGCAGTAGATGTTGTGCACTGTCATTTGGCAGCTATGAAAACGAGAGGGCTCTTCAGTCATGTCAAGAGATGTGTGCGGACACTCGTCCGTGGTGTAGTTTTATAAATGGATCTTCTTTCCTGCCCTGCTCTAGGTTCTTTCTGTCATTGTGAGAGAATTGTTTTTCAATACATGCAATTCACCAACACTTTAAACCTCTTTTTCATGCTTTTTGATCCCCATGCTGTTACCACCTTCTTTGTTGTTTTTTCTCACCCCAGTCTTCTCTGTGTCTCTTTAGTCCAAAGCGGAGCAACGAGAAGCGCAACCGCGAGCACGAGAACAAATACATCGAAGAGCTCGCCGAGCTGATCTTTGCCAACTTCAACGACATCGACAACTTCAATGTCAAGCCTGACAAATGTGCAATCCTGAAGGAAACTGTGAAACAGATCAGACAAATAAAAGAGCAAGGTACAAACTCTAATGATTTTTTTTGACACATTATCTATGTCTGTTGAAGAAAAAGTCAAGGTTATAGGTCCCTAAGAGATCAACAGCGAAAGGAATACCATTACTGTTCAGCTGTTTGCTTTTTCTAAAGCCTTTAATTCACAATACCTGTTCATCTACAGTATTTTCCGTCAGGTTGTATGACATACAACCTTCATATATGGCTGAGTTTAAGTGAATACCTTCAAATTGATCTAACAGTAGTTTGAATTGAAGCTATGTATGCTGTGAATAAGGTGCTACACTATCATGGATATGCTTAGGATGTGGTTATGGTTTTAAGGCTCCAATATAACCACAAGTGCCACAGGTGGCACTGTATTGGCAGAAGCATCAGATTTGATGGCATAAATATTATGGTTTGGGATCTGCTCCACACACAATAATTGATGTTGTTATTAAGGAGCAGCACATGTGATTTAATGTTCCCTCCATCACTTCATCATGTGGATGAACCAGAGTAGTTTTTTGTTGGCTGCTGGTCTTTCCCATTTCTATCATGAGCCAGAACATCAGGCAAATGGATCAGCTTGTTCAGTTGTACTTGCCAGCTTCTCCTTTTTGGTACTCTTTAGCAATTAGTTGAGGTCTGTGTTTTGACTTTTTTCATGTTGGATTTACCAGACCGACATCAATGGTATCGTAATTTTTCTTCTTATAGATCCATATATATCACATAAACAGTAAGGCAGATATTAAACTGTTGTAATAAGCTTGTGACCTGGATACCAGAAGAAGAAAAAAATAGCCGAGTGACGGGGAGACAAAGAATGGGCCACTCGAGGTATACGTGAATCAGACCAACTTATGATGTCAACTTAATTTGTTTTATGTGACTCATACAGCCAAGCGTTATGTAATGGTGAACAATGTGACGCAAAAATCACACATAAACTCTAGCTACCGTCTGACCGTCCCTCCCCCACTCTACTGTCTTATTTCATACTTCATCCCTCCCTTTCCTTTCCTCACTCTTGTTTTTTTTTTTCTTACACTAGGCTAGAGTAACATCCCCAGGCTGTGTCTAAAGGCAGGATTGTGTTTGTACAGCCACCTCTGAGGGGAAGGGCTAAACAGTCCTTGCTTTTCTGCTCCAGCAATAGACACCTTTTTATAGCCAACACAGAGAGCTTCACCTCATCTTGCATGGTTCAGAGGGGCATCAATTTAAGCAGCCATTCGTTTTTTTCTTTTCTTTCTTGTTGCACTTGAGCCAGGGATGCCCTAAAAGCTCATGTATATGTCTTCCTGCTCAAAATCTGTTATATCATTTCCCCATCACCATGTGTTCTTTTCATTGCATCTGCCATCTGTTTAGTATTTTTTGGAGTGCACAATCTCTCTTTCTATAGGCTTGTTATTGTTCTCCCCCTGAGAGCATCATTACTATGTGAAATATATTCTCTGTTTATGGTGACTGTACAGAATGTATTAAATTACACAAAAGTGATTTAATACATTAAATTCTCACTGATGGGTGTGACAGCCCTGAAGAGACGTGCAATGCTGCTATGATGGCCTTTTAAAAAAGAGTGGCCTCCTACTGAAAGCTGTTAATTCATCCCTGTTTGTTCCTCTCATGCTGTCTGTACACATTTTCCTTAATTGAAATCAGGGTGGAGTTGTGTGCTTGGCATAGGCTTACATTTTTTCTGTTTCGATCTTGTTGCTTCTTAATAGACAATATGTTAAAGAGTTATGATATCTTTATAGAGCCTGTAAAATATGGGCATCGTCAAGAGTTTTACAACTTCCTTTACAAGCCTAATTGCTTAATAGCTGGAGGCTGACATACAGTAGCTGCTGAGCTGCTGCTGGTAGATAGTTAAATGCATTATTTATATTGATCATACATATGTGAGAAATGTCAAAATACACTACTATGTACATTTGAGGGAAAAGAATAGACTATATGGTAAATATCTTGCTAGTTATAGACTATGTAGCAGACACAACCATGATGATAAAGCTGCTCCACCCTCTATCTGTGGCTCAGTTCTGGAGACGGACGGAGAGCCAGTGAGGGCTGCATTGACATTGAGTGATGGGTCTGTACCCAGGGCAGCTGTGCTGGTATACTGGGCCCCGCTGGGCCTGGAGAGGTCCTGCTGATGCACACATCATTAATGCTGAAAGAGATGAATGTGGGTCTGTGCGGTGTTGCATGAGCCCCCCCCCTCTCTCTCTCTCAAAAAAAAGAAAGGAGGACATGATTTTGTTTGCTTTTCACCACAACATTCTCTCACCATATGGTCAGCCCTCTTCTTGGCATGGTGCGACAGTTAAATGTGTCCCCCCAACAGCCCACTCATATTCCGCCTCTCATCATCATCTCCAAAAGTAGGGCAGCCTACGCTCTGAACATAAGGCTTCTCTGCATGGTTATTAACCCAATCACTCAGATGGACACATACACAACACCACACCACAGTGCAGGTACAGGAGCTTATAGGATACTCTGATTTTCAGTCCGAAGCAAACCCGGCACAATAATTACATTAAAAGATTTGTGGCAACACCTTTTGAGTCGATAGCAAATCTAGTTTTGGTAATATTTTAGACCATAAGTACATGTATGCAACAAGTCATACTATAGGTACATACTTAGAAATCCAACAGGAGTATGGGGTCACAAGCATACACTGCAGATAAGTTATTTGAGAAAGGCCACCCATGGCTAAAGAGTATCAATGTTGAAGATCTTTTCCAAGTAATAAGTGGTCTTGCAGGAATAGTTATAAATGAAGACTCTTAGAAGCCTTTATAGTTTATGACCTTCTGAAATCACTATCTTAGATCTCTGCTCAAATTGCTGCGCCAAAATATCAAACCACCTTTAAGATTTAAACCAGTGTTTCTCAGAGACAATTATTGTCATGTGTCTTTAAAAAACATACCTTTCTGTTTGTTTGTTTTTTCATTCTTCACAAGAAGTTCCTTTATCTAAAATCGTAAAAGGGATTTTGGTCAACTCTTGGGGTTATTCTTTGCCACTTCACCACATAGTAACAACTTGCGACTCTATTGGGAGCTGTTTACACACTGTCACTGTCTCCATAATAGCTTTTCTTTTTGGACGTGACAATGCAATCCATCCAGTGGCTGCCACCAGCGTGGCAGCTGCGTACTCTGACACAGTCCTTTACAACAACCTTTCACTCTGCTCGCTGCTCACTGCTTGGTACTAAGCCATGGCAACATGTTTTGACAATGGGACAAAATGTGTTTGCTTTCTAGCCGGAAAGATACTGGTTCAAAGTCTTGAACAACAAGTGACCTCTTTGAAGTATGCGGGTCAATGTCAGAGCGAAGCAAAAATTGTTTCTCTCATTGTTGACCTGCATGTTTTGGGGTTATGTTTTGTGATGCAGTTTTGTTCCCCATAACAACAGCATACCATCACTTAGAATAACTACAGGGAAAGTGTATGTCAAATTCATGAAATTAAGATGCATCTTCTCTTGAGTCTATTGTTTTTTTTGCCTCTAACCTTTTGTCATTGACTTTTCTGTCACCAGAAAAAGCTGCGGCAGCAAACGAGGAGGAGGTACAGAAGGCTGATGTTTCATCAACAGGCCAAAGTTTGATTGACAAAGATGCCTTGGGACCAATGATGCTGGAGGTGGGTTATCTTGCTCTTTCTTAGTGTTATATCAAGTAACCAAACACTGAACACTTGCATAGAGTATACTCCTCTTTACATCAAGATCGGTATATAAGGAAGAGTTCTATCTGTAGAGAACAATCCCAAATAGGTCACACTCGGTAGTGGTTGTGTGTGAGTGTAGCTGCGTGGTGTAAATGCTGCCAGCATCTTGTATCTGCCCCGGATTGGCTGTAAATCACCAGGCAGAGCAATGGCCTCGTTGTCCGGTGGAGGGCCACTGAAGTGCTTACGTATAATGGGAAAGAAAGCAAGAGCCTAGCGAATGAATCAGTTCATTGAGCCTCCCCTCTCACTCACTTCCTCCCTCCCTTTCTCTCTCTTACTTGTTCAGTTCTCGTTTCTCTCGCCCTCCCATCTTTTCTTCATTTGCCTCCAGATCTGTCCTGTCATGGAATATTTATAGCTCTCCTGGTCCAGCGTCACTGAATCGACATACTAACTTGCAGCTAAATATAGCCCAGTGCAGCCTGCATGCTTTCCCATCTGTCAGCAGCCCCAAACACACAGCGATCGGCCATTCACACCGGCTCTTCTCTGGCCATGTCCCCGTCCGCCAGCGCGGGCTCATGTCATTACAGGATGCTCTGAGGGGATTGACTGTCGACAGGATATACACACATGCCCCATGACCCTCTTCCAAGGCTTTCTGCTGCCCACTCTCATGCGAGCGCAGGAAGACGGAGAAAGACGTGAAAAGAAATGTTAATGTGCTGCTGTTTTAACCCTCTGGGAGCAGGTCTTGTTCTGTCACATGACTAGTTTGGCATCTACTTTAAATTCCTGGGAGATAGCTCCTTGTGGTTGCTGTTGTGTGGCGTGACGACATTTTCAGAAAATAGAAGAGACAACGGACGTGTTTTGAAATGTTGTGATACCAGTGCTGATATATTACCCGTGTTTAATTACAAATACAAAGACAACACTGATTTTACTTTGCTAGTTTCTATAGAAACCTCTTTTTGTGCCTTCATAAAAGTTTAAAGTATAAAATAAACATTTAAGTTATCAACTAATTCGAACTTTTGCCTTGAAAATACATAAATACTAAAATTGGCAATTATTATTTGTATCAGTAAATATCTAATCCAATAACTAAATAAACAGGAGTACAAATCTAACCAGACATTTGATGCAAGATTGAGGTACTTGACAGTATTTGATATTCAGTGTTACATACGCATTTCTTTCTATACAAAAACACAACTTCAATACCGAGTTCCTAGAGACCTGTTTGAATTGTTTTTAACGAGACAGCTGTGCTTTGTCATGCGGAAAAAACATTGTGGTTAGCAAGAATTTATGTGAGAAGAGATCCTGTTTGCAAAGCAACAATATCATATCATAAATAACACTAACACCAAGATCGGAGAAGGGAGTAGACCAGACCCTGTTCCCTACGGCATAACAATTCACACCATAGTGTTCATTGCTGTGGGAGGTTAAGCAGTACAGAATTGTACATCAGGACAATAGGCTGCGAGTAAAATGGAGCATGATAAGTTTGGTGCTTTGTAGTGTATTTATACAGATTGTATTCATTTGTATCAGCTTTAGTCACCTCGATAGTGTATATTTAATCAGGGCATTATAAATGAAGGTATTGGCTAACAACATTATTCAAGAGCCTCTGGAAGAAGGCAGGGGTTGGCACTAAAGAGTGTTTGCTCTGTTTATGTTTGCCCTACTTGTCCAGTACACGGCCTTTCTTCACACGAGTGGACTTGCACAACAACCATGTTGCATTTTGGAACCGCTTCGCTTCATGTAGTGATGGATGAGATCTCCCTAAGTCTATTTTCAGCGTGTGCTGTGTTAATGCAGGCCAGGAAAAATGTGTTCCAATGTGATAATGTGCAACATGGGATGTATGACTTTGTTACACTCCAAAATTGAGCCTTCTGGTTGTAGGTTATGCAGCGTAGTTGCAGAGACAGTTGACTACTATAGATGCACACTGGTGCTGTATTAGGGCAAGGGTGGGGAAACCAAATATGCTATATATATATATATATATAATTAATTTACAGTTCATGTACTAAAAAACAGCATAAATACATGTAATGTAAACTGGTTGGTGCAGGTCATGATTATTTTAAGCAGAGGCGAGGCACAGACACCTTGGCAGTAGTCTCTTATCTTGCCACTAGATTTTACAGCTTTACAACCACCAGTATTCCCTTTTAAGGGCTCTGGGTGATTTGATGGCCTAATTGACACCATCTTGTGTGTAATGACCAACCTGGGGCTATATTCATTCAATTAAGTGCTGCTCCTTCACATCCCCCAATCTCTGCAGACGCATGCTTCTATCCTGCTTTCTATCAGACACACTGACGTTGAGCATCTGCAGGAGTAATTGCCTCATTTTTAACACAATGTAGATGTGCTGCATATTTACTCAACTTGATAGGAATTACCAGTGAAATATCAAAACGGCTCCTTGGAAAGTTTTCCCTCCCATTTTTAGAACGAGTTTATTTTGACCACAGGTCAGCTAAAGGTACACATACAGTGGACGTCTGACGTTCTCTTTATATCTGGAATTTGGGCTATGTACGAAGCACTGGAAATCCTTTGTAAATCCAAATTGAGCTTGTGGTGTTGAATGTGAGAGAACTCGAACAGTAATATTATCCCAATTTACTATGGGCGGAGAAATGCATATGGTAGGGTAACCTACTCTGGTTCAGTGTTATAGCAGCTTGTCGTCGGCCAGTATTAGTGGGAATTATAGGTTTGCCAAAAGTTTTACTCGCCTCCTTTTGCTTCCATTTTACTGTCAAAGATCTGTTCAGTGTTGATGTTGAAAATTCAATAAACAAACTTGCCTGCTCTGATCTTCTCTTTCTTTTCTCTCGTTGACTTTTCCAGGCCCTGGACGGCTTCTTCTTTGTGGTGAACATGGAGGGTAACATTGTGTTTGTGTCTGAAAATGTGACCCAGTACCTGCGCTACAACCAGGAGGAGCTAATGAACACCAGTGTCTACAGCGTGCTGCACGTCGGGGATCATGCCGAGTTCATCAAGAACCTGCTGCCCAAATCTCTCGGTTAGCCACAAGCTAATTCTCCCTGCCAGCCTTTGCTTTGCTCTCTGTCCTTTTTTTACCTCTCAGTTTGTGACTCGCTGTGTCACTTGTGTTTTTTTTCTCTCTCTTCCTCTCTCCCTCTCTCTCTCTCTCTCTCTCTCTCTCTCTCTCTCTCTCTCTCTCTCTCTCTCTCTCTCTCTGTCCTCATGTTGCATCACTCCCACCTGTGCTTGTACCCTAGCAGGCTCTTGTGCACACCCTGGCCTCATCTCTAGCTTGTGTGCTTCCTCTGTCTTGTACCATCATCACCTCTCTTTAGTCTCTGTTAAAACATTTCGCGGTGGCTGTTTTATCATGTCAGTTTAATTTAAATGTTTCTTGTTTAAACTGTTATGGAGAGGAGTTGGGGAAAACCTGAATAATACCAAATGTTACGTAAGCTTTATATACAGGGTTGACACTGCGCATATATAACCTATAGGTTCTTAATTTTCACTTTTGCTGATGCTCAGCCCAGACATTTTTTCTCGCTCCTCTCTTTTCCTCCCTCCCTTTTCAGCTAATTAACTTCTTTTTTCGGCTTCTCTCCCCTGTCAGCAGCATGCCTCCCTTTCTATATCTCATCTCATGCCCTTCCGTCCCCTTCTCTTCACTTTGTGTGTAATTCTCACCCGTACCAAGTTCCCATTTATATGTTCTCGATTTCCTATTTCCTAGCCTCCCTGAAAAGCATTGTCTTTATGCTAGCATTGCTCATCTCATGAAGGCAGGCCATTTATTTTCGTATGCCTTTTTTCTTTTCTCCTGCAGTCTTGCACTGTTCTTTTCCCCGTCTCCTCTTTCATCTTTCATGCCTACCTCCATTTCTTCTCCACAATCTACCTCTATATTTCCTCTATGTAAGAGGTGATCGCAATGTATGTCAGTGCACCCCGTCAGCAACACTTTCTAAGTCCCTTCTCCCCTTTTCTCTCCTGGTGCTTGGGATTGAGGTCTGAGTGCCCAGCCATCTGGGTGGGAGAGCAGCACAGACCGGAGTACCCTGGAAACGATCAGCGGGCTGTGTCCCAGATACTGGGAGATTATCAATGCACTGAATGAGATCACAAACCAGATGGAGTGTGATGGGAGTTTGCTAGAGTTAAATGAGTTGTGTGCGTGACTGTACATGTCTCTTTATCTTTTTTTGTATGTGTATGTAAGTGCGCGTGTGCCTGCATGAGTATGTACATATGCGCGTTTGCTCGCGCCTGTGTAAGTGTTGGAAAGAAGAAGAAAGATTGGCAATGATGTTTTAGAGGACATGCATATGGAGGCCTGGCTGTGATGCATGGCGGTGGATAGATGGCACAGGGCTCAGGGTTCCAACTGCTCATTATGACTGATCTCTACCCAGCAACTGCTCGCTCCTTTTTACACTTTCTGCCTTCATTCTCTCTGTCTTGCTCTCATTACGTCTTTCACTTGCAGCGTGGTAGCCTCTCTTGGTGATGCTGGTCGCTGCTCCCCGTTTGGTTGTTCTTTTTTGGCTGCAGTAAAAATGTATCGAATAACATTTCCAGGTGGTCGGCCACATTGTAAATCTCCCTCGCCCCTCCTTGCTCCCCTGCAGTGAATGGCGTCCCGTGGTCCAGCGAGGGTCCGAGGAGGAACAGTCACACATTCAACTGTCGGATGCTGGTCAATCCCCACAGCGACAACCAGGACGAGCTGCACGAGCCTCAGCAGCAGAAATATGAGACCATGCAGTGTTTCGCCGTTTCGGAGCCCAAGTCCATCAAGGAGGAAGGAGACGGTACGGAACGAGAGTGGGAGATAGTGTGGAAAAGAGAGGGGATAGATAGTAGAGGATAATTCAACACAAAATGAGTTGCCCTACAAAACGACCTTGGGCAAGCATAGTTTTGGGATCTGTTGAAATGGCCTCAATTCCTGTGATAGGTATAGTACCAGTTACATTTTTGACTGTCTTTCTTCGATATAAGAAACATCAAAATGTGACCGCTGCTGATTGGACGAGGTATAAATATGAATCCAAGTTGCAGCCATTTACATTATGCTTATGTCATTGAGAATTTGCCGTATTTCGTCTTAAAACTGCCATCGTATGTAAAAAGTTGTAAAAGCAACTGATGAGGAGCAGCTCTGGTGCCACTCAACTTACATCCATGAAAAGTTAAGTGACACAAGGGAGACGAGAGGCTGGGCAGCTGTCATTAAAGCCTATCTATAATTCATGTACATCCCTCACAAACCTAGGCAAATGACGCCAAGGAAAGGGTGTAGCTTTGATTGCAGCAGTACTAAACCAGTCTGTTGATAACCTTCAAATAATTCTCAACATAAAGCGTCAACAGCTTTTGAAGCATATGTGAGAATAGTGAAGCTGCGTTTGCAGTGGCCGCTGGCATAAACGTCTCGCTTTCTCTGGGAAATTATTGAAATTGTATGTTGGCTCTGCACTCCTGACGGTGTTCAGACAGTGAAAGGTCACTGGGCTTTAGACTGGAACTTGAGGTTCTGTAGTTTAAGTACATTTCCATCACAAGTGAAGGTCCTTTATCCCAAAACTTTAAGCACCATGTAAAGCCTTGATACGTAAAGCTCTCAAAACAATTCAAAAATGTTACATCTGAACTACCTAAATCCTCTTTGCTCAGTGGCTTTGATGAGCAACCATAATTTACGTCTGCCAAACTATCACTCAGTGGATAATTCAAACAATAAGTGAAAATGCAAATGTTTCACTCCAAGTCTAAACCTGTCCTTCCCTCTCTCTCTGGCTTCCTTTGTGCACCAGCTGCTTGCCAGCCATACTTTGGCAAAAAAGACTGACAAGGACCCAGGCCAGAGTTGTCCTAGTGTGTGTATGTGTGTGTGAGCAGCAAGGCAGGATCAGTGGTTGCAGTTGCAGGAATTTGTCCAGCCAGAGACAGAGGAAGGGAGGAGAGGGAAAGCAAGAGAATTGAGAGAGATTCACAGATCTAAGGGCTGGACCACCCAAGAGGTTCTGTTTACAAGTCAAAATAAGGAATGTGTGTGTAAGTGTGCTTGTGTGCGTGTGCGTTAGGCCTGGCATGCATTTCTTTGCCAGAAACATGTGTGGGATGAGGGGGTGGGGGGTATTACTGGCACAGGAAAGTTGGATGGCAGACCTTTCGGGGTCACCCCAGTCCCGAACTTGGCTGTGTGTGTGTGTGTGTGTGTGTGTGTGTGCGTGTGTGCGCGTGCGCGTGTGTTAGAGACAACTGCCATGATTGAGTGATGGCAGTCTTTAATTTTGGGCCAGGGGAGGTGTCATCAGTGTGAGATGGCACTTTAGGTGAGACCAGCCGGAGACACATGCATGCGAGCACACACACATCCAAGTACACACACAAGCACACTTGCAAAGGTCACACTTCATCATTTCCCTTGCCAACGATAGCTGCTCCTCCTCATGAAAGGAGCGGAGCCCTGATCCCTATGCTCATTAATAACTGTATTAATTATGCTGCCTGGGAATAACATGCATTTCATTTTCTTTCCCTGTCTCTGTTTCGATCATTTACGCCCCCATCCTCCCCTCTCCTCCCCTTTCCCATCCCCCTTCATCCCCTCTGTCTCTGGCCTGTCATCTTTGTTACATCCTCTACATCATCTTTCCTCCACACCTCCCAAACCTCTGTTCTCTTTTTTAGACTTTCAGTCATGCCTGATCTGTGTGGCTCGCAGGGTGCCAATGAAGGAAAGACCCATGCATCCCACGCATGAGAGCTTCACCACACGCCAAGACCTGCAAGGTACTCAAACCAGTTACACATTTGGGAACTACAAACTAATATAGTGAAGAACACTCACAGCAAACTAGATTTATTTTTCCAGCCGACAAAACCAGATCTTCTCAGCCTACAGAAATACACTGTTCAGTAAAAGCTAATGGGTCATGCCAATCATAGTGAACATTTAACATCCCATAGTCTCCCATTACCAATTTGCTAAAGCATTTTCAGCTGTTTGAATAAAACTTTGCCCTGCGTTGCAATAAAAAGTATATAGTGCCTTTACACAGGCACATCCTCAGCACAACCTCATCCCATGTCACCAGCTCATAAATCACCTCACACTACAGTTTAGGTATTTAAAGATTATTATATCCTTGGTAAAGGCCCTTAGGAGAAGGATTTTAGTTGAACAGGCTTCCCATCTCTGTCTGCACTCTGGGAGGTAAAGTACCTCTCTGAACACTCGTGCATAAATGCAGACGCTTGTCTGTGTCTCACCTGGTCTTTGATGTGCTTGTACCATTTGTACCACACACACACACACACACACACACACACACACACACACACACACACACACACACAGTTACTTGCTTTTGCTGACATATAGTAATTTACTTTAGTTCCCCACCCAGACTAGACTTATAAGCATGCCCACATTTGTTAGCCTGTTTGTTGAGGATGTTCAGTTCTGGATACAATAAGATTGAGAGTCGGATTTTTCACTCTCGTTGCTTTTGAAAATGAGAACTTGTTGGATGTTGGGTTGTGCAGTCAAAGGCTACAGTTGTGAATATATGCATGACAAGTCTTGAGTCAGTCCCTATGTCTGTTCTTTAAGTAGCAGTCTGCATGTCAGCTCTTTTAAATGCATCGCTCCCATTTAAATTTTAAACCGGTGAAGGACAACTGTTTAACTGATACGAGTGCATATTTGTGCTTGTGTTTACACACGTAGAAAAGGATGTATTTGTTGAGTTCTAAAGATAGTTGAGCAGAACTGTGACTAATAAAATGAGTCCTTCTACTGTTGTGTCTAAATGGCGAGCAAACAGTTTGTACTGCCAGGCAAACATATGTACAAATACTATCGAATCTTTTGTGGCCAGGACTTTCTCTTCAGTTGATTTCAGTGCCTCACTCGCACGGACACGTTGTAATTAAAATATAAATAGAGTAAATCCTTAGCATTTCTTCAATCAATATCAAACCACATAGCAAAGTGGCCAAGTGAAGAGCATATTCTGGTCAACAAGCTGCTCTACATGTTTATGTTAGAGAGAGACGTTGAATTCCCATCAGCTAAGCTGTAAAAGTGTATCAAAATCCTTCTTTCCATGTGTGACTAAGGCCTCTCTAATCCGGTCCTCTGTGTTTAGGTAAGATAACGTCCCTGGATACCAGTCTGCTGCGGGCGTCCATGAAGCCGGGCTGGGAGGACCTGGTGAGGCGCTGTATCCAGAGGTTTCACCTACAGAACGACGGAGAGATGTCTTTTGCCAAGAGACACCAGCAGGAAGGTAAACCCACTTTCTGCAAAGAATATCTCATTTAATTAATGGCTTTTCATAGTTAGTTCCTTTTGTTCTTGATGAGGCTGTTGTCAGACCACTGCATTAGTATTAAATGGTGATTTAATCACGGGTCAAACCATGAGTCCCTTTTTACCAAAGCTAATGGTTAATCATGGGCTTCTGCTTTGAAACCTTTAATCCATTTATATATTTATTGCTGTTACAAAAGCAAACTGAAAACCCCATTCAAACAATACAAAATAGGAAAAATAGTTATGCAATAGTTGTAAAACTCATGTTTTGGATCGTATCACAAATCAGTCACAGATTGTATCGGCACTTTTTTGCCGCTGATACTAATTGCTGATCATTGATGATCCAAATTGGCAGCGACAGATCCCTTTGTTGTTTCATTATACAGCTGGTCTGTAAGGCTACAACTATTCTTTTCTTTTTTGCAACCGTCCCAAAAATGTTTTTAACTGCTTTGAAGTCAGTGTAAAACATAATTTTCTAAAAAATGTTTTACTTTTAGTTATAATGATCTATTTGTTTGTTTTTTCTCATAAAAACAGAGTTTAAATAGAAGTCATAATTTATCTCTAATATAAATTTATGTTGTGAAAACATCTCCTTCATTCAACTGGATTCATTCAAGTTTCCCATCAACACTACATTTTACGAGATTACATGTGAACAAATCATGGTAACGTTGTAATTTACCTTTTCCTAATACTCATATTCACTCAACAGCCTGAACGCATCATAACGGAACCGAATGGAATCTTTGTCCGTCAGCGGTGATGTCATTGTCAACTAGATCTCCTTCTGTCAATTTGAACACAGATTAATTGTTTACAACGTAACATTATGAGAGATCGGCAACTAGAAAAGCATAAATTCCGATAACGGTCATCCGTAAAACTTTATTTTTACGGATGAATCCATACGGATTACAGATTGATTGGTGTGGTCCATTAGTTCATGATTTATTTACTAGTTATCTGAGTGAGAAATGTTTTTCCTGGGTATCTACTGATATAAGTGCGTATGTGTCCTTAGTGCTCCGCCATGGCCAAGCCTTCAGCCCCATCTACCGTTTTTCCCTCTCTGATGGAACCATCGTGTCAGCCCACACCAAGAGTAAACTGGTGCGCTCGCCCGCCACCAATGAACCCCAGCTCTACATGTCCCTGCACATTCTTCAGAGGTATGTCTCACTACCTTCACTTGTGTCAGGAATAGAGAGTGGAAAACCTGTGGCATGAACCTCTTTACATGTTTTAGCCTGTTGATACCCTGGAGCGCGACCTGGTTTCATGTATTCTGTGTGGATGTAATGCAAGCTCGAATGTGTACATTCGTGCTTGCCAGGGGTGTGTGACATAAAAGTAAGTTTATTCAATAAGACATATTTAGATCATTAGTTAGATTAGGGTCAAAATGTCTACAGAACTTTCTTGGTAAAGAAAACTATTGAACTAATCAAATGTCCTATCTGTTTTAAACCTCTAGAGAGCAGACAGTTTGTGGAATGGCCCAGGACATGGGTCCTGGCAGTCAGGCCACAGGGATGGCTCCCAAACCGATGAATTCCTCTACGCCCTCCATGACTCCTCCAACCCCAGGCAGTTTGCCAGGTTCAGGGCCCCAGGGCCAAGACACTACCATCAGCAGCAACAGCACGCCTTTTTCCTCTCCAGGCCCTGCTGGTCCCAGAGAACCAGCAGCCATGGGGGGTCATATGCAGGGCTACCGTTTTGGCTGTCCCCCACCACATAACCACACTGGGGGCATGCAACCGCCACAGCAGGGCCCCAACTGGAGGATGAACAGTCCTTCTCGCGCTAGCCCCAGCCCAGCCGGTGGACCCCATCCACCTCAACAGAACTCTATGCTGTCTCCCAGGCACCGATGTAGTCCTGGGGGGGCAGGCAGCCCTCGTGTAGGAGGCCTGCACTCACCCTCCCCGGTGGGGATGTGTGGTGGAGGGCCTGGAGGTGCAGGTAGTAGTAGCACGGCTAGCACCCATGCTAACAGCTATACTAGTAGTTCTCTGTCAGCTCTGCAAGCCCTAAGTGAGTGCCACGGTGTAGGGCATGGGGCCTCTCATGCTCACGCACTAGGGTCTCCTGACCGAAAGATCGGCTCCCCAGCTGGGGTCACACCAGGGTCAGGGGTGAACACTCATCTGATGTCAAAACTTGGAGGAGGCAGTGGTGTTCCAGGAGATTCGTTTGGACCGCACACAGATGTTGGTCAGGGCCACACTCAGGGCCAGACAGAGGGCAACCTAGCTGAGCCCAAGGAGGAGAGGGAAGGGCCCCCTGAGGGCCACGACGCTCACAATCGTCTTCATGACAACAAGGGCCACACCAAGCTACTGCAGCTGCTCACCACCAAGCCAGAGCCTCTGGAGACGCCCCTGTCTCCAGGCGCTGGAGGTGAAGGTAAGGACCAGACGGGGAATGGGGTCCGGGGTGGCCTCACTGGAGGGAACACTCATGCTACATCCCTGAAGGAGAAACACAAGATACTCCACCAACTGCTCCAGAACAGTACATCTCCAGTAGACCTGGCCAAACTCACTGCTGAGGCCACAGGCAAAGAGCTGGGCCAAGACCAAAACCAGGGAGCTGGTGGCAACACTTCTGGGGCAGAAATGTCTCTTAAGCAGGAGCCCTTGAGCCCGAAGAAGAAGGACAATGCCCTGCTACGCTACCTCCTCGATAAGGATGACACTGGACTGAAGGACAAAGTACCTAAGCTGGAGCCTGGGGAGGTGAAGGTCGAAGGGGGCAAACACCCTCTTGTGAAGACGGAGAAACAAGACACGGGATACGACCGGGCTGAACAGGTTAGTTTTTACTAAATGCTTCTCCTTGTGTGTCTTACTTGTTTGAAAAATGGCATGTTTGTTGCTTGATTTTCATCTTTGAAATGTTGCAAGAACTAGAGCTGCCCCTTAAACTGAATGATTGTAACCTCTTCTCTTTAGTCAATTGCGGAAAAAAAAAAAACTAAAAGTTTTTTGCCTTGTGCTGCTCCACTTGCCTCGCCTCTCTGTCTGAGCATTAATCTGGGTTAGGTAGCAGATGTTGACTCCTCCAAGTCCCATGTCAGCATAAGATGCTACAGCTAAACACACAAACAGGATGGCAGACAGACAGACAGACAGACAGACAGACAGACAGACAGCATTTGTGACATATATATAGTCCCATTCAGATGTACAGTCTTGTCATATACGCTTAAGACGCCAGGCATGTTTTTTATTCACATATATAATAAACACATCTGGTCTTTTCACTGCCTATGCGTTGGCAGCACAAGCCGAGGGAAGCTATCCGCCAGCTTCAAACAACTGTGACATTTGGAAGGAGTCCCTGTGGTTCTCCAGCCATTTGATCCTGGTTGCGTTTGGCCAGAATCCGCGGGTTTGGCAGCGAGCTCAGGTCAGGCCTGGCGCTGAAAGAGCGAAGAGAAGGAAAGAGTAAAAGGGAGTGAGCAGGGAAAGTGTTGCTGGTTAAACTCAAAACTTCTGTGTTGCAGAATGCTGATTCTCTCATGCAGGAAAAAAAAACAGTGTTTGGTAAAACTCAACCTTTCATACAGGAAACCTGTGTATGACGCGCTCCACTAAACACAGAGCCAAGACACGAGTCTCGCAATATGTAGTTGTATCACACACATCACTGCCAAACCACAGAATTACATAGAATTACACAAAAGAACATGAACACTCTTGCATGCTTTGCTATCATTATTTATCTTGTTCCTCTGCTTAGACCAGTCTATAGTCTCTGGGATGTTCATGCCGTTTGTCAAAAACATCAAACAAAAGTCAAAATTATTGCAGAAATGACCTGTTCGGGAGAAGTGTGCAAAGACCAGTGTGTTGGTGTTGAAGAGGGTTGCTTTCTTTGTGGCTCATTTGTATTAAAACAGTGTGGGAACAGTATTTTCCCATGCAGACAGAGGGGCAGTGGCACATACTCTCAGCCAGCTATGTGTGATAGTTGTGTATGTACAGTATGTACTTTTCCACTTGGCATACGAAGAAGAGGAAAGGGCGATTGGACGGATAGTAAGAGCTGCTGAACTGAACAAAGAAGGAGAGATGAGAGAGGTGTAGATACCCCCAGGAGAGCCCAGCCTCGGCAGGCAGAGTGAAAATGATGAGCCATATGCTCCTGCATGTCCTCTCTGCTACCATGGAGATAGAGGGGAGAGGGAGTGGTGTGTTTGTAGAACAAGTAATGTACCAGAAACAAAAGAGGGAAATAGAAATTGAGCGAAATAGAGGCATATTATGTACGTCTTGATACTGAGGCTTTGTTTTCTCAAAGTGCCTACTGTGCTACTGCTTGTAACAAAGAAGAAATTGCACATTTAAATTGGTTAATTTCTGCCTTGTGCTGATGGTACAAATGAAATTGATGAAATCTGTGTTTCACAGTAAGATGGTGATTAAAGTGCTTAGAGCTTCAAATGGTGATTGTGATGGCTCAGTCACATTTTAACTCTGGTTTCCATCCCAGAACAAGGGCATTTGTTAACCGTGAATTAAGCCATGACTTCATTAGAGCCCTTACATGTGTGCGAGTGGGTTTCTGCTCCTTACTGGTGAACTGCAGCTCGGCCATGTGTGAAAGCTGACTGTACTAGTTAAAAAGTCCACTCATCCTTCTCTCCACTAACCTCACCCACTGCTTTATCACTGCCTCTCCCTCCTCTCTCCTCCTCATGATTGTTTGAGGGCTGAATTATTGATGGCTGGAGCAGAGCTAAATGAGAAATCAGAGTAGAGTTCTCTAGTAGGCTCTGCTAATGGCTGAAGGAACTACAGGTATGGTCATTTAGTCCCATGGCCCTATGGGCCGCAGGCTTATCTGTGTGTTTTACATGTGTGTGTGCGTTCCTATGGTCATCGCAGATAGTGTTGCGTAATCATCCACTACGTCTACGGAGGCTTAACCTGTTTCCCCAACAGTATCCTTTTTATAATGCACATTAATAATTAAATTCCTTTTTCGCTTTAATCCACACTGTATTACGACTCCAAAACATTGTCAAATTAAGCAGCCAATTATCGCTAATATTACAGAATCTGTTCACTCTGGGAACACAAGTTGCGCATGGCTTTGGCATGGGCAATTATTGCAGCTCAACCCATTATTGAGTATTTTGGTCATAAAAAGTATGCCAGATGTAGGTCACAATAGTTTCAGCTGCTCATTGACCCTGAATATCAGCAAGTGGGTAAAGAAACTAAATGACTGAATTGATCTCATCCAGTACAGTCTGGTCTTCTGTTTTAGCATAGACCTTAGTAGTTTCTTTCAATATTGCATTTCTTCTTTTGATACATAAAGAAATGATATAATGTCAAACCGCATGCCACATACTTTCCATTGGCACTCGCTTGGTGCTTGCTCTCAGGCAAATATCCTGTATCAGACATCATACAGGTCCTTTAGTACAATAAATGTCAGGCGTTTTCAAAAGCTGGTGAGCCAGAAGTATTTAAATATTATCATTACCTGAAGAACAGGCCCTGCCATCAGAAAATAATAAGAGCATGCTATACTGGATGTATTATATATGTTTCCACTAAAAAATATTTTTAATTTGTATTACTAGTCCCACAATAAAACCTAATCTTGCAGTGTGTGCCAACATTAGTTAATTTGCTGTGTTTTTCTTTTCGATTTGTAAAACCCTAAGATATCACACACAAATAAGTAATTCATAAAGTAAATAAGCAATCCATCTCATTATAAATGCCAGCAACAAAGAAGTAACAAGTACTCCCGATGTGGCAGTTAGCTTTCAATTGTTGCAGTGCTTAGAGTGCTGTTAACATTGCAGCACACTTTTTAAAAATATTGTCATTTCAGCTCTTTCACATGATAAATAGATTTTGGTCAAGTTGTTTTTGTTGACAAAAGGCCAGCGTGATTCTAGATTGAAATGACTTTTCCGTTTGCAGTTCTGCTTTAGCACCCTGATTTTTCAGTTCCCTTTGCTCTGAAATGTTCTGGGCAGGTCAGAGAGGCACCATGTCCCTGCAGCCCTTTGGTCCACATTGACATTACGGCCCATACTGCATGAGAAGTTGGGATTAGGAAGTTGTATCCCATCATTTCAACGTGCTAAATTACAGAAGTGAATTTTTGATTTTAAGCTGGAAGATTTAAGTCGAACTGTAAGAATACACATTTGCCAGAGCCACATCGCCAGCCTGATGTGAAAAAGTCAGCTTGTCTGCTGTTCTTAAGCACACAACTGTCCAGAGTGAGTGCCCTTTGCATCAAGCATACTTGAAATCTAAGAGGCCTTGTTAAAGTACATGCAGTTATGCCATTACACAAGTGTTGGTGATAACAATTAACAATTAAAGAGCACCAAATAAAGTAAAGTGTTAGTTTCTCTCACTCATGTTTACAAGTAGTTAATGCTGCTTGTTTGTGTGCCAGTTGTGGGGATAAATAAGGAGATAATCTCTAAAGTGAAAAACACAGGGTTTTAAATTATTCACGAGGTATACACTTAAACAAACAGCATCTTGTAATTCACAGCATGTGTCCTTAGCTGCTCTCCCACTGTGAGTACCTTTCTAACGTCAAGAACTTAACTAATGATCTGCAGATGGGTCGCTTGGCCTTACAAATCCCTGCAGTTTTAACCAAATATAGCATACCAGACTGAGATGCAGCAAACTTTGCTGTGCATGCAGTGACATGCATTGCACAAAGAGAGTAACAGGGATTGATAGAAATGGGACCCATTAAGGGTAAAAGCAACGAGAGAAGACGAGAGAATAGAAAGTGGGAGGAGAGAGAATTGAAGAGGAGGAGGAAAAGAGCAAGCTGAGAGCGTACAGGAGCATTACATCATTCCTGACCTCATTAGGGCTTTTCTCTCTCCCACCACTGCCACCCCCCACCCCTCACTGTGCTACTCTCTCTAGCTCTCCTACATCTTCCAATAAAGCAGATGTAGCCATAAGTCCTTGGCCACTAAAGATATCCATTCTATCAAGCATTTGTGGCAGCCCTGTAATCTTTGTTAGCATTTGCATGCCTAACATATACATGACATTGTCTGGAACAGTAAAGTACAGCATTGAAGCGGTGGCTGGTGTGCTGTTTTCTTGCTGTACAGTATGTCACGATCAGGAGCTGTCAGTGAATCCAAGTGTGCTGCACTCTCCTGGCCACTTACAGCCAGTGCAACTTATTTACCTAAAGTCCCTTAGGCCTCACTAAGAAGCGATGTGATCACCTACGTTGATGGTTCTGTTCAGTTGTGTTCTGCCATCTACATTTTGTTTATTTGTCTTTTTGTAAAATTAATTCAATACAGCAATGCTGCAATTAATGTTGCCAATAATGTCCCACTTATGGTCAAATTGTGCCAAAGTGGTTTTATTTGTTGTTATTGTAGGTTGTTGAGGTGTTGTATCAGAATGCATTATTTAGGGGTTCCTGTTATTTTGTCCACCACTCGTTGTGTCATAGATAGAAAGAGGAGACAGTGCCAGTGTTGTAAAACAAAAAACAGACTGTGACAGATGCATCTTAGTTGTAGCAATACTTCAGTTCAACAAAGGAAAGCAGATCCCAGCATGGCCTTGTCTTTGTTTAAGATAGTTGTGTGAAAAACTAAACAAAAACGGGCCAGATTGTCCAAAGCCCAGCTGTGTAAAAATGCAGCCTTGGGCTGTTTTGGGCTGGCTCAGTCCAGCTGTTTACAGTAGGGGGGCAGAGAGCAGTTCAAACTTTGGCACCAACGAAACTCCTGCCGCTTCATGCTTTGCTCCCATGTTACTCAGGAAAAAGCAGCTTCAGTAGCCTCATCTTTTAGCTCTTTGCTGTGTTGTACACTAAGCAAAGACACAAATATTGTTCAGATTATTACGGCATTCTTAAAAATTGCAATTTAAAAATGGTAAACTTTACAAAGGGGGGCTGACACAGTTGTGCGTTTTCAGGACCCCATCCGTTAAGCGTGGGTAGTATTGTCTGATAAGGTAAGTCAAGTGTGGCCTAGATTTGATTGAAAGTGGTCCATTTTATCCCGGGGTTACATCTCCATTATAAACAAGGCCAAGTCTGCCATTCCCATCTCAAAGATAAAGACTCCTCATGCAACTGTTGTCATGTTTATGTGTGCACTCAGTATATGTGTTTGCCTTTCACATGTTTTTGGTTTGTGTCTGCAGGTGAAGCAGCAATTGGTTTCTAAACGTAGGCCGTAAGTGGTTCATCTGCTTCTTGTTTTCACACTTTCCCTTTTCTCTCTGTGTTCTCTCCAGTCGTCAGAGCTGGATGACATCCTGAATGACCTGCAGAATGCTCAGCCGCAGCTCTTCTGTGAGCCGCGGCCCGTTTCGTTGCCCAGTCCCATGGACAAACAGAACATCATCAATGACATCCTGCAGATGTCCGAGACCAATCCTGCCGTGGCGGCGCAGCAGCAACACAGGGGCATCGTGACTGGCATGGGCCCAACGAGTGAGTCTTGCACACACTTTACGGTGTACCCCCATCACAAGATGCTAAATATGTAGCTATGAAACAGTACAAACTATTTAATGATTGTTCCATTTTCTGTCGTCAGACTTTGCGGGAGTCCGACCATGCCAGCCGGGCAGGGGTCCTGTAAGGAGCGTGTCTCTGGACATGAATGTGTCCCCCCAGCAGTCCTCATTACAGTACCCCATAAGGGCCACAAGCCCATACACTCTCATGCAGCAGCAGCAAGGCATGGTGGGAAGTCACGGCATGATGGCTAACCAGAGCGGTATGGTCAGCACAGGTGGGTGTGACAGTTATGCCTTTTTTTGTTAAAGCAGTGTGTTTTGATAACGAAATGAACCATTGAACCAGTGCCTATTCAAACAATGAGGCCTTGATTTAATTGTGTTCATTAAATTACTTGTGTAAGCTGAATGGACTTCCTTCAAAAATTGTCCATAGGGAATGTGTAAACACAAAAACATGTGTTATATCCAAAAGGCATCCTTTTGAATGATTTTGTCAACACCGCTGCTTTAAGGATTCTGAGGAAAGACCTCTTTACCTCTACCTCTGTGTCACTCTCAGCCTGTGACATATCATGTCATGGCACAGTGACTCACTTCCTGCGACAGGAAATATTTAGTCACTCACACTGGCACAGAGTTTCTGTCACTCCCACATATTAGCAGTCCTCAAACATCCCAGAGTAGGCCTAGTAGACTAGTCTTTTCACCTTATTATACACCGTGGCATCATGGGCAGTTTCACCGAGGTCTGTCCTGAGGAATTTCTCATTGTTTCTTGTCTCCATATTGGTGTTTGCTCCTCTAGGACTGATGGCTCCAGGGGGTCCACGTTCAGGCATGCAGCAGCATCGGCAGGAGGGCTGGGTGGGTTCAGCCTCTGCGCCTCCTCTGGGAGCGTCCGGCCCTGGGCAGCCAGGTCCCATGCAAGGCAGGATGGGGCCGAACGGTGCTCCCATGAGGCCCAACAGCCAGCCAGGGCCCCGACCGATGCTCCAGTCTCCAATGATGGCCAATGGTGAGAGCCCAGTGTGCCCCAAAAACATGACATCAAGTTTTAAAAGCAGAAACTAGATGACAATACAACATTATGAAGTAGATTCCACATTGACCCTGGATAATAAATCCCCCATCGTTTCCTCTACCCTGTCTTCCTAAAAATACAAAAGAGCTAAAGCATTTAATACAGAAAACTGAACAGATGAAAAGACCTCAACTCACCCATGTTATATTATTGCTGTTGATTGTTAAAGGTTGCCACCAAGTGGCTAACCATAGTACAGCACTAAAAAAACACATGTCTAACCTGATGCTGTGTGCTGGTTGTTCTGGGTTTAAGAATATTGATCATCATCTAGGTTTCCAGATGTTTTTCTTATAATAACAAAAGTTGCAGAATTGACTGTTTACCGTCAACGATCCGGCCTTAATCTGTTTGTTTTTTCTTCCCCTATTCAGCCCAACCTGATATGGATATTGGTATGGTCAGCCACCATTTCCCTCAACAACAGGCTCCACCCAACCAGACAGCCCCGTGGCCAGACAGCATGATGCCCATCGACCAGACAGCTTTTGTGAACCAGACGAGGTAACATGCTCACTTGCTAATTACATGTTTTTAATAATGTCAAAACATCTTACGGGCCTCACTCCTAAAGAGTAGCATTTATCTTGTCATCAAACTTCCCTATATGAGTATTTTGTCGTAATTAGATGGTCTAAGAGTTGTATTTGGTTGATACTGGGCAATATCATTGAGAAGCTATATTAAGTACCTCCTGTCTCCTCTTTCCCAGGCCGGTGCACCCTGCGCAACAGGATGAATTGCTGTGTAGTACGGGACATGGTTCCAGTGATGGCAGTGGAGTGGACGAGGGGGCGCTGATGTCCCAGCTGTACACTGCACTAAAAGATTTTGATGGCCTGGAGGAGATTGATCGTGCTCTAGGGATCCCTGGTCTGGTAGAACAGGTGATCTTACATTCATATTGTTTTGTATTGGTTTTAGTGATTTTTTATTATTATCTTTTATGGCTGTGCATTTCTTTTTCATTCATTTCTGTGGCTGTTTCTGTTTCAGAATCAATCAATGGAGCCGGACCAGTTCCCTCAGGACCCCTCCATGTTAATAGACCAAAAGCCTCCCATGTACAGCCAGCAATTTGGTCCCCCGCCATCCCACATGGCCCAAAGGGGATACCCAGGTGCCCCCATGCAAGAGCAAGGCTTCCACCCGATGTCTGGCCAGATAGGTCCACGCCCAGGTTACCCCATGATGAGGATGCAGGCCCGGCCTGGTCTCAGGCCCGCTGGGGTTGTCCCCAACCAGCCCAACGCACTACGACTACAGCTACAGCACCGGCTACAGTCACAGCAGGTACATGTGCATCTAGACTGCCATGACACTGCTGGGAGCGATCCTGTCCATTGATTTTAGAAGCTTTTTTTTTTTTGTCTTTCTGTAACCACACTGTTTGGTCAGTAGCTGTATGACTGAACATGCAGATAGAAGTTGTGTACTTATCCTTGAGGTTGACATTTTGGCAGCAATTCTGTGCGCACATGGAGTAGTTGGGACATTTATGTCTACCTGCAATGTGCTGCTCTTTCACTGGAATATCATTTAGATCCTCTTGGTCTCATACATTTATTTATTTTATATTTGTATTCTTGGTAGCACTTTATTAATGCTAAATGGTGTGTAGTTATTATAAAGCATGAGTAAACACTTAATTCATCATTTATAAGGCATTGTTCCAACATGAACACTCATTAGTCACTCATTATAAATGTTTTATTCTTGACTAATAAGCTTCACTACTATGCTTTTCATGATTGGATTTTTATACTTGAATGAGGAATTCCCCATTTGTAAATTAAGTAATATATATTGCAAACCAATTATTATGGACTTACAGATGATACACTAGTTATTATAAAGTGCGACCGTATTCTTCAATCATTTACGAGCTGAAAGGAAGCAGTACGTATTTAAATTGCACACTAATTAAGTATTTTAAAGATATTTGAATTCACTGGTGTTTGTCTTAACCTCTTCTTCTGTCTCTTGTCTCACCAGAACCGCCAGCCAATGATGACTCAGATGAGTGGTGTGTCAAATGTGAACCTACCTCTTAGAGCCAGTGCACCAAACCAGGTAGGTCACCGCTGCCATCACATCATCTGTCTGCACTGACATGTTGCTATGACTGTAGGTAGTGTTTTGTAGTTTGTTGACGGCTTTAAGTAAATTTAAGGCTTTATGTTATGTGTGAGGCAGAAGTAGACATACTTAATGTAGATCTATGAGACTTCTCTATTATCACACGTCATCCTCCTCCCACCTCCAGGGGACCATCAATGCTCAGATGTTGGCACAGCGTCAGCGGGAGCTGCTGAGTAATCACCTGAGACAGAGGCAGCAGCAGCAGCAGCAGGCCCAGCAGGTTCAGCAGCAGAGGAGCATGGCCATGAGGGCCCAGGGGCTCAACCTGCCTCCCAACATGGCTGCCGGAGGCATGAGTAACCCCCGGATCCCCCAGGCCAATCCTCAGCAGTTCCCCTACCCGCCCAGCTACGGTACCAGTACAGGCCTGGCCTCGCCACCTCCCCCTACCAGCCCCTTCTCCTCCCCTCTCTCCCCCAGCCTGCCCTCTCTCACCCAAAACCCCCAGCTCCACATGCATGGCACCTCCTCCTCTTCCTCCACCTCCTCCTCCTCACAGATGATGATGGGAAACTCAAACATGATGGGCGGACAGTACGGGGCCGTACTCAGCCCCCAAATGCAGCACAGTGCCTTTCAGTTTCCCAACTCAGGTACTGATCCTACACCCCAGCCCAGCACACACACATCACCCTACAACCGCTGTGTGTGTGTGTGTGCCATTGTGTCTGTGCGTTTTTGTGACTCTGATTGCACAGCATCACATGCTTTTTAGGAGCTGCAATCATCTGATTTGTAATATTATGCGCTGGTGACTGCATCAATCAGCTGCCATTGAGTGATCCAAGTCATACTGCATTCTTTACTCCCCAGTTATTTATTATTGCATAGGATTACCGGTCAGGAAGTGTAATCATGTACTTCTCGTTCTTCTGACCAAAATGGTCTCCTGGCTGTACATCCTTGCTCCACCAGAGGGCACCAAGAGCCCAATAATCAAAGTTTAAGGACTCATAAGATTGTGAGCAGGCAAAGCAATAATCAAGGCTGCACCTGTCAGTTTGACAGTGTGGCGATTAATCTGGACATAAACTGATAATCTAGTATAATAACATGTTTGATTTATCTCTCACACCTTAATCTGATTCTGACCTGCGGGTTTGTACCGAGCAATAACTTCTGCAAGACATCACTTCTCTCTTTCCCACTTCTCCCAAGCCATCTCTTTATTCCCTTTCTTCCTATTTCCTTGCCTGTTCTCTGCTTACATGCATGTAGGAAGTATTAGCCACTGTCATTAATTCTGAATGCAGACTGGAATGAACAGTCTTCAGTCACACTAATCATCATGTTTGCTCAGATGCCCATGGCACAACTGTACATGATATGCAATGCTGACATTTACTTCACTCCTCCACTCAGTATGTTGGCTTGTTGTTGAGTCTCTGCAGGTGCAGTGTGGTTGACCTATCTTAATGCGTCCTCCGCAGGTATGAGCCAACAGGCAGACGGAGGCTTTGGAGGCCCAGGCACACCGCAGAGCCCCCTGCTTTCTCCTCGCATGGCCCACACACAGTCCCCGATGATGCAGCAGAGCCAAGGAAACGCTGCTTTCCAGGGCTCCCCTGACATGAACGGCTGGCCACAAGGAAACATAGGAGGCAACAGGTAAAAACACATAAAACTTCTGTTGAAAAAAACTAGTGTCTGATTAGACCTTTAGGTTCTAAGGATATCACAAACTCAAATAACCAGAGCCAATATATGTCTTTGAATCCATTTCGAAATCATAGAAGAAAAGACACCACTAACAACTTGTCCAAGAATCATCAAGTTTCTCTGTTTTTCTTCAGTATCACAATCATTTTGTGATGGTTGTCTGTTGATGAGTAAAGTGCAAACAGGACCGCTTATAAACTGATATGGCATTCTATTAAGAGTAAAAATTTGGCAAAATGTAAATTTAAAAAAATGGGTTCATGTTGTAGCCACAGCTTACTCCACGCCAACCTTGTACTTCCAACAACAACTTTTTTCTGCTACTTTCAGTAGTTTTTTATTGTGTACATGCTTATTGGAAACATCAAACTTTGAATAACATTAAAGGATTACTCAGGTTCATCCAAACCCTAACTCTCCTTCATGCTCCTGAAGGAACCTTTCTCCTTCCATTGATAAATGTTTGACCTCACCCATCTTCTTCTCCTTTCCTCTCCCCAGTATGTTCTCACAGCAGCAGGCATCGCCGCAGTTCACCCAGCAGAGTAACAGCAACATGTACAACGGAAATGGCATGAACCTCAACAACGTCTCTATGGCCGGCAACATGGCAACCAGCAGCATGAGCAGCATGGGCCAGATGGCCGGACAGATGAGTGTCACGTCCATGCCCTCAGGGCCCTCACCCGGCTTGCCCTCCTTGGGGCAAGAACAGGTAAACACAGGGTTAAGTTAAGACCTTTTTAGAACTAGGAGCAAAACTTACAGTTACAAATTACACCGTTGGGCATCCTTTAACATAGCCAGACCATAGAGGTTTTGAGGGGGACCCAGTAATATCTTTAAATTAGCCCATCGTAGGCATATAATACAGACACTTGCAGAGTTTAAACCTTAGAGGTCAACAAAATGGACCCCTTCCAGTTTTACACAGTAAGAAAACTAAAAGGTTTGTCTGTCTTTCTCCACTTCCTATGCATATGTTTGTCTCATCGTAAGACCCTAAGTGTTTGGGTACATTTATTGAACAGCCGTGCTAGTGAATAATTTACTCAGTAGTTTACGTAACTCCTCTAGCTGGTGTTCTGATACTTCACTTGAACTTAGAGGACAATGATGTAATTAGCAGCGGGCACTTTAGAGCCAGACCATTTAGCCTATATAGAATATAGAGTTACTGTATGATGTTCAAGGGCTGGCATGTCTGGACCGAGTCAGCTGGTTTGCTTAACATGGAAAACGTGACTCCTTATGGCACAGGTCCGTCAAACCTACATAAACAAGTCAGACTTTAAATTGAAAGACAACTTAAAAGTACAAATATTTTTACTGTCAGCACTCCATTTCTGGTGAGTATTTAATGTCAACAGAGTTAATCCTTCTTCCTTTGTCTCCCTGGTATTGTTAGCTTTGTATATGTGAAATGCACTGTTGTTGTCCATAATGCTTTTAAGCCCAATAAAAGGCCATGAATATTTAACCAAGGTGCTGCTGTTTGATTGTCTGCACTTCAGACTGTTGTAACACACCAGTATATCTGTCACTTGATTTATCCTCCTTCCAAGATTATAGAAATATATTGGCACTTAGATTATTTCAATTATTTACTGTTTGGCCATTAGCGCAGGCTTTTGTGATTTACTTGTTTAAGGCTTGACGACGTGTTCCAAGAAGGATTTCTCTTTGTTTATAGTCTTTTGCACATGTGACTGGATTACTCCAGACAAGTCAAAGTTCTGCAAGTTCAAGTGTTTGGTTAAATTGTGTATTTTATGAGATGCTTCACAAGTTGTGATCTAATATGTGTCATTTCTCTGCAGAAGTACTGTTGACCCTCATGGAGTTCCTAACCTGAACCTCACTGATCAGCTGGAGCAAGGAGCGCGTCGGCCCTTTAAAAATTGTACAAACATGTAACCAACCGACTGCCCCTTGAACCAGCCGGGCGGTGCCCTGACCTTGTCTCCCCAGCCCACGTTTTGCCGTCAGTCCCAGCTGGGCCTCTTCGGCCGCCCCGGAGGAGCCTGGACCCGAACAGACACACACAGGAGAGTGAAGAGGGCTGGGGGCGGATGGCGGATCCATGTGCAACATGCCTAACCCTCCTGGAGGAGAGCCTTGTGATGAGCCAGTCTGTCTGCCTGTCCAGCTGCATTCACCGTAGTGTGACTTACTGTAGGCCTCCTGGTGGGGGGGGGACATCGACCTAAGGGGGCAGCAGTGGTTGGGATCCCTTGTTCTGATGAATGTATTCCTCTCAGTGGACAGCGGCCATTTACAATCTCATCTCAAAAATGATGTACACTGATTTTTCTTTTGTCTCCTTTTTTTCTCTCACACACATTTGTGACATTTCCACATAGTTCCAAAATGGCAGCAAAGACTCCAAGTTATGTTCAAATTCATTGATGGAGATCAAACACTTAGCCGGTTTTGCCTTTTTGCTGTTCTTTATTTTATTATTATTTTAGTTTTTGTTGTTTTTTTTCTTGTGAGAATTAAGATGTAGAATTAAGATATGGTTGGAGAAAAAAAATGACCTTGAAAACACTGCAGAAGAATGGTTTGAGTGGACTGGTGATTTGTATGATTAGACTAATTTAGTCAAGAGGTTTATATAGTGTATTAAATTAAGTTTTATTTTTCTGTATAGATTCATTTTAATTATTGTAGATGATTCTTTATCCTAGTAGCAAGAAGAAAAAAGATTTCTAAAAGTGTGAAAGAGGCACTTTTTTATCATTTTAACAGTAATGGTTGTATTCTTTCTGAGAAGGTTCTTCTATTAACATGAATAATGGATTATACTTTGGTCCTTTTTAATTTCAGAAGAAGATCTCAATCATATATGGTTTAATAATGAATTTCAGAGATTGTACATACCAATAAGTAAAACATTGTCTTTCCTATTTATTTTATTCCTTAGGGTTTGATTCCCCCCGTCTGGTCACAACTGCCTCTTAAAGCAGAGAAAGTTGTTTGTTTTTTTTGTTTGTTTTTGGGAACTTTACAATCTGATGTTCTGGTACGATGCAGACGGGTGAGGGTGGGAGGTAGGGAGGGGTCGTAAGGGGGTGTGCTGTGTATACAGTGTACAGATTATCGCTTGCTTCTCTGCCTTTAGCATAGAACACCATAAAAAAAGAGAAAAAAAAAACATATACAAGTTCAACACAGCCATACAATAACTCAAAAAAATAACAGATGTGTGCTTTCTATGTTGTCTGGAGTGAAAAGTGCTTCATACAAGCTGCTAGGTGCAAACTGTTCTGGTGTGATGTAAACAAGCAATAACGATTACTTGAGAATCACTTGGGGTTGTTTTTTTTTTTTGTTGGTCTTTTTGTTTTTGTAATTTTTGTACAGTTTCCTGAATAAAAAGGACACCTTTTTGCTCCACGTTTGGGTGCAGTATTAAACACAGTTTTTTATGGCAGTTTGTACCAAGAAAGTCTACATCCACTCGCAGCGTTCCTAATAGATTATGCAGCATTGGCTGAGGCCTGCAGAGGGAAGTCGATTGTGGTCCCCTTGTTGACACACGCCCTCTCTGCCTCCAGCCACTCGTCTATCAGAGGTCAGAGTTAAGACTGCACGGCTCATGAGCCCTGCTCTGACAGACATTTAGCCATATTTTATGACCTCAGGCACTTGGTTCAACTATAAAGTGTTCAGTAATGACATGCTATTCTTGTGCCCCTGTAGGGGTTCGGTTTGACCTTCACAAGATGTTAAGCAAGTCATCTTCTCTAACCTCAAAAGTACATTTTCCTCAACGACAAAAAAAAAAAGCAAACATTTTTATAACTATTTTAACCCAGGACAGACTTGGAGCAAGCCAAATAATCCTCACCTTTTCAATTGGATTTCTGAATTCTACCAGCTTTTATTTTCATAGGGAGACGACCTGTTGGTTAGCATGCTTTGAGGCCCACGCAAAACTAGAAATTAACGATGATGTCACTTAACAGGGTCCTAATGTAGATGTTGCAGCATAAAACAGGAAGAGAATCATTCTGAATGTATTGTCATTGAAGGCCTGAGGATGTGACTGATGGTGTTTATCTCAACATGTTGACAATGTGGTGTTGTACAGTTGTACCATGCTCTTCTCAGCATTTAGATAGGATGTTGCCTGTTGTTGCTTCTTTTTGCTTCTTGTGTAAATGAAATTTGAAGCTGTAGCATGGCAACTTTGGGACAAAAGTCTGCATTATTGTTGTGACTGTCATCATTGCAGACGTCCTGCAGTTGTCTTGCTGTGGGCCTACAGGAGATCACTCTTTTTTGTTGTTGATAAATGCTGTTTTGATTGTATCATACAGTTGTGCAGGACAAGCCTTTTTGAGCCATTTTAAAGAATGATTCACAGCCCTCTGCAAATTTCCAAAGATTGTCAAGATTTTGAAAAGATTTAAAGCCATGTGGTAGCAATGCATTTTTTAGCATTTATAATGAGGACAGGAGCAAATAAATGATTTTGCCCCTTACAAATATCCAGGCTTTTGACCCACTAAACAAAAAAAATATTTTTTTCTCTTTTAACTTATATGGTTTTGAAGAACTTTAAATGCCCTTTTGTATTGTCTGCCAATTTCTTAGAGCTAAGATGCAACCTTGAAATGCTAAGAACCCTAGCATAATGCCTTAGATTTTGTCTGTTCTCGTTCTTGTACATTACACCGCTGTCTGTATAAATTTGTAAAATGACTTGTGTACAATATTGAATGGGTGCATCATCGCTCAACTCTTCGCAGTTGCTGGAGACTCGGTCACAGTTGAACTGTCCCTCACCATTGCTCTCTGTTCTGTGTTGGGTTGAAGACTCATTTATTTCCCCCTCTCACTGTTTGTATGGAAAAGATGATGCATAGGGATATTGAAGCAATATGTAATATACTATATGGACTTTCTGAGGAAAGCTTACTGTTGTGTTTTCCCCCCCCAGATATTTTTTTTCTGCATTGTTCACAGGAATCACACTGTATACCTGCATCCACCTTTGTACCCCTAGTGTGTGTGAGCGTTTTATGCAAAATTAGATATACAAGAGAAGTTAAAACCACAGTTATGCAAGTTGTGAACTAATATGGCTTCGCTGATGCTATTTGCCTTGTAAATAAAGAATTCTGTTATTGCAGTATTTATTCGGGTGACTCTTATTTCATGTGATTAAAACCACATCAAAAAATATATCTATGGCCTCCATGCATTGTATTGTCCCCAAATCTAAAAACTGCACAAGCTTTACAGACTCAAAGGACAAAGTAAATTATAATATATATTCAAATAAATACAATTAAACTGTAAAATATATATATTTTAGTAATAGCCTCAATAAGGACGAGAAAATAATTGCATTCAGATTTTTAGCGAGTTATTTCTTTTTGGTTCATGCTTAATTAAATCGCCTAAATTAGTGATATAAATACATTAATACTGTATTTCTTAGATTTTGGAGCAAGCCTATATATAAACGAATGACACACTAGCATGTGCCTGCTTGCAATACTCAATATAAATGTAAAACTCGACAAGAAAAGACAATTTAAAATAAAAAGAGCCATAACGATACAATAGAATTACCATTAAGCTCGTTGAAAGATCCGAATGTGCTGTCGAAACTAAATATAAAGATCCAGTTTTACTCGTTTTGTTGATGCAGTTTAGAGCCGAGAGGAAAGATTTGCGCCGATTAACGAGACCATTCTTTTCTCTTTTCCTAATTCACCACATCCAAGTCATAACAACACATATCTAGACTCCACAGGAGATCCCTCAGATACAATCGGATAATGTGTGCGTGTGCGTGTGTGTGCGTGTGTTGGGGTGAGGGTCCTCATATGGAAATGAGAGGATCTCATTGTAGCAGAGGAGGGCAGACGGGTGCGCTGAGGTTAACGGGTGGGCTGTCCCTGGGAAGATGTATTCCTGCGGGACATTGAGATGCATGAGCTCGAGCTGATTCCTGGCCAATAGGAGGAAGGTGCTGGGGGAGACCTGCCTGAGTACAGTAGCGGTGCCCTCAGATGACCACCGGCCACCACGCAGGCGGAGAGCAAGGTTCCCGCAGCACGTTGCGCACTGAAGTTTAGACCCGCTGCGCGTGTCCCTGCACAATGTGGAGAGATGTTGCGTTTGATTTGATACCCGGGGCTTGTTGAGACTGAATCCTGGACATGACGGACACAACTTTGGAACATCTGTAATTTATTTCACGAGGTAAGCTTCTTTTTTTCTTCCCTAATTACTTTAAATTGCAGCACTTTTATAAAATAAACACAGACTCGCTAAGTTATCTGTGACTCGTTTTATGTGATTAATTCTTTTTTTTAAATGCTACATGAATAAGATAATCAAATATGTGTTTTATATGGTGTATGTCACAAAGGATGACACTCATTAATTCCCTTTTAATTTAGTAATTTGATTAATTCAACTTTGTTTTATTGTTCCTAATAATTTCCTTTAACAAATACTGCGCCAACATTTCCCCCACTGATATGTTTTTTCCCCGCACTGACAGTAATTGTAAGGTCTATAAAAGGCTTCATTAATGGTGACCTCTGCTCTGGCTGACTGTTCTTTAATTAGTGTCATGACCCTGATTTGTCTCTCTATTTACTGGCTGATTGGTAAACGGTTCCTAAAAAGAAAACACCTTTAGCCGCTCGTTTAACGCCGCTGATGAACATCTGACGTGTGTCTCTGTGTCCTCTCAGCTGGAAATATTGCACAATGGGCTGTTCAATTTCACCGTGGACTGCTTTTACTTATTAAGCAATAGATGTGTTCAATGTTTTCCTCTGCAGTTGTCCATATTTCTTCCTTTGTTTTTTTGTTTGTTTTCATTTTAAAACTGAATGTGTGAATACGTTTTAGAAGTTGTCGATTCAATAAAACAGTGTTATAAGAATCCAATGTATTAAGATGAGTATGTTAGCTATCATTTGTATGTTAAAAAGCATTTCAAAATCAATTCAGGGGAATCAACCTCTCTTGACGTCATGTTTCCCCTTTTAGATGTCTTGCATTAAACTTTTATACCTCACCCTCACTTCCTCTCCCACCCTCCTCTCCCTCTCTCTCTCTCTCTCTCTGAAGGGTCCACGTCTCCATCTGACCCGTCTCCACCCGGTGCTGTCATGTCGGTGTCTCTGTCCAGCATCCCGGTCGTGCTGAAGGACAAGAGCTGCTTCCCGGCCGGCATGCTGAAGGGCAGTCCGGCTCGGGGCTTCTACCCAGCCCCTCTCCCCGGGCCCCACCACCCTCACTACATGGACTTCTTCCCGCGGACTCACAGCCTCCTCCACCCGCTCAAGTCCCTCGGTCGCCTGGTGTCGGACACTCAGGCGAGCCTCCCGCTCCACCTGCACGGCGGAGCGCCTCCGTTCCACCACCAGCACGCGGCGTTCCTGCACGGACACATGTTGAGCGCCTCCGGCATCCCTTACCTGAGCCAGGTGTTGCCCGGACAGCCGCTGTACTCCAAGCCGGAGGAGCTGGCCGCCGTGGTGACCGAGCACGCCGCCGGTCCTCTGTCCTCGGACTTCAGCAGCCCGTCCAGCGAGAGGTCGTCCTGCGCCTCTTCTTCTTCTTCTTCTTCCGCCTCGCCGCCCAAACAGAGTTTGTTTCGCCTCCAGTCGCTGGAAAAAGCGCGCGCGTCTTATAACTTCAGCGAGGATGACTTGTTCATGGTGCTCTACGGTTACTCCGGCAGCCAGGAGCGCTCCGTGGGTCACGCGATATCCGGACTGGCCCTGCCCGAAAAGTCAGGTGAGACTTCCGCCTAAATTATGGGATGCTTATTTAGTTTCATACGAGACGATGTGGCGGGATAGTTTGCGCTTTTTGGTGTGCCGAGAAATGGCCTTCAACATAGGAACAACTGTCTGCTGGCTGTGCTGATCACTTTTAACTAATAATTAGTTATTAACGCCTCTCGTTATTTCAGAAATGTTATTTATTAACCCATTCATGTGTGTGTGTCCCATTGGCTCATTTGTGTTTGTTTTCTTTTTTTTCAGTTTCTGACTCTCACACTCATCCACTAGACCAAGAAACTCTTGAACTTCCTGAAGGTACGACTTTCATTTCTCAAATCACTTTAATTCCGTGTGTCTGAATCGATGGCGGCGCGGCAGAGATGTGACTCTTGTTTTTGGACTCCGTGTCGCAGGGCTAACCGTCGTACAGGCAGCTTGGGGAAACGTGTCCCACTGTGGAGTTTTCACAGACAACAGCAGCATCCCGCAAGGCACGCGCTTCGGTCCTTTCCAGGGGAAAGTGGTCAATACCAGCGAGATTAAAACATACGACGACAACACTCTCATGTGGGAGGTAATGTGTTGCAATTCCTACTCCAAGTCGGGTGTAGAGCCCACCAGGAAGGGGAGCAGACGGTTTGAACTCACACTCAATGTAACGTCTGCTTCAGGTGTTTGAAAACGGCCGGCTGAGTCATTTCGTTGACGGCAGAGGAGGCTCAGGAAACTGGATGTCTTCTGTGAAGTGCGCTCGTTTCCCAGAGGAGCAGAACCTCATCGCGGTGCAGATCCAGAGTCAGATCTTCTACGAGGCCTGCAAAGAGATCCGGCCAGGCCAGGAGCTGCTGGTGTGGTACGGAGACTGCTACATGCAGTTCCTCGGCATCCCTCTCACCCTGAAAGACGCCAGAGAAGAACACGGCGTGATTTCTCCCCCTGAAGGTCAGAACCCGACCTTCTGCTGCTTTGCCTCTCTCTTCCTCTGATTTGACCGCCGCACTAAACTTCTTGCTGCTGTGTTTTCCTCAGATAGCGATGAGGGTTTCAAGTGTGACAGATGCGGGAAGGTGTTCGCATACAAGTACTACAGGGATAAACATCTGAAGTACACGCGCTGCGTGGACCAGGGCGACCGGAAGTTCCCCTGTCACCTCTGCACCCGATCTTTCGAGAAGAGAGACAGATTGAGGATCCACATTTTACACGTGCACGAAAAACATAGACCTCATAAGGTACTGAAAACAGTCCGTGTGCATGTACGTATAGTGCAGGGTATCTATTCCATCCTCGTATTGCCAGGCCATTACGTCATTGCACCGTGCAGTAAAGTCGACAGCTTTACGCAATAGTTGATGTGGTGCTGAAGGGACAGCTCCCTGCAGCGTCACTTCGAAACGGATGCTTCGGGTTTTTATTGGGCCTCTTAAAAAGGCAAATTATTTTAAGACCTTTAGTTAATGATAACCTTTCATTCAGCCTGAAGCATCACAACTATATGGCAATACAAATACGTTAATTAAAAAAATACAACCCCACAACTGTTATGCAGGACACACACACACACACAAATATGAGTTTAGGTTAACTTGTTTTCCAAAGATATGACCCATTTAAATGGCTAAATAACGAAATAACTCTTGATGTGTCATGTTGTGTGTGTTATGTCTGATCCGCAGTGCTCAGTGTGCGGGAAGAGTTTCTCCCAATCGTCCAGTCTCAACAAACACATGCGCGTGCACTCTGGAGAGCGGCCATACAAGTGTGTGTACTGCAACAAGGTCGGAGGCCCTTTTGTTTCGATTGAATATTACATTTTGCCACAATTATCAGAACTGTGGTATGTTATGTTGTCAGATATCGTTTTAAACTGTAACATCATAATATATTGTATCATTTCATTTCAGTTTGACACGTAAACAAATAAATAAAAATAGAAGAAATTAGATTGTTGATGCTGAACAGAAGAGTCATACATCTTCTGGTTTCCGGTCAAGACTTCAACTAATGGAAGTATTCATCTTCATGATAGTAATGTTTTTAGTCTTCTTGTCCTGCTCATTACTCCTCTTCTCCTGCGCGTCTTTTTAAAACCTGCAGCCCGCAGTTTGAAAGCATTTAGTGCCTTCTCATTTCATGGTGCATTTGGCGCGAGCCCCTCATTATTGTGGCTCTCGGCGGCCACACTCCACGGAGACACTTACATGCTAATTATCGCCAGATGTACACCCACCCTTTTGTCTGCTCAGATTATACTTTTAATTTACGGCCCTGGAATGAGCAGAAGTTTGTTTTTGGTCCTTTCTTCTCGATGTCTTTACTCTTTTTTTATACACCCGGAGAGTGTTTTGTTTAACCTCCTTCATCCTTATTTGGGGAACTTAAGCAACATGCAGGCTTTTTATAAGAGCTAGGATTCGTTATAAAAAAAACAACAACAACCTCAGACCCATTTTTATTTATTTTTGTATCAATAATAATACATAAATGAATTAAACAATAAATAATTGCAAGAGACGATACTTTAAACCAGTTTAGCGTAATGAGCTTTAATACATTGAAACACAGGCGCGTGCATCTCTAAATAAAATACAAGGGCTTATCTGTTTCATTGGTCTTTCCTCTCGTCCAGGCCTTCACTGCTTCCAGCATCCTGCGAACACACATCCGCCAGCACTCCGGAGAGCGGCCCTTCAAGTGTAAGCACTGCGGGAAGGCCTTCGCCTCGCACGCCGCACACGACAGCCACGTCCGGCGGACCCACGCCAACAAGGACAAACCCCAACCCTGCGACGTGTGCGGGGCCACTTTCCAAGATGAACAGGAGTTCAAATATCACATGAAAACACATACAAGTAAGGAATTGGTTTTTTTTCCATCACAATAAATATAAATATTAGGCAATCTCTCTTTTTTTTTTGTTTTACATTTTATTATCTGGATATGATTAAATGTTGGTTTTCTAATGTGATTTTAGAAAAGCATTAAAACAATCAATTATTAAGAGTTTTCCTCGCCTCTATGTTGCGAGTATACATGTTATGTCTGTATTACAAATATGTTGCATTGTGTGCTCTTTGAAACGTGGTTATTTTATTGAGCTATGTTCTCACTCTGCAGACAGGCAGATCTTGGACAGCACACTTGTCCCTCCTCCTCCAGGAAGTGGATTACATCAAGGCTCCGTGAATCCAGCGAAGGACAATCCAAAAACACAGAACAACGCCGGACAAAACTTTCCTCACACTGGTTTAACAGTTTTAAATCCAGAGTATCGGCCCTGGAACTGAGCAAGCCCGTCTGAGTAAATCCTGCCAAAGAAAACTCTTCTAATTGTGGGTAATATGTTACAGAATACAAATATCACAAAAGACTACATCTATACAGGAACATTGTGGTAATACCATGGGAGATCTCGTCGCTTTTCTTTATGTAAATGCTGCTTAAGAAAGAAAAACATCTTATAATGTAAGCCTATTGCAATAGGCTCATCATAATTTAAATTGTAGGCAAACATATGTCTAAATCTATTTATAATATGTTAAAATATGATGTCTGTTGTTTTCTGGTTTAAAGATTTTACTCTGTGATTGTTTGTAAACACATTGTGATTCCGTAATAATAATAAAACTGTTATTATTTTTATTATTGCTATTAATGTTATATTATTATTATTATTATTATTATTATTATTATTATTATTATTATTATTATTATGGGTTTTCTTGCATCGACAAACGCTTGAAAAGCAAAGCTGTTTTTTATCATTGTAGAGTTGAGCCTATACTTGTGGACGAAATAAATGTTATACCCTCTCTTAATTTATAATGAAAGATACAATTTTTTACTGTAATGTAAGGCTGTCAAAGCGATCGAAAGTGTGTCCGTTTGTTCCCTGCCAGCGTCCGCTTTTTCAGGATTACAAAATAAACAATAAGCGCATGACAGGAGTGTTGGTTTTTGGTTATTAATGTCTGAATTGAGCATGTCCTGCATTGGAATCTCAGTTGACAACAAATCAACTAAATACTGAAAGATTTCTGTCAGAAATGTGGCAGAAAATATGATTTTTAAAAGAAAGAGGATTTCAATCCCTCCAAAAAAAATGTTCTTCCTTTTGTTATGTCATCTCTCCAAAAGTGCTGTCCATCAGTCTTGTTAAATAATTCAGATTAAGCTCCATGGATGGTGTCCTGGTTAACGTTTTTGCATCTGCATCCATGTGTGTGTGTGTGTGTGTGTGTGTGTGTGTGTGTGTGTGTGTGTGTGTGTGTGTGTGTGTGTTGTGTGTGTGGTGTGTGTGTGTGTGTTCTTACGGAGTGCATGTGAGCCTCTGCATGCATCCTGTCTGGGTTTATTTGGAGCCAAGTGATGAATTGAAGGCTGCACGCTCGCAGTAAAGACGAACAAACCGCCCTGGACCAAATGAATGACAATAGAGTGCAGCAGTAAGGTGGTCTATTGCTCCTCACACAAAGGAACTCGGCATGACTCACATCTGCCCTCACACTGTCACCAACTGTCCCACATGTGTTGTCCTGAGACACATCGATAGATAGATAGATAGATAGATAGATAGATAGATAGATAGATAGATAGATAGATAGATAGATAGATAGATAGATAGATAGATATGAATATATCTTGCGGTGTGTGTGTGTGTGTGTGTGTGTGTGTGTGATCCAGTTGGACCTGTTGGTGGCTGACTGATGAAACGTGTCCAGCCGTTGTCTCAGTGCTCTGTGATGTCACCTTTAACCTCTGGGTCATCATACTTCGCACGAGGGCACGCAGTCAGACACAACAGTGCTGCCACAGTGCTAATAGAGAGCTACAAAGAATATTGAAGCATTGGCTGAAGAGAAATAATGAAGCAAAAAAGCACAAAAAAGACATGAGCGATTCAGTAATGACAACGCTTGGACGTTAAAATTGGGCTGAAATCTTCCTATTTTGCCATCAGTGAATAAGAGCCTGACGATTACGCTCTTCTTTTCTGTTCTTCCTCCTGGGCCGTCTGCAGGGAGAGGAGTCAGTCCCACTCTATAACCTCTCTGTTTATTTTCTGTAACGGATGGACAGCAGCCTTCAGGGTCAGAGGGCACCTCCTCACTGAATGTTTAACAGCCTCCCTCTCCCGTCAAATGGCTGAAATATGGATGCTTGAACAAGTGTAGATCACCCTGCGCCTCCCATGTATACAACCCCCGAGCCTCCACGAGGGGCCTGCTGTGAAAAGAGAAGATACTCCCTTTTGTGGCCTTCCGGGAGCGCAGGGGTGGAGGAGAAGGATGACGAAACAAAGACAGAAGGAGAAAAAAAGGAGAATGAGCTGCCAGAGCTGAAATACTGAGATTGTTAGCAAGCCGTGCTGAAAGACTGGTTTTATAGCGCCTCTCTGATTGGCTGATTTAGGACTCCTAGGACGGCTCCAGCATGGTAGAATTTTTATCCAGGTCGTTTATACGGATTGATTTCACACTTAACCTCCTGGCAAGTTAACAGGGCCTCTGGAGGCCTATCCATCAGATCCATCTCTATATTAATGTGATATTAATGATAGGAGCTCTGGGTCTTTATGGCTTAGGTTTGCTGACGTGAATTCCCTCTGAGGTTAAAGCAAACGGCCATAACTCTCTCCTGAGCAATGCACAATGTCATCCCATCACTGAATATGTTGTTGTGATCAATTAATAATGTCTATTGATATAAAGAAGAGACTACTGGCGCAGGGATGGCTTACCACCTGCTTCATGCTTGTAAAATGCATTTGCTCTACAGTATGATTGATATACCTCTTCTCTTCTCCTCCTTTCCGTCTGATGAAGCCAGTGGAGCTGAGTGGTCAAATATTCTGATGTATTAGCTTCTATTGATTGCCTAATAGCTGTATGTGTAGTGTGTTGTGTTTGCTGTAGTCCGGCTGATGTTGAGACTCACTTCGGGTTCCAGACAGGCCTCAGACTCTCAGCTGAGTGGACTCATCAACGATAACCACACCAGCTCTCTGTCCATCTGTGCCTCAGTCTGCCTCCAACCAGATGAAGATGAAGGAGAATTCTGAAACTTTCTCCTTTTCAGTGCAAAAGGCTTGATCTTACAGTAAATGTAACACAAGACACACCCCACTGTGTCCCTCACTATACACAGCATATTTGTATATATGTGTATACTGCACTAAATTATGTATCTTTTTATTTTTTATTTCTCACATATCTTGTTTGTTACTTTTTGTGTTTTCCAAATGTTGTAATTTCTCACACAATTCAAGCAATATGCAGATAAACTGGCCCTGCATTGCTTTCTTTTGCTTATCTTTTGTTTTTCGACAATTATTGTTTTGAAAAATGGCTTTTCTGCCAGTGCTGTTGTGCTGTGGCGATTCTTTCATTATGTTTAAGCAAATTATAGTTTGAATTTGGCCGCTTCACAATGGCGTGCTATCTGTGTGACTTTAAAGAAACATTTGAGTTAAGTAACTTAAGTGTGAATGGATCCGCTGGGCTGTGTCCCCCCCTTCCCCGTCCTCTTCCTTTCCTGTTCCCTCAGTCAAGAGATGAGACTGATCAGCTTGTGTCCTGCCATTCAAGCCTCAGGTTGGAGCTGTTGTTATACGCTGTTGTGATTTCCACAGGGACAGTGGACAGTAGGAGACACACCGAGAGGCTCAGCGGCCTGCATGCTGCTGCCTGGATGAAAGGCAGATCAAACACTGACTGTAAAGCCTCTCCATACTGCTACCCAGCACTCAGTGTGTGTGTCTGTGTGTGTGTCTCTTCTAGGTGGGATTGATGAGTGAGGAGGGCAGATGGCCTTATCCTTCTCTGTGGGGGCTGGTGTGAGGTTCCATTGTGGTCCCATGGGGCAACACATTTTGTCCTACTGCCCACTAACACACACACACACACTCACACACACACTCACACATACCCCACATAACCCACAGCAACCTCCAAAGTAACCATCATAGAATCTACTGTGTACATGAGTCTCGTGGGATCTATCTATCTAACGACCTATTCCTCTATCTATCTATCTATCTATCTATCTATCTATCTATCTATCTATCTATCTATCTATCTATCTATCTATCTATCTATCTATCTATCTATCTATCTATCTATCTATCTATCTATCTATCTATCTATGTATCTATCTATCTATCTATCTATCTATCTATCTATCTATCTATCTATCTATCTATCTATCTATCTATCTATCTATCTATCTATCTATCTATCTATCTATCTATCATGTCCTTGCTCCTGTTTGAACTATTTAACCCCTGAAGGACCGCTGGGCTCTTCTTTTCGGTCATTTCATATGTAACAGTGCTGAGAGGAGTAAATCTGCTTGTAGCTTGACATCTGGCATTGTCATTCGGGATGTTAGAAAGTGTTATAGGGTTCTTCTCCCCATGCGCTGTGCTTTACAATAGTTCTTGGTGTGCTATTTGTGTGTCTTTATGCGCAAGGCTATTGTATGTACCCAACTGTTATTCCTGTGAGTGATGAAGCCACCGGTTTGGTGGCGAGAAGAGCTAGTTACAGTACTCCCTACCTGCCTCCCTCTCTCTCTCTCTCTCTCTCTCTCTCTCTCTCTCTCTCTCTCTCTCTCTCTCTCTCTCTCTCTCTCTCACTCCTGTGTCTGAATGACTCTATGTTCCTCGCTCCTCTCTCTCTCTCTCTCTCTCTCTCTCTCTCTCTCTCTCTCTCTCTCTCTCTCTCTCTCTCTCTCTCTCTCTCTCTCTGTCTGTGTGTTTGCATGTTTCCAATTTTGAGTAATTTCCAGAACTTGCAGCTTGATGCTGCCTCACGGAAAAACACATGCAAATGTAGCATATGCTATGCTCTGATAGACTGGAACCTTGTAATTCCCATGTGACAGTTGCCTCGTGGTTTTGGCTGCCCCTGTTGTGCCATGGTCTATTCTCAGGCGAATGTTTCTCTCGGTGCAGAGGCGTTGAAAGGCCTCATACTTTAGGACCGTTGGACCACATGCTGCTATATACGACACTATTGGCCAGAGTAAAAGACACACATGCTTGCATATATACACTTGAATGGATGAGTCTCTAAAGTGAGGGATTTATAATCCACTTGTCACAGTTTTGCTGCTTGCAGTTTAAGGTGTAATTTATATTTCCTAATACATACCGTTCAGAGATCCGAGGGAGATTTCAATGTAAATGTTCACTTTCTGCCATTAAAAGACGAACACCATGTGTTGTCCCTGAGGGGAGGATTTACAACATATGGACACTGTACCCCTGCCACATGCACATCCATGCACAGATGAGGTGACCTCCCTGCCTCTAAAGATGTTTGCTGTTAGTCCAACTAATCCTAACTAAGCTGTCCATTTAGACCAACACTTAGAGGGAAACACTCGCGTATGGCAGACATCGACGCCACACAGTCAAATAGAGGTCTGTTTGCTTTCCCTCTGTTACTGTCAGAGGGGGGGAGGAAGATGGATATGTGTTGGATGGTGTGTTTTATATGTTGGAGAAAAGGAATAGCGAGTCCATATGCGTCTTGTATTTGTAACTGTGGCATGAACAAACAGAGAAGTGGTAGATGTCCACCCTCTTGAAGTAGATTAGCTAATAAGCACTCTTGTCTTTTCCTCAACTCCTTCATTCCCTTCCTCTCTTTTTCCTGGACAATGCACAGTCACCAGCCACACAGGACAGCTGATGATTGATTTCCCCGTGGACCGTCATGAGAGTTCAGGAGTGAGCCACACAGTGCACTATAACCCTTCAAACCAAGCCCTCAAATGCACAAACACTCCAACGCACACGTGAATGCAATGCACAAAAATCTACACTTCCATTGCCACATCATTTTGGTACACACACACAAACACACACATGATCATGAAGTGTTGGAGAGAGGGGGGCAGGTCAGCTACATGTCCATCAATAGCTGTCAGTCACATTTAACAAAGCTAACAGCGCAGAGACAAGGGAGGACAATTGCTTTATCAGCTAGTTAGTTCCCTCCTCTTCTCATCACTTCCTCTGTCCCATCTCACACTCTCTAATCACTGTTATACTGCCGCTCCATCAAACTACAATCTCATTTGGGGAGCCTGCACCGTGGCTAAAATAAGTTAATGTGTGGCAACATAGGATGTCTCCCTTATATCTACAAGGATCAAAACATTAAGAAGTGTAAATCTGAATTTCTTCAAATTTATTACAAGTTGGTGGGACTGGCTCTAAATAACGACAACGATGGTGCAGCTAATAGGGTATATTTTATCTGTGTTAAACAGTGTCTAAAATAAAAATGTATCCATGCCTTGGTATAAATATTGAAACGCATGTATCCATGTCATCCATGCCAACTCATGTGAAGCTTGGTACGGACAATTTTAATGCTAACACGTTGATGTCGGGGTCAATATCCTCCTCTCTCAGGGTCTACTCCTTCCTTCCACTGCCTTTCAAAAAACAGTTTACCACAGGTTATATAGTCTCTGCTGCTATCACAGCTACACTCCTATTGTTCACGGGACAATTGGCCGTGACCCCATGCAGCTCCCAAAGGTCTGAATAGGTCAAAGGGGAGAAGAGGCTGGAAGGCCCCGAGGTGTGGATGCTTAGCAGCTACCTCGGGGCAGGAATGACTGTTTAAGCGCCTGATGCTTCGCAATGGTGCCAAACACCAGTGAGCTTAATGCTGAAAGGTCTTAAACCTGCTCGTCAAGCAGACAAGAGGCAATGATTCACCAAGCATGTGTGTTGACAGTGATGGAGATGAAAAACTGTGAAGGATGAGGCGGGTGCTGAGTGCACTACCACAGCTAAGAGTATATGTGTACTTCTGTTGTTGTTTCATGCTGTGTGTTAGTGTTCCTCAGTGCACCGTCTGTCCTCATCTGTGAGGGTGTATGCGTGCTCCGCCACAGGGAAATAGAGTGTCTTGGCGTCTAAGCCGCAGCTCCCCTCCCCCGTCCCCTCCGCAACTCTCTGAGTCATGATGGCTTTTTGACAGTGGAGCTGGAAGACAAATGCCCCCCCGTCCTGCTGAAACATTCATGAAGCCTTAAGACCCTCTCCTTCACCTAATGTACCCTAACAGACCGTTGTGGCCTCTCTCTAGCTTAGCACCACCTTAGTGCTGCTTCCCGGCATCTAACTTCTTAACACCCCGCCACCACTGGTCATTTACGCCCTTTCAGCAGTCTGTTGGAGAGACCTCCCCCTGGTAAGTTGCCTTAGCAAACAAAGGATTGCTGCAGCACAATTAGCCCGAGACATCCATTAAATCAAGCTGCAGGTATGAGGTTGGTGTGCTTATGTCTCGGCTGACTTTGTCGTATGCTTCCACTGTCACGTTGTTTTCTTTTCTTTTTTTTCTCCTCTCCTTCACGTGTGGTCATTGGCGGTCTTTGTAATTTGACTCCAAAGGGGTGCATTGATCTGTTAAGATTGTCACTTTAAAAAAGCCCCATTAGGGTTTAAGGTTTGACAGTTGATATCAACATCCTCAAGTGTTGGGACACGTATAGATTCACCGTGACCCACAGAGCGGGGGACATGAAGGTTGCAGGGTAGCGGAAAAGGACGGTGGATGAGAACCTTTAAGATAGAGAGTGGAAAAAGTAAGTCCAGGTGCTTCTCTTACTTGTTTTCCAAGCCTGAAACAAGTAAAGAAATAAAGCAGGCAGAAAGAATTGCTCCCTGTATTGAGCAGTGACCTCAGCTTGTCATTGGGACTGGACACTGTGTCCTCTGTGTGTGTCCACCCTGTGTGAGTCCACAGGGAGATCTGACCCTAGCAGTGTGTTTTACTATTCTCCTGGCCTCCCCACTGTGTTTACCTCTCCGTGGTAAAAATGCCATATGCTAAATGGGCTTGTATTACGGCTCTGGTTACCGAGCGGTCCGTCTGCCCCACACACACACTCCAACATCAAGCAGAATGGATATCTAAGCCATATCCAAGCCTATAAAGTGGAGCTCCATTGATCTGTTTATGCTTTTTTAACAATCTCCCAACACATGAGATTCATCTCGGCCACAGACAATCTTCTGATGGCCATTGATTCATCTGGTAACACCAGGCCAATTAATTAGAGGTGGCAATCATTGCTGCTTTTCATAGTCAATCATTATCCAAGCAATATAAGTTACCCTGTGGCATTTTCCATTTCAATAATGCAATAATGCAACTCCATGCCATTTGTTTTATATTAACTAAATATTCAATACTTAAGAAAGACATAAACCCTCACTTAATACAAACCACACATCCCAGACTACTTTATTGACGGTGCTCTTATTGACTGAGGTAATAGAAGTCACAGTGGATGGCTCAGACTCAAGATACGGTAAGAGTCAGCCCATATTTCTGATAATGTACAATTATCAGAGGAAAACTGCGGAGCTCTGCAAGTATTTTCTTCACTTCAGGACTTAATGCAGCCCGCTAAGTGTCCAGACTCTGGGAATAACACGTATCCAAAGCTTTCTTTAATGGACTTTGTGAAATAGATCAGTCTTCATGTCAACCTTCTTTTCCATACAAATCTTAACCAAAATTATATCAAAGCTTCCTCAAATGTATGCAAACAACATATGCAAACAATATATATATATATATATATATATATATATATATATATATATATATATATATATATATATATATATATATATATATATAATACTAGGTGTTTTATTTTGCTTGGTCCACTTGAAAAAAACTAAATTAAAGTTGTGATGGTCTTTAATTTTCTTAAAGACAAAAGAAAGGTGTTGAGCGCGCTGATTGATTTGCAGTCTTCAATTTTGCAGACAGACTAACATTTCACAACAGTGGCTATGGCAACGCCCATTTTTGACTCCAGTATCCAATAGAGTCAAAATCCTATTGAACTAATTATCCAATGGGAATTGCTCACTTGTTGTAGGTTGAGTATTGTGTGCTGGCATTTTTGTCTTGTTCTCTTTGACTGATGAAGACAGTACTGTGAACATTGGCAATTGCGCAATTAAAGGCAAATACTTCCTGCTATTTCTTTTCCCTTGGAAGTTCTCTGTACTTGATCTGAGAGTCACCAGTTTTATCTGAATGCTGCTGGAAGCTGTGCGGAGAACTCTGTTTCAATTAAACCTCGTGAGACCTTTAGCACCCACTGAATTCCTGCATTAGCACCCCATCATTGCATCATTTTTGGATCCAACTACTTCTCTCCAACCTCTCAGACTGAGCTCCGCTGCCATGCCACTCTGTTAGCTCCCGCAGCAGATCAATGCCTCTGAAATGGAGCCGACCTACAGTCACATTAATGGTGCGCATCATCCTTAAAGGGCTCTTCCCAGAAGACTTTCCTGCTCACACTCTCACACAACACAAAACCGACAGCCAGCAGAGGGGAAACAGAGGTCAACACGGGCCATCCTGCACCAAGTCTTGTTTAGCCTAGCCAGGCCTGCTAACAGTTACAGGCTTACATTACAAAGTCCTGTTCATTAAGGACCTGACAAAACCAGAGATAGTTCTCAGACACAAGGGCGTGTGGGGTGGGGTATCGTATGAGCTGCATCTTCTCTGCAACAGGAAGCATCTGTTTTCTCGACATGAAAAATGAATCAAACACCTTTCAGCTCTCTTGTGTGTGTGTATCACTGACCACAATACATCAATACTGGAACCTCTTACCATGAAAGATTGAATTTACAGCACAAAAAAAATGATCAATATCGGAATGTGAAGAGAGAAAAGCGTGTTTTTCTTTTTTTCTTTCTTTTTCTGTGGCAGACACATGGCACCTTTCTCCGTCATAATCTCCTATTCAAAGGCTTATCAGTGAAGATGTCACCTTCAAACAATATCCGTTCAGCGCTGTATGGGCTACAACATGCTGGCTGATTCCATTGGAGCTCAAATTAGCTTCAATGATGAGCCTCTGATTTCTAAAGGGCCTGGTGGGGCCGAAAGGCCTCCTCGGGGGAATAGGGTTTAGATGTAACCCTCCTTCATCCACTGCCCCCTGGACGCTGTCAGAAGGCCTCCTGTGTGTAGTGGGAGCTAATGTATGAGCCTCGGTGGGTGATACAAACAGTAAAAGAGCCTCAAAACAATGTGAAGCCAAATTATCTTTTTGAATTGACACAACTAAACAGAAATCTAATTAAAATGTTGTGTGAAAATAATCTTTCCATGACATATTGTTAACGCTTTCTCGTTATAGCTCAACACAATGACCATGATGTGTAAAACTCAACATATTATCTGATGTGTTGGCAGAAAGAATGCCAAAGTTAAGAAGTGCAACTCAAAATTAGATTAACAGCCAAATTGTTATCTTCTTTGGAGACACTTTGCCAAATATCTAGGGGAATCTTAACTTTCCATTCAAATTCCCTTCATATCAAGCTCTTTTTTTACCCTATGTGCTGATTTGATAAACACTGCAAGATTTATTTCAACCTCAAGGATTGAATTTGTTCGCAAAGGCCGCAATCTTCATCGTGAAAAATCACGGAAAGACTGACTCTAACGGCTCTGCAACTGAAAGTAATCTGGAAAATCAATCCTCCGGTGCTTCTCTCTTCACGGAGCTGCAGGATTGGTTACACACGCTAATCATGTGTGTTGATTTCATCCCTGCTGCCAGCGTGGAGGAGCAGCAGCAGCAGCAGCAGTTTCCTCTCTGTCCTTGCAGCGTTCAAACCCAGCACCTTATTGATCAGAACAAGTAAGTTAATAAGCTTTAGACTCATTCATCAGCAGGGTAGAGACTGGAACTGCACACGGCAGGCTTAATCAAGTCATCAGTGCCCGTCAAGCATGAACACAGTAATTAAAGGAAGAGGGAACGTGGCGATGAGGAGAGAGAAGAGCAGGGGTCTACAGGGTTCGTCTTGGAAAGAGATAGAGAACCTCAGTGCTCCATTTATAAAGCACATATTTATTAAGACAGTGGCTGGGGAGCAACACAGTAAAATCAATCGCTCCTCCATAAATAGTTCTCGCATTAATCCAGCTTCAGTTAATCAGCAGAGGAAATACAATCAGCCAGGTGATCCAAACAGTGACCTGAAGACAGACAATTCATCCCGCCCTGAGTAGACCCTCCCCACATAAACAAGACAAAGAACAACCAGGCCCTCCTCCCCTTAATGGCACACAGAGCTGAGGAAATCACCAATAATCACCATCGTCATCCTCGATATTTCACCACTGCAACAGCGGTGAGGCCAAAAGGGTGCAGCTCATTGGCCTTTCTTGGCTGACGGACGAAGCTGGCCAGATTTACTGCAGCTGCTGTGAGCGATGATGCTCCTCTGCAAACAAAAGCTGTTCGTCCTGTCTGGAGCAGAAGAGGAGAAGAGCTGGGAAAGAAAGGATGAGCTAAAGGCTCGGATTTAGAGGCTGAGATGTGGAGCATCGCTGTTACCACACAGGTAACTGTGTGAGAGTCATGCAAACTGGAGCTGCTCTATGAGGTCAGGGTCCGACAGCATCCATAGGCATCCTGCTTTGGATGCTGTTTTATAGAACATGTTCCCTTTTGTTCTGTCTTAAAACAATACTTGTAATAATAGCATACTAATATTTGAGTTAGTGATCCTCTTAAATCACTCTTCAAGCCGATAATACACATTGGAAAGGTGGAGATGTTATCACTGGCAGGATTAGGCAGACTTTTGATCAGGATTTTGATCTCTCCATGTTAGCCTTGTTATTCTTTTTAGAGTTAGGTTTCCAGGTCTCTGTCACTGAGAATTTTTCCACCATCGCATTGACTATCCTTTTATTAATAACACAACAGTGGCATCCCTTTCTAAAAATCCACAACTAAAACTCTAACTCTCTGCGTGGTTAGATCGCTCAAGAGAAAAGTGAGAAAATACTGTTCTTTGACTTGCCACTTTACCTGATCAAGTGCTTCAATAGTCACTATTATGCTTCTTTATTCTCTTTAGTGTGACATCCCAGCTTCACTCTGTGTGTTAATATGTCAAGTGTGTGTAATAAGCAAGCAGCGGGCCTCACTCAGGTGCTCCTATCCCCCTGTGCCCTATTAGCCTTAAACCTGACCATTAGACTGTCCCTTCAACTCCTGAAAAAAAAAGAAGTAAAAACAAACTAATGAAGGCAGCTCCCAGAGTGTCTATTAAATGTGACTGTCGTTGTCCTGTAACCGCTCTCCTTCTGCACGCAGAGCTCTGAACGGACAGGTGATTGTGGTGTGTGTGTGTGTGTGTGTGTGTGTGTGTGTGTGTGTGTGTGTGTGTGTGTGTATGTGTGTGTGTTAGTCAGTGTATGTCGCCAGTATGGCTGCTGTGGTGAGGGAGCTGACAGGTAAAATTAATGTCACGGGTGGTCACGGAAGCATGGAAGGGGCACACACACATACACACACACACACACACACACACACACACACACACACTAGAACTGTTTATGGCACTATGGCAACTTTTTAAAAACTCAATTAGGATACCCTCTGAGGTCTACAGGTAACACCTGACTACAAAAACCACATAATATGAAACAAATAGTTGTTCCCAGACATCTCAGATGTCAGTATGTATTTGTTAACTTAGTTTAGTAACGCACAATTTGGGTCAAGCCTCTCTTTCTTTAGTGCTCTCAACAAATGGCATATCCATTAAACCGTCCCGTAGAAGACTATGTTGTCTGAAATATTGTCTTCTTTGACTTTTGGATGAATTTAAGATAAGATAAGGTAATCCTTTATTAGTCCCGCAGTGGGGGAATTGCAGGATTACAGCAGCAGTGCACACCAGAGACACATAGTAAAAAAATACACAATATCAATCAGGAAACCTGTATTCTACAGTCAGAAATTACCGAAATCAAAACTTCTGAGGGGATTATTCTCCCGCTTTCTGAATTGGTCCAACATTTGAACCTAAACTTTACGCTCCTCCTCTCCCCAGTCTCTCTAATCACACAGCACAGCGGACAGACTGAATACTGATCCCCCTCTGGGACTCAAACCAACAACCACAATCACAACCCGCTTTACAACTCATAATTAGCACGGGGAGCACAGCTCCCATTTGGGTCGGCAGTATGAAACGCACACACAAAAAGCAGCACTATGGGCCTGAAGTGTGTACCGATAATCCTCCAGGAGCATACCAAACGATGAGCCTGTTAACACATGTGCTGGAACACACTCCCGCAGAGCAACTCAATTACAGCTCGAGTCCTTCATAGATCTGTTAGCTTATCTGATAGCCAGATCAGCTGATCGATACAGAACGACCACAGAGGGTTTATTTAAGTCTGCCGATCATTAATGTGGGTCAGGCAGTGGAGACCTGTTGAAGTGCTCCAACAGCACTGTGTGTGTGTGTGTGTGTGTGTGTGTGTGTGTGTGTGTGTGTGTGTGTGTGTGTGTGTGTGTGTGCATGTCTAAATCTATGGTCTAAGAAGATTGTGTAAGTTGTATTGTAAGAAGGAAACTAGATTTCTCAAAAAAACATAATTAAAAATCCATCTCAGATAGCAATTTATTGATCTCCATATAATTATTGACAAAGCTATCTCTGACTGACTGGCATGGGTTTCAATTAAAGGCACTGATGATTTATTTTTCCATCCACCCTTTGTAACACCCTCTCCCTCATTGTGCCTGCCCAATTAATAGCTAACTAATAAATGAAATGAATGGCTGTTTGTTTCTCGTCACAAAGGGCCACGATGTGAGGCAGCACACTCCAGTGTTTGCATTAAAGTGTCGTATAAAAGTTTGTCCCCATTGTGCGGCATGCTTCCTGGCCCACACCGGGGCTCACTGTCACAGGCCTAATTGTGCCTCCTTTTTAGTGCCTTTGTGGCGCAGCACACTTCTCTTGTGTGTGGGGCGGAGGGGTGTGAAAGAGAGACAGCCTTTTGGAGGAGGAGGTCTGGGGGTGGTTTCAGGGAAAAGGAGGAGGGCAAGTATTGGTAATAATGAAGGAGCAGGCACGTATAACCAACAATGGATCCCCTGGATTACGGTCCAGACAAAGACAGTGTTGCAGTAATTACAGCGCAAACACTGCTGCATTGTGTGCGTGAGTGTGTGTGTGTGTGTGTGTGTGTGTGTGTGTGTGTGTGTGTGTGTGTGTGTGTGTGTGTGGATCGTGGGCAGAAGGCATTGCTCTATTAGCAGCTGTGTCTCAAGAACCCAACTACTGTAAGAGGACGGTGTGTGTGTGTGTGTGTGTGTGTGTGTGTGTGTGTGTGTGTGTGTGTGCGTGTGTGTGGGGGGGGGGGGGGTGAGGGGGCTTTAGGCTGATCACGAAGTGGAGAACAAGGAAAGTAGGACCTGCAGAGTATGTCTCTATTTAAAGTAGAGACATTAAAGGATACAACTAGTGTCATTCCATGATTTTGTTATTGCATAAAATAACCCATTGAAAGACCCAAAGTGATAGTCTGTCTCTCAGTATTTTAAGATCCATTTGTTACTTCTGAAGTACATCTTTAAACATTAAACACAAATCTATTGTTTCATTAAATTATGTGTCTCTTTACTTTCTTGGGCTTTGTAGTTTTTAGCAAACGTTACTCAAAGAGGAGTAAATAATATTGTTATTGAGGACTATTTTCACCAGAGGGCGGTTAGAAGAGAGGCAGCCTCTTAATGGTTTGTTTCAGTATTTAACTATTCGGGTTTGATTTTATTTCAACTATCATGTTCGTTGTAATGAAGGAATATGTCAGTCAGTGCAACAGTGTGACTCGTTGATATTTTTGAATAGTTGTTAGACAATAATGGAGCCCTATCACATAACAATAAGCTTTATCGGGCTATAGCTGAAGACAATACTTGTTAGTAGGGTGTTGTTTGTTGACCATAAGGAAATATAGAATATCAACAGACTAATTCTATAAATGTGTTCAAAGTTATATTTCAGAAAACTCCATTGCGACACCATTTCCAGTACATAATCAGACATACAAATGTTTACAACAGCATAGTTTCCCAGCTCTGTATACAAAAAGGAACCAGCTGCTCGGATGGTGGTTTGTCTATATACATCAGGGGTGATGTCATCCAAACTTAACAAGTTGTCAAACTGAGGCTTTTGCTCCCAGCTAATCAGTTTCAGTGAAATACCCTAATTCCTCTCATCCCCTATCCATCCATGTCTCCCTCTGTCTGTGTTTCCATCTAGCCTTCCTCCCAGCTCAGCCTGATTATCAGGAGTGGCCCATTTACAGTATGGCTGGAAGGTAATTAGTGGGATGAGCTGGGCAGAAGGATCCTCATTAGGGCTTAAGAAGGCACACACTCAAAGTACCTTTGGCTTCAGCGGGGCTGATGTGAGTCAGGGTGGTACGACCGCAATATGAAGAGGATTTCCCTTTTAGGTTCATCCGAGTAGAGCCAACCCTACACAGAGGAAAAGAAGTGCACCACAGCTCATAACATACATGTTTTCATTGTCAACAGCTGTCCCCAAAAAACATTTCAGTTATCTGATGTTATTATATCAGAATTATTTCATTCAGCAATGTAAACATAATTTCTTTTGGAGAAAAAAAATTCAATGACAAAGTTTAATTAGTTCCAGCAAATAGATGGGTTATTTTCCTTTTTAAAGTTCTGCATCCAAAAAGTATTTGTTGTGCTGCGTGCTGCTGGTTTTTAGTCAGTGAAGATGGGATGTTGAATTATTTCACTTGTCCTTCCTTTTCTAAACAAAAGCAATCATCATTTATTATCATTTATTTTCAGCAGATAAAAAGTCTGAAGCATCGTGCACAGACGGTGACGCTCGACACACACTTCTAAACATACATGCAGTACATTACATTGAGACCTATGTGATGAACACAGCGGTCAGATGCTCCTTCCCTCCAACAGATGATAGAGCACACCCTCTGCTTAGGCGCTGATCACCTTAGCCCAAGGGCTTGAAATTTCCATTCTCATGGAGGTAATTGTGCCCCATGAATATGAAATGTTTGGCAGTCCCTCCTTTAACATTGTGAGAGCTGTGTGGATGCTCCTGGTGGAGGACAAAGCCTTAAAGGTATGGCCCATTTCCATATGTGTTAGAGGAATTGAAGAGGGCTTGAAACAGCTCCTCTGTTTACAGTAAACTTAGGGGCTCTTCTCGGAGGACTGACATGCTGAGTATGCAGCTACACTGACTTCATGAACAGCAGCGCATACGTTTCTGTCCATTAAACAACATGACTTGAGTTTATTTACTTGTATATGTTCTTCTGTTTTGATTCAAATTAAAATAAATGACTGACACGTGTCTTTTTCTCAACCATTCGTAATTAAATTAAGGGGATTTTGGTAAGAAGGAAGAAATGTAACCGGTATTGAGACGGTGATTTAATTCAAAAGAAGTAGTTTTGATAAGCAATCATTACTGTTTTAGTGCAATAGTGGCAGCACACCTTCTTGATAAGGTTATGTACAATAGGAAGACTTCTGTAAAATATATAATCTCAATTTAAATGTGTTTCATTCATTTAGTTGAATTATATGCATTGGATTAAAGAGTCAGCAGATATGTGTAACTGACTGAGAATATTCAACATTCTAAATCAGCAAATTCCCCGCTAACATGAAATACTTTTCTTCCCAATTTCAGGTTTTCTTGATTGAAATAATTTGCATTGCAGTAATCCATAATTAGTCAAATGTTTTCCAATGCTCCCCTCAGCAGGGGGGCATTCTCGGGTCATCTTTATGTTATCACTGTTAAAAATCTCTACAGGCAATGGAGCTATTGTGCTCTTGTTATAGCAATGAACATATTTGTTAATGTCCTGGTGATTTATCAGGAAAGGGACATTCAGCCAGTCTTTGTCATGGAGGACCCGTGTGTATGTCCACTCATTGGGTGACCTGGCCTACCAGTCACGCTTTTGGAGGTGATGGTAGGGTTGAGGGTGATGGGTCTGAAAGGCATGGGGGTGACTTTTGCATAAGCAAGGGGCCCAATCTGCTGGGATTGCTCAGCACAGTGAGGGGGTCTCCACAGGCTTATACTGGGGGTCTTTATTTTTGGGCCCTTGCACTTTTTAACACAATTACTACACCACCCTTCTGTCCTGTTCCACTGGCCTTATTCATATGCATCAGCCGCTCTCTGGGTTGCAAAGTTTCCAGTTGCAAGCGCTTCTGAATGGGTAACCTGATTTGGGGAGTAGTCCCGACAGCAGACCAGGGAGTCTGTCCACATCACAAGAATGTTGACCTTAGAAAGCAGCACAAAGAGGACTGCTAATTTAAAAGGATGCGTTTCCAGTAAACAGAAAGTGGTTAAACAGTACCACAGAGGGTTATAGTTCAAGCATAGAGTCCTCCTATATCTTTGAGTGCTGTTGTAAAGCCATTAGCTGATGAAGCCGTGCAACAGTCAGAGACAGATGGATTGTTTCCTTCACCTCTCTTTTCATGATGCAAAAACAGCCAAAACAATCACGAGGCCCGGAGACGAAGAGCCCACTGATTATATAGGTTTAATTATGCTTCCTTATGAGGCAGGTATCCCGGAGTCCTGGAACTAGAAGCATCCCTGACTTCCAGTTACAGAAGCACACACATTAATGTTGCGTTTTCCCGTATGTGTTACTTGGTGGACGTGATAACGAAGGCTCGACATACAGGAAAAGACTGCAGTGTGTATATGTGAGCTGTGGGGGGATGGGAAGTACAGTATATTTATGAGCACACATGTCTGCATATTTGTGTGAGATGCCCTTTAATAGCTCCACGGGCAGACACAGTGAGCTGAGAAACAGACGGTGGTTCATTAGTGATTCCTGTAATGTCAATAAAGTTGGGATGGTTAACAGGAAGAGTGTGGGATGGAGCAGGGGGAGACCGAAGCCAAGGCCATGTGAAGTGTCAAACCAGGCTGCAGATGATGGTGATGATGATGATGATGATGGTGATGATGTAATCACTCAGTGACTGACGGGAAGATAGTTCACAAACACAGCAAGCATTTTGAATATTGTGAAGAGTACATTTAATTTGGAAAAGGAATGGAAATTAAATGCACAAATCAAATGAATGTGGACTATCATTTACCATTAAAAAGTAATATTACTAAAATAAATTAAAAACGTTTGTATATTGCCACTAATTCAATGAAAGAAAAATTATTTGCTCTATTTTTTCTTATACTTTCAATTTATTGAAAGTGATTTACAGTAACTTATCATAACTATTATGTATACATTTGGTAACACAGATTCAAAAGATCTGTCAAAATGGATGCAACTCGGTACAAACTTTGGTTTGACTGCACCTGGTACACACATCATTCCAACTCATTTCCACCAGCGACCTCATGAGATAAATAGAGTATGTTTACAAAACAGATGTTATACTAATACAAATCAAGGTCTTGGATGCAATATTGGTATAACCACAGAAATTACTTTTATAAATACGTTTTTCTTCATTTTGTTTATGTGTTATATGCCCACCTATATGACGCAACCTGTCTGAGGCGTACAGCCTTGAGGACTGGGCGCCATCTAGTGGTCTTGTTTGGAAACACAACCTCTCTAACATTATGAGTACTACTACTACTACTACTACTACTACTACTACTACTACTACTACTACTACTACTACTACTACTACTACTACTACTATTACTCATGCTGCTTCTGCTACTTCTTCTACTATTATTGCTTATGGAGCTGTTTCTTCTACTATAGCCGTATAATTTATTCTAATTTAATCCAATTCTATGTAGAATTCTATATAGAATCGAAAACATGTAGAATTCTAGAATTTAACCAAATTTAATCTAGAGTGTATGTAGAATTGAATCCAATTCTATTGGAAATTCTATAGAATTGAATCCAAATAGAGTTGAATCCTATTCTTGCAAATGTTTCATCATATGTAGAGTTAAATATGAACCCGTAAGCGAGAGTAGATTTTACTCTATTTAGACTGGAACCAAATGTTGAGGTTTTTTTTTTCTATTTGAGAAACATTTACTTTGACAAATGTACAAATGAAACAACTTCAGCTGCTGAAACTGCTGCTTTTGTGAGAACCATTACTTCAACACGACAACAACTTCTACAGTTTAGCTTTCAGCTTCTCCTGCATTTTATTTCAGCTCTTACATAGCCTGGGCCGTTGTGAGATCCTTTATAAATCAGTTTTTCTCGAGTGTAAAGCCCTCTGAGGACATTTTGTAATTTGTGAGTTTGGTCTATACAAAATCAATTTAATTTAATTTGTACTGTTTTCAATACCTTGAGGGAGAAAATCACATTATATTTTTACGAAAAGAGCTCATTGATATTCCACACAAATGTATGCAGTTTGATGGAACCTCCTGCTGTCCAACATGACCTTCAAACCAGTGATGCAAATCAATACATTTACTCTAGTGACACTACAAACATATGATATGTATATAATATAATATATTATAGAATATTACATACTGCTTTCAGCTATTTTTCAGCTATTGTGTCAAATATTTCAGCCTTCAGCTTTCAGTATTCCAAAGCATTTTCAGCAGGAAACAAATGTTCTAGTTGAACTACATTGCACACTAGAGGGTGGTGTTGTATTTCTCTCCTTCGTGGAAGCAGTGTAGTTGGAAATCAGGACATTGCTCATTCAAACTATCAATGGATCCAAGACAGATATTTTTAGGGTTAACGATTTGATTACATTTTCTCTCTATTAAACATTTATCACCATCTGAAGAGCTATAGCTCAATGGGGAATGATCAATTTCGGTGTAAACACTGGTCTGAAATGCACATCAATATTGATATTTTAAATAGATTTTGATTTCTGACCCCATAGGAGCGATAAACAGATTTTAAAGTTGTTCTAATAAGAGGCAGTATGTTTTATTGCTGGGTATTATGAGAAATGCAATGCAGCAATAACGTTTGGCAATGGCAGTGGGAACGATTTAGATATGAAGGAAAGCTTTGTAACGACCCGCCTTTTTAAAAATGCAGGCATGCTTATTCAGTCTCTATTGTACTAGCTCACTCGTTCACATGGGAAGTTTTGTGTTTGTTTTTCTGCACCCAAACAGGCACTTTTTGTTCTTCTGCAGCTGATTTTTCTAAAGCTGTACTGTAGAACGGGTTTATGAAACACGTGGACATTTTAACCTTTAGAAAGCCAGTCCTGCTGTCTCCAGTCACTCGGCTAACTAAATGCGCCGGTCTTCCCTGTCTTCTCTGACTCAATGGCATTTGGCTGGCAAAATAAATCTGCTGTGGATAAAGAATATAAACATTATGTTGCATATTCCTCCTCTTGAACTCCTTCTATTTGATTATTACAATGAATTATATATGCAGTTATGTGTTGGACTTCAAAATATGTAAATGATTACTGCTACTACTACAACTACATAACACACTCTGTAAAGGGTCTGGTGTCAGGTGACCTTATAATGTTAAAGCCACTAAGTATTTTTACAAGATTATGGCAACGCTTGAATTATTCGTACAGTTTAGAATTATACAAAAATGAGACAGACCCAATGAAAATAGTCTATATTGTGGGAGAACTATAGGGAAATCTTTATTTTAGAAATCAAATAAAACATATTTATTCAATGTATCTATGTTTGTTGTTACTGATTCTATCTAAGATAAATGCTGGTAATATCTGAGTTTTGGATCATTGCGGCTGGCAGAGCTGCTAAAAGAAAGACAACAAAGAAAGAACCCTTCCTTCCTACTGGGAATTATGTACTTATAATTTGCAATTGCAGCATATGGTGTATTAGCAGAATGATACAGAAGCAACACATAAGCAAATCCCAAACTAGTTTCACAAACATATATTTCATTGAAATTGACCAAATGCAAGCTTTGCCTCGAGATTTACCACTATTCTAGGTGCTTTACCATAATGATACAGTGTCTCTATTTGTGGAATAAATCCTCTTGTGTATTCATGGTGGTTTGAGGTATTGATTAGTCTGCTGTGTGCAGATAGCCAGAGAAGAACATTATTAAAAACACTTTAACAGAGGCCACAGAGGCCTCTATAAAGACCATGATACTTCTCACTGATACAAGGACAGTCTTTCTATTACTGGCACCAATGAGATAGTGGACTGCATGAGGCTTCACATTTTGGAGAATACAAGCTAAGCTTATGTGCCACTTTAATTTAAAACACAATGTTTTTGATGATAGGAGACATCACACAAACATTAAACATTTGCCTCCAGACACACCCATTTTGGGTAGCGAAGCAGAGATTTGACATTCAGGTTGTTCAAATGCTATTCCTCCCAGGAGGAACCAAAGAGCTTCAGAATCAAGAGTGGAGGAGGAGGAGGAGGGGGATTGATCACCTGCCTACTTAGTCCAGGAAATGAATTAATGACCTTGGGGTAAGTCATCCATCCCTTTGACAGGTACTGGGAGTCAACTCCCTCTCTACAAAAAAGGTGCAAGTTAATTCTCTGCCAGTGCTGACGTTTTCCAATTAATCTCAATTCAATGACATTTTACCTTTCAAAATAAAATACTGTACAGTGTCAAATGTTTATGTTTAATTAGACAGTTACATAATCAATACCTTTATAACACTAGTTTTATTTGTACCTTATAAATGTACTCAGTATTGTTGCAATGGGCAATCAAATAAACTTCACAAGACGTTTTATTACAATGTAGTGTCAGCGAGACTGCCAGGGACAGAGCCCATTGTCTATATGAGTCTCTCTCATTCTCTTTTTCAAAACAGTGCATTTCTGCTTTCTACTAATCACTGCTGGTTCAGCAAGGTTCCGTCCCATGCCGTCCATATATGCATGTAACAAGCCACCATTTGGGCAGCAAAGCATGCGGGTATACGATGTCATACAGTCAGGGTGATCGTATCTTAATGAACGAGAACAAATATGAACGCATAAGCTTTCCAAACGTGTCGTGTCTCAGAGAGTCGCTGTTTCTCATCACAGTTTGACATGTAACGTTAGTTAGATAGCGAGTTGAACGCAGGTTTGTTTCACGTTAGAAACTACAAGTCCCAGCAGGTCTGAGGAAACAAAATAGCCACGCGCACGATTGCTGCGTTCAAGTTGCATCCTCCTCGTTGGGTTTTCTATGTATCTTAAAGGTTGTAAATGAGAGCTGTCACATCTTTGTGTGTCTGGTGAAAAATACGAGCGAAGACGACCTAGACGTATGTGTTTATTATTATTATTATTATTTAGAGCTCAAGTAGCACAGAGTTGGTTGTGTTACAGACCTATGGTTAAGCTTAAATAATGTAAATAATTAATAAACGTGTAAACCAAATTACTTTGTGTAGTCATTGTTTATATCACCTTTTCTTTGAATGTACTAATGTTATGGGCGCAAGTGATCAAACTTAATTTAGCGTCGCTTCCGCCTCCCTCACACACTTTATTTGGGGTACGAGCTCTGAAGTTTACAATTTCCCACAGCTCATGAAGGCAGCACTTGCCCACCAGCAGCAGCCATCCGCATCAACCAGATTTCATTCACTAAGTGGCCGCTCTGCGAGAACAACAGGCTACCTCCCTCTGTCCTGTGTGAGTATTACAGCCCTCTGAACCTCCTGCCTTTCGCAGAAGTTATGTCAAATAATATTTGTCGCCGTTTTTGTCGAGGCGGAGACTTATTGTCGCTTAATTTCAGCAATGTATCGTGTTGAATCGAGGTTTTATTTCATTTCAAACTCATGACGGAGACGTTTGTGGACAGCGTGGTCTTTTGTTCTCCAGATATATTCCTCGTTTTGACAAAGGAAAGCTCGTTGTTATTTAAGGTCCCCCGCTGCGACAGTATCACACCTATACATATGCGCTTGTTCCTTCGCGTAGTTATTTTTTTTTAGTTTTTGATGTGATATTTTTAATGTGTCTAACGTTAGCAATTTAGCTTTATGAAGTGACCAGCTTAATCCAGGGTTGACATATTACCAGAAAACCTCGAGTGAAAAAGATTATATTTTTGTCGGCTTGTAGCTATGTATATTATTAATGTATCTACTTTGGAAGTAGCAACATTTTTTTTCAAAATATGTTTTAATTTCATGTTTTTATCCCTTTTTATAGGATGCTGCACATCCATGGGACAAGGGCTACAACAAAACCCTATGAATCTAACAAAGAGCCATAAAATCAACATAACATTCACATGGAATCCTAATTTGGGCGAACATTGTAAAGGCATCACCTCTTTGTTATCTGTATATGATCTTTTTTTTAATCTTATGAGATATTTATTCAAAACTATTCGCTCCTTGGACAATATTGACAATAGTGTTAAGATAAGGAAGCTGATGTTCTTCTGTATTCAGTATCCTTGATCGCTTCTCAGAATATTTTGCCGCTAATTTTGTGGAGTAAAACATGCACTTAACTAGAGGGATTCGGTCTGACCGAGACCCACTGGCAGGGCAGAGTCTTTTCTCCAGTAGCAGCTCCACTGTGTCCTCACGTGGCAATAAGTACTGACTCCTCAAATCAGCCAGGAGCTCACAGAAGCTTCATCTCCAGCTGCACCATGACTTCGTCAGACAATGATGAAACAGGGAGTGACCTGTCTGAGTCTCTGGAGATCCGTGAGCTCCAGGACCAGTATATGGACCCAGAGACGTGCTTCAAGTCCAAAAGCTTGCCCATCCTGAACGGACCCTGTCAGCCGGATGGAAAGGCTGCGGAGCTTCGACTGGTCAACACCACCCACACCTGTGTGGCCGTGGAGGAGCGCAGCGAGCTTCAGCCAAAAACCCCAGACTCCAGTCAGGCAGAGACTCCCTCTTCTAGGACAGACTTCTCCCCCTCTGCTTCCAGCCTGGTGGGACTCAGTAGCTCTTTGCCTGTGGAGGGCCACAGGGCTGGGGGTAAAAAACTAGGTTTCTCTCTCACCCGCCTTATCTGCACCCCAGCCAGGAAGTATGCGCGGGCCATCCTGAGAGATTCCCGCTGCTTCCTGTTCTGCATGTGCTACCTGACCTTCATTCAGTCCCTGATGGTTTCGGGCTACCTGAGCAGTGTCATCACAACCATTGAGAAGCGCTACAGTCTGCGCAGCTCTGAGTCCGGCCTGCTGGTCAGCTGCTTTGACATCGGCAGCCTGCTGGTGGTGGTCTTCATCTCCTACTTTGGGGGCAGGGGTCAGAGGCCCCGCTGGTTGGCTGTGGGTGCTGTGGTCATCGCTGTAGGGGCAGCATTGTTTTCCCTTCCCCACTTTATATCACCACCCTACCAGATCCAGGAGATGAACTCATCAATGGGCCTAAAAGGCCTCTGTCAGAGTGGCAACAGCAGCGGTCGTGATCTCGACGTAGCATCGTGCCCTCGCGACCAGGAAGGCAACGAGCACAACCTGTATGTGACTCTGTTCATATGCGCCCAGATACTTGTGGGCATGGGGTCCACGCCGATCTACACCCTGGGGCCCACCTACCTGGACGACAATGTAAAGAAAGAAAATGCTTCTCTCTACTTGGGTAAGACGTCCTATTTTATTTTCCAAGCTTATGACTAATATTCATAAGAAGTGAATATTGTTATGCCACAAAAGCAGTCCAGACTTTATTTGCTTCAGCTTCACCAGGTTTGGCCCACAGTACAAACCTTCCAGCTCTCATGTGTGACTTGAAGGACGCAGAGGTCCTGGGCTGTACAGTTACTGGTCTCTAATACAATTGGTGTCAATTATCCCAATTGATTTTATTCCCACTATAAAGGCATTTGATATTTTTATTTTGATAGATTAAGAAGACGGCTTTTAGCTGTTTTGGTCTTGCTAATGTTTACCAGGAGCATGTGCATGTATATAAACCTCCCAGAGTTCAACAGATGCACTCACCCCCAACGGTCCTCTGTCCTTTTGAATTAATCTCCGCGGCATGCAACCTCTGCAGCACACGAAGGTAAATACAGACACTGCAAACTCAACCGTGGGCCAGAAGCACATGAGACGAGTGTGGGATGAGAACCAGAACTGGGTTGCAAATGATTAATGGCCCAGTACTGTGTGTGTGTGTGCGTGTGTGTTCATATTACTGCTGTGTCCTCGGGCTTATGTGTGTGCAAACAGAAGGCTGGCAGCAGTAAAGCAACATGTTTTGATGTTTAGCCTGAATAGATTAGTTTCTGTTGCATTTAAATTCTAGCAGATTGACCATTGTATTCCTGCGCAAATCATTTGTACGTTTCTTCACAGGTATTCTGTAATTTATCTGGTATGCTGGGCCTTAAAGGTTTGGCTCAGAATAATTGATACATGCATACCACATACTGTACATAGCTCACAGAGGAGTTCATGATTTGCTGAAGTAATCCTCCTGCCCGTGCACAGCATTAGCCACGGTGCCGACACGAGGCCTTGATCACAACATTACACAGCCTATGAAGCACATTCTCTGTTGAGTCCTTTTCGCTGCCCGCTCCGCTGCCCCTGAGACCCAGTATTGATCAGAACCCTGCGTCACAGGGAGCCACTGCAGCACAGCTATTGAACCAGGCAGGAAAACAAGGAGAAAACAAGCCCAAACACAGGCTCGCTGTGCCCTCGCAAATGCATCAGGGCTGGTAAGGCTCAACATCACAGTCAAGACATCTTCATGTGAAGACGGACTGACCTTGATGGCTTTTTTTCAGAGGAATCCCAGAGGGATTAGCTGTTGAGGGAAAACGGACATGTTCTGACATGTCAGAGCATGCAAATAATACAGGGGGAAAACGTCCTTGAAAACTTGACGTGTTTTGTGTACATTTTTATGTTTGACATTCTCTGAGGCTTGTTCTGGTATTTGGTGCATAAAAGTACAGGTGGTGATGGCTTGTCATGTTAGTTTGAGTTAAATTCACATTTAGACATCATAATTCTTTATTTCACCTCAGAAATAAAATCATATTGTCTGGCAAGTGTCAGAGTTGACATTGAAATGCAGCGTTTTAACCTCAACCCATCATTTTCTTCCCTCTAGAGGGAGAACTGGAGCACTTCTAAATTTTTTTGAATATTATCCAATTCTAATTTTGTGGGGATATAGGCTACCCATATCCCGAGGAGACTCCCCCCACACCCCCAAAATTACCTTGAGATGCCCCCCACCTCCCCAATCCATTAACGTAAACCCCTTCTCAATTTACACTGTCTCAGAGGGGAGGAGCTGCTTGATTTTGTAGGACAATGTGATTTAAACTGAGAGTACTTCTGGTGCCCTTGGAGGAAGAGAAAAAAAACAAGAGTGTGTGTCAGGATGTTATCTTTGTGTATGCACAGCATAGGACATTCTCTCTGACCATAACCCCATTTCCCAGCTCCCCACATCACTATGGTAATGTAACGGGCACGGCATCTGAACTTTACCTCTTTTACTCTACTTTGTTAGCAAACGGTGGAATGAGGGTATAGTTCATTTGGCTTTGTATATCTTTTTTTTTTTACTGGTTTTATAGCACACACCTAGAGAGCATAATGACACAAACTGGCATTATGGAAGTAGCCTCCGTGTGCACATTTCTGCCTCTTTCCACAGTCTTTTCTCTCTTTCTGCTCTGAGATTTACAACATACCATTCTTGGCGTTACTATGGTGAACTTTTGTCTTTGCTTTTCTCTGAGGAGCTCCTCCATCTTGTATGAAGGTGACTCGTTGCATTAGATGAGGTTTCTGTTCTTTGGTTGAGTAACAATTCTGTAGTAAATGGGAAAACAAACTATTTGAAACAACACCCCACTTTTATTCTTAATTAGTTGTCTCGGCTGTTTATGGTCGCCTCCGATCTCTAACACTTTGTCACGCTTCCCATCTGATTTGGCAAAGCAATGACCCACAGATCTAAATGATCAATAATCCAAATTCACTTCATTGAATTGTTGATCTATTACAAGCTCTGGACAGTGGCTGTGACCTCCAGCTATGAGAAGGACGGACAACCTCTGTGATTTACAAGCTAATGATACTGAGATGCTGTTATTGACGTGGGGTGAATGGAGAGGTCGGCTCTGATTAGATTGCTGTTTGCGTGTCCACACTACCTTCCAGAGGAGGTGTTTCAACTGCAGCAAAAAATATAATTGAAATTCATACTGTTATTATAACCCGTTGTTTATGCACAGGATTTTTCTAATAACCTTTTTATTGTATTGACTTTGCAGTCCTTTTGCATACAAATATACATGTAGCTGCCCTGTCTACATGCAGGTTAAGGTTAATTGGTTCCTCCTGGCCTAACTAGTTTGTAGTGCAGATGACTCCAAAGCTAACATACTGGTGAGTGTTATTGGTGCCTCTGTGCATTATATATGTTTTATAAGATACTCATGAAACGCCAAGACATCGGACGTAGGCCAGCCTGACATACTGGGCTGTTTATTTTACTAAAGAGGTGCTGCCCAATTTAGTAAGAGAGGAGCTTTAACACCCACAGGGACATCTTGAAGACTGGTCTTGTCTGCACTCTGGCACGCACGCACTCACGCACGCATACACACACATGCACACACTTGCATAAGCACAAGTGGTCTGCTCTCTCCCTCTGACAAATTTAGAAAGAACAGTTGCTCTCAGTCTCTCTCCGATAGTGTGTGCAATGTGTGTGCAGTGCGTGTCCCCACAAGATTGGAGAGAAAACAACAGGAATGAATGGTTAGTTCAGTCATACCTCACTGTGGTGTTTTTTTAATTTTGGGACTTTTTAGCAAGGATTATCAGCCACAGCCCCTCGCACGTCTCTTTCTGTGCTCACGCGGTCAGTTTTGTTAAACTGTTTGTCCTATTCTGCCTAGCAGCCAAAGCAAATGCAGACTTTTGCACACACACACACAAGTCCCTGGAGAAGCTGCTCTCTCTGCCCCAGCAAGCTGCTGATGGATCGCATTTCAGGATCTGTTAGGGTACACGTTTGACCCCGTCAGAGGCTGGCACACGTATTAAAAGAAGGCTGTTTCATCACTGTCCCCTTGGCTTATCCTCAAGAAGGTTTTAAATATCAGTGTGTCCCTTCACTCAGTCCCGTTAGCCAGACCCCTCAGGTTACTCAGCAGCAGACTGCAGGGCTGCCAGCTCTGACCACTACTACTATCATGACTCCCTCTGTGAACCACTGACCCCTCTGAGGCGGATTCTGTGCCACTGATGACTCTGTCTGTGTTTCAAAATCCTTCCTGTTTTGTTTTTTTCTCTCCACCAACCTACACTCCTTCCAGTCAATTTATTATCTTTAATGAGTCCGCAGTAAGAGTAGGAGTGATGGAATAAGGCAGAACACGTTCAATCACGTGTGGGAGTGCGATTGTTTCCAGAGGCCGGGTAGTACAGTCTGACTTCTGGACATTTTTCTGTGTTGTGGCCAGGGTTGTTTTGAAAGTGCAGGAGGGTTCCTGGGGAAACGCCACAAGAGGTTTTCGTGATCGCAAGAATTCTGAGAAACCTTTTGTTTTAAGTTATGCGGGAAAAGAAATGGAATTTTCTTTTTTCTTTGTTCCCCGCTGGCTCTTTGGTCCATGCTGTTGTACCAAATCTGCCTTGATCCCTGGCTCTTGTTGGCTGGTGTTAAGATTAAATAATGCCCCTAAATAGCTTTTGGGGTGGTTTGATAGTGACTGCATATAACCACTGTAAGGGATTCTTTCTTCTCATGTGTTTTTGGACGTTGACACATTAGAAATCTTGGAAAATAAAATGATTCAGATTTCAGACTGACGTTATGGCTGAGGGGTTTATGTTTTTGGTCAGATGTTCTAGAGTTAATGCAAAAAACGCAGGATGGTATAGATACTTCCTCCTCCACCCACGAAGCCATAAATCCTAATTATTGAGTCTCTGGGGGGATTACATAATTATCTGAACCATGCCGGTCAATTTGGACAGTACCACATTCACAAATGAATCGTCTAATTTATAGCATATCTTAAAGATGCATTCCTTACTTGCAAACAGCATTCTATTTTTATTTTTCACTTTTTATATTTCCTGTCAAAACGCGTGAGTACTTTATGTCCTTTAAGCTGTTGCATCCGTTTCTACGCGTTTTATGGCCTGTAACAAAAAAACAAGCGGCCTCTTCACTTAAGATGTCCTTTGTTGCTTTGTCTCTACTGGATGAAATCACTCAAAATCCTGCAGCCTCTGTGTATTTTCTCTGATTAAACTAATAAGATTTGTGAAAAGAAACATGTCCATCCTTTGCCTGTTGTGTCCAGTAAGGAAATGAGTTGTGGTCCCTAATTGCCAGATTTGTATCTGGTGCCAGGGGTACAGTATGTCCTAAGATGGCTATCAGAACAGAGGGTACTGTTGTTATTGAGCACAAGATTCCCAAAATGGCAAAAACTGAGCTTCTATGGGATTTGACCTGCATCAACTCTCTCTGGATCAAAAAGTTGCATATAGTGAACAGACACGGCCTGTACATCAACGTTAGGCTCAATTACATTCCCCACTGTGCCTCATCTTATCTGCGCAGCTCAGTCCGACCTCTAGGTTGATTCAGCCTTCAGGGTCTTCTTGGGAGTGTTGTTTTTCCACAGAAATGAAAAAAATCCCCCTCCCTTCTAGTGTTATGCCCTCAGAGCAGTGGCCATTGTTCTCTTTGACCTCTTCGCTGCATATATGGAGAATGAGGGAGGAGGGTCGGCTGGTATTAATACCATTTACATAAGTCTAAGAACATGCTGAGCACAAAAAAACTGTACTATTGTCAACAAATACTGTTCTCCAAATGGACATCCAATTAGATTTGCTTAAGCGTTTATTTTTTTAAATTATTTTTTTTGCACTGGTTGTCGTTTTTTGCTTGGACTTTTTGTTTGTCCCCTTCTGACGTATAGCTGTGTGCCTTGTGTCCTAGCTGCACATGGTATTGAGCCTCCTGGAGGGACAGGAGCCCACTCTGAGGGAGATGGATGTGTTCTGACCTCCCCCTATGGGATCGCTGCTGCAGACACGCATGCAAGTAAAAATTAGCCTGACAAACTTTACTGTGCACAATCTTCTGTCTGTTGTGGCGGCTTTGCCAAGCTCGGTTATGCCACTAAATGTGGCGTTAAGCTGGTTGTGCATTATATAACTCAAGCTAATGGCTAACACGTAACTGTGATACAGCTCATTGGACAGACAGCATTTTGACAAGAGTCATCCACTAATGTTAGCTGACCGAGTTTGTTTATGATTGTCGGATGTTTGGGAGAAAGGATTTATTTTACACAGTAGTGTATTTATGGGCTAAAACATGTGCCATGATCATTTCAAGTAAAAACCTGCTACTTTAATGCACATTTTCAATCAGGCTTTTGTTCCTGTAGCTGTTTTACATGTTTGTTTTACATTTTAGGGGGCCTAGTTCTTGGAAGACCGTTAAGGGGTGCGAACAGTTAGAGAGCAGCTGTGTGTGTGTGTGTGTGTGTGTGTGTGTGTGTGTGTGTGTGTGTGTGTGTGTGTGTGTGTGTGTGTGTGTGTGTGTGTGTGTGTGTGTGTGTGTGTGTGTGTGTGTGTGTGTGTGTGTGTGCGCGCACCTGCAGTTGGGGGTGGGTGAGGTTTGGAGCTCAGGGGGTTGGTTTGCAGGAGCAAGTGTTTTTGTATTGGTTTTCCTGCAAGCATGCAGTGGTATTTTCTCGCCTGTGTGGAGAGACTGCAGAGGAGGCTGACCCATCAACGCCGAGACTGGCGTCATACACTTGTGTCACAGTGTGTGGGAGGCTCCTCTGCTGCAGAGCAGGTCTTTTCTGACCTGCATTTTACAACAAACGGTGAGAAATAAAGCACGGCTGTGCAGTCACTATCTGCTGCGTGTTCTGCCACAGTACTTATATTCTCACCAATACTAATCAAAGTATTCCAGATTAATGGTTAAGATCACATAAACTCAGCAATTAAAATGTGTTTAGCCTGTTATCCGTTAAGATAACAGTGAAAACATACAAGACAGGACACAGCATGACAAGCAGTTTAAGTATGATTAAGAATATGCCTTTATCTCTCACATGTTATGATTTTTTTGGACTCATAAGCTGATGTTTGAGAATAGAACCATCATTCTTTCTTGTTTATCTTCCTCTTGAGGTGTAGCTGGACAGAAGAGGGTGCACTGATGAATTGGCCAAATCCCTGGCTTTGGCTAGATGATGTTTATCACTATGAACCACATTGCTGTGCCATGTCTGAATGAGGGAGGCTGAAAAGCTGCAGGTGCAAGCTTTTGGCATAAAACCTAAGACCTTTACTCGCTACTCAAATGAACACATGCACACGCACAAGCACACACATGCACTCAGTGCCTAAGTATAATGTGGTTGCACCCCCCAGCCCAGATGCCCCTTTCATGGCCCCTCATCAGCTGAAAGATTATCTGCCAGCCTCTCAAATGCTGGAACATTATGTATGCACAGACACACAAAGTGGTGACAGCACTCCACCAGTGTGTGTGTTTTGGCAAGAGGTAATGTGAGCATCCCATCAGATTGGCTGAAATTATAATTAATCAAGTTTAGGCATCATAACTGCATATGTTTCTGTCAACCAATGGAGGTAAATGTCTTCCGGTCTTCCTCTCCAAAATGACTCCAACTGTTTAATGAAGCTGTGAAGCTACAGTGTGGGCAATTTTCACCGAGAAATGCCCTTTTTTTAATCTTGATTGTGCCCATAATCTCACAAACCTGATTACTAATAGTAACCTAGAACAGCAATTGGTTGATTTAACAGCTTGTTTAGAAACTGGGGAAAGCGGGCTCAACAATAGACCTCAACAGTGGACCCTCTGTCCTGCCTGTTGGCCTACCTGTGCACCATGTTCTGCACATTTGCAAGGTACTGACCTGAACTTGTCCAAAGAGGAGATTTCATTGTGAACATTTCATCTTCCATTAGTAGCAATTAGTCGAGGATTGGATAGAAATTGTGTATTTGCTCAAATTCTGTAAAAGAAAAAAAAATCCTCCAAAAAGATGGATGAGGAGGAAAAGCCACAAAAGATGATGGATTAGACAATTAAGTACAGCGCCATATGATTTACTCAATGTGGCAGTGTGTGAAAGACTTCAGAGAAATATTAGAAAGTGAAGTCATATAAAAGGGTGTAGGCGCAAAGAAATTAGGCTCATTCTTTGAATGACATTCCTTCAGTAAGCCAGTTAAAGAGGACGGTGTTGGTTTGATTGGCTTGTCACAAGGGAGGATTGTGAGGAAGAGAGAGAGAAATATATTTCCAGCTGTCTAATAAATAATGCTGGCATAGATAGTGAGAACTTTTCTCCTCTTGATTGATAACGAAGTAGGATTTATTTGTGCACAACATTCACAAAAAACCCTTTTCAGCAGCTGGTGAAAACATAATTTAATATGACCATTACAATATAAATCGCATCACATAAACGATCTTCACTATTTTGTGTTTAACAAGAATATATAATGTGAATAATAAATAGTCAGAGACTGTTGCTTTTAGTCTGTAAACCTTCATTCCAGTAGTGAGGAGACGAACATTCAACTTGAGACATGAGAGGGATTTTTAACTCTTTTCTCTTTCCACTCTCCCAAAAAACCCACTCCTGTCCCAATCCCATGTACAAAATACATAATTAAATCCTATCTTGTTCCAATCCCAGAAGAATGAATCCTGTCCCATTCTGCTCCTGAGTTCATTCACATTAGAACATGTATAAAATTAAGAGACACAGATTACAATTGTCTTGCCTGATGCCAGTTTTCTGTTCATCTAAGAAATATCATTGACAGTCCACACCAAAACTTTTCTATTTACACTATTTAAATAGTAGTAGTCGTAGTAGTATCAGTCCCTTAAGTGACTACTGACAGATGTTAGCAGCAGATTTGTGGTCTTTTGCCACCGGTGCAGGTCCAGAAGCCTTACGCCAGCACAGAATCAGCAGAAAATGGTAATTTTGCGTCAGAGTTAGGATCCGTGACCCTCGTGACGCAGACAGAAGCTCTACTGGGGTCCCCCAAAAATGCCTCGCATGCTAGAAACATAAGTGGCAACTGATGAGGCTCACTGCTACAACCACTTGGCTGAATCATATTTAGTTAAAATGGTTAAAAATCTCCTTCATGCACATCTTTCTGCTGAATTGCGCTGTAGCCCCCCTCCTGCAGCTCCGGGGCAGCTAGAGATAAAGAAACCCCCTCTATTCTCTTTTCTCTCAATTTCTAAATATTTGATTTGGGGAAGTAAGCTTGGGGAACCCCCTGCAAAGAAAGTATAGCAGCTTGCCTGCAAATGTTAGTCTGGTGTACGGTTAGGGCTTTCTTTGTACTTTGACTAAGCTGCGGGCATTACTATCCTGCAGTCAAGAGCTTTGGTAAAAACCATAACAAAAGAGAGGACGCAATTTCTGACTTTTCTTTCAAAAGACATGACAAAATTCATATCTCTCCAGTGGAGCGTGTACAGTAGATTTATGAATTTTATTGTGCTTTCCTACAATTTCAGTCATGCAAATCACCACATCTGGATGAGAGACGAGGTCACTGGGTCATAGTTTGAGGTATACACAAAGACCATAAGAGGGGGATGGGAAAAGCAGACTTAAGATGCTGATCAAGTCCTCTGTGCCGCTTGTGATATGTCATGTCTTCTGCTTGAGGGGCTTATAATAGTAATGTCTCAATGTAAAGCGGTTCAAAAGCCTGATGGGTGGCCTGAACGCAGATTTCCAAGTCAGAGGCTTTGATGTTGCTGTTCGTATGTTTCTATCTGTAACAGTCTGTCCCGCCTGCATTCCAGGATCAAAGTTCTTTACTTGATCCATTAAGATATTCACAACCTCCTGCCCACATTGCATACTTATCTCATCCTTTCAACCTCCCACTGCTCTGCCTGTGGGACGCCAGCACTGTTCAGGACTTCCATTGACTGCTAGCACCGTCCTATTAAATGTTACATAAGTATCTACAGATTATAAACTTATGAGTAAATTGTATCCTCATCTTTTTCGCCATTATGGTAATTTTTATAAATAATGTAGCATCCAATTAAATCACGATCAAGCCCTCTGGTAACAACAGTGAAACATATTGACAGTAAATGGAAAGCAGGGTTTTCCAGAATAGAACAGATATTGTCTTTTATAGTAACTTCAAACTGACACACGCATGTGATCGCATATTGGTATGCCAGCTGACGCCGTCGTGCCACTTCAAAGCCAAATCAGCATGCTTATATAGTAGAGACAATATCTGCCGGCTGAACACTTCATGGCAGAAAATTGCTTCTTGACCTGTTAATCCCACATTGGAGCCGTCTGCGGCTACACAATGTGTGTCTGGGCTCCATCAGGCTGTGTCTATTTCTGTGCTGGTGTGTATTTATTTGTATTTATGTTTTGTATGTGAGCCTGTGTGTTCATGCTTTAATGTGGCCCCTACATTGTGTGTTTGGATGCATGTTTCTGTCTATTGTTTGAATAGCAGAATTAGTGAGTGTAGTTGGATTTACGTTGATTTACTTGATGGAAACTGTTTTTTCTTTTCATCACACTTCATTCTCATTAACTTCCCTCCCATATTCTATGGGAGCGAAGCACTTATACAGGTACCCATAGAGAAATGTTCTGCCATTATTGATCTGATGCTTAATGCAGGATCATTCATCAGCGGGTCATGTTTTATTCTTGAATTAGCTACAGTGCAAATGCTGCTGATAACAATTTACAACCTATACGAATAACTATAAGAAATACTTTTTGAAAAAAGGAAGAAAAGTTGTGTCTAATTTTGCAGTTTAAAAATGCCACACCATCAGCCTCTGGCTGCAGCGTTATAGTGCTATTAGTTGACGTCATACCGCTCTGCACCATCCAGACAACAAAATGATTTCCAGAGAACAAGTGTTTTATTTTTTTATTTGTTCAGCTGTTTTATAACAAAAGACTATTAATGTTTTTTTTTTTGTCACACTGTGTGCATGTGAGGCCACAATTCCCGTGCATGCCCTCTGGGTAAAATTGTAAGGTTAGGACTTGTAAGAAGACACTGCTATGTCAGCAGGTTGCCATGACAATGCTGTCATTCCCCCATTTCATTGTCTTTTTCCTCCTCTTGTCTTTCAGAGGGTAAGGTCACATGACTGAATTGATCCCCGTAACACAGGGATACATAGACCACTCTCCCTCTCGTTTCGTTCTTTTTTTTTTTCAGCAGCCGGTGGATCATCTGTCATACAGCTGTCACCTGCAGCTTCACTTTTCAAAGCGCTTCAAGCATTGAGCCGGCCTGTCGGTCCAGTGTATGAGAATCCTGAAGCGTGTGCGGACGTATCGCTATTAAACAAATAGTATATCGTTATTAAACAAAGCGGAATAGCTCATTGAGATTTACTTCTGTCGCACAGCAGTTGTAAGAATTGATTATCCCACGTCCGACTGAAGAGGTAACGTGTGATGCATAATGTTGCATAAATCAACATGACATGCCTCCTGAATAATGCAGAGCAGACTATTTGATTGAATCTTTTAGCTGGCACAGCCTAGTGAATACAAATCCAAGGTTGTTGTGTTGCTACCTGCCATCCTTCCCCCGGCGTGCTTGGAGGCTGACGGAGCTTTGTAGGCTAATAGCCAGGTGGGCCGCTACATAATTAATTGAAACGAAGTCTCCAGAAAGCCAGGCTCATACTTCTGCAGCCTATATTGCAAGATGGGAATAAAATCATTAAAAAAAAACAAAGGAGACTTACTGCTCATGGCCATGCTTGTAAACATTAACACATAGATGCACACATTGTGCTCCAGATGTGATAAAAGTGAAGCCTGACACTAATTTGTCATGTGAATTATTTTGACAAGGCAGTGAATGTCCCGTCATTTATTTTGTCTACGTAATGAAATCAAATCATTAATCTGTGCTAATGACTTTGGCCACCAGGGAGCTGGTTCATTAGGTGCAATGTGCTTTCTCATCAAGTCCGGTTGCTCTGCGTTCTCTTGCTTCATCCTCTGACGCTCTGGCTGCATCTCAAGGATGAAGGGGTGAGGCGAACAGAAGGTCCGGAGAGGTTGAGAGGGGGATGGAGGAGCGGATGGAGCGTCACAGACGACGTTGTATTGTTATGCCTGAAAGTCCATTCCCAGCCAAGGCAACCATTGAAGCAGCTGGATGCCGGGAATCCTCTAGTTTCCTGCAATTCTTGCATAAGTTTTCTGGAAAGGGAAGTTGCCCGTTGCAATTGTATTTGAAAAGTCATTAGTTGAGGCCTCGGTAGCTAAGGATTGCAAGATACACATTAATATTCAATGGCTCTGCAATGGAGCTGCATACAGCACTTTAAAGGCATCATCAACCACCTGGGCATTTATCTTCCTGTAATCGCACCTCTAATTCATGCTCTGTTGCCATTCCTGTCTTTCTGATTCACCCTCATTCATTCCTGCAAGCTCTGATTGAGTCAGTGCAGCTCATGAATACAGACAGAGTCAGGAGCAGCGGAGCTCTTACAGAGTGTGGAGACAACAGAGCAGCGCTGGTCCCCGAAGGTTGGCTATGAGAGGGATGTTGCTGAGCAAGCTTTACACTCTGTTACACAGCCGGATCAGTCACCACAGACTGCAGCCCAGCTCCTCTCCTTCTGTTTCTTTACGTTCCATCACTCCTACTGTTTCTTTGTCTCTGCTTTCTCTCCTGTCCAATTTCCTCTTTATCAATTTTTATTTTCTTCTACATCCAACAATATAGGCCTTTTTTTAAATGATTCTTTCTGGACTATTGTTGAGTAAATCTCCTCTTCCTGACACCGCTGTGTCCATCCCTTACAAATAATGGACCGGAAACTCTAAATTGAGGTCAATGATGCACTATAAAACTCTCTAACCTTTTTCCTCCTCATGCCCTTGCCCCATCACATGTCCACGCACATGCACATTTTAAGCCTTGATATATAATATACATGGAGGGAGTGACCTTGGTTCACGTTAAAGTCACTGAGTTGTAATTGTCCCCCCTCCCCCTTATGCCTGTGCAATAAACAATTATATTGTGTTTCTTATATTGGATTCTGCTCGTAACATTTGCACGCTCTGAGACTTCATCCTCAATTGGTATCTTTCCATCCATGTCTCGTACATATAGCAAAGTCAGCACAAAATTACCAGAACATATTGAAAGTCAGGCTGAATGCTCACGTTGATGGTTTAGATGCTGACATTGTATAACATAAGAGTGGACAGCCAATAACCGCAATGGAGAGCTCCTAATGCATTACCTCTACATGTATAAAGCCATATGAAGCTGATAATGAATATTCCCTCCTGTGCATTGTGTAATTGAGTCAGGTGAGCCTGTGACGTGTCATGCGCTTTACATTGGCATTCATCCCCTGTGCTCCACAGCACGTGTGTTTGTGTGTGATGGAGCGCTGCTGCTGTGCCAGCATATTCCTCAATCTGATGGCTCTGCCCTGGCCGCCCTTCAGCCCGGCCGCAGCCCTCCAATCCCTTCATCTCTGAATATCATGGCTCGGTGCCAGGCGGGCAGGGTAGGGTGACGATGTCACGCACGGTTTATGACCCACGTCGTCCTCCAATCGGGCAGAACACTGTTAACGTGATGGATGTAGGGACGAGACAGATGCTTACACAACCACCAAAGGGGGATAAAATCTGGCGTGGTCCCTTCAGGTGCCCGAAAACAGGGATGATGGAGATTTGAGGACAAGCAAAGGACCATACTTGGCGCTCAACGTTTGCCTTAACGGGTGAATGGCTGAGTGTGCCCGGTATATTTGGTGGAAGCCAAGGTCTGTTTAAATGATGGGGTGTTATATTTGGGGCACCGGAAGGGTCAGCAGTCACCAAGGGGAAGATGAAGGTAGTGACTAATTATTTGGCTTTCCTTTATGTGGCAATTACTTAGTTATATTCAAACTTCAAATCCTGTTGGGTTTAAAGCACGAGCTAACTCGCACAAGTGATTAACACGCTACGATTGAATATATTCATATAGCCATCAATTGTGTCTTTTCATATTTTGTTAAACGGCTCTGAACTACGTAATGTAATTTTGTAGAGTCACACTGGTCTGAAGCAAAATCAAGAAGCAGAATCTGAACCCTACAGTTTATAAAATGATGCTTACCAACCGTTCAGTCTCACCCTCATCTTTGTACTCTGTTGGCTTTATAGCCAGCCAACTTTTCTATTACAGACTATGTTGTGTACTTCATAGATTTTAGAAATGATTTTGCTGTTTACCACAAGAAGGTCATTCATGACCTCAGGTTTTGTGAGACTTTTTTAATTTCAAGATGGAAAATAATAAGATATGACATCTTGCCGTCCTTGACAACTATAATGAATTGTTTGTCTCTGCTGGGTAATTTCTTCAGTTGCATTGTGTAATTGTTTGACTGCCACAGTGAATTGACTCTCTCGGCCAGCAGGATATGAGAAATGGTGCAGTGAAAGGAGTTATGATATGCGAGGTGGGGAGAAGTGAAAGAGGGAGGGACACCTGCTTAGAAGAAGGGATTCAATTTTAGAAGTGAAACTAGCACAGACAGTATTGTTATTATACACTCACATAGACGTGTGTGTGTGTGTGTGTGTGTGTGTGTCCTATTTAGGCTGATGAGATTTGTTGGAGTGCTTTTTGTTCTTTCAGCAATATATTCCTCTCTTTCACTTTTCCCCAATAGTTTTGTTTCCCTTATGTGAGTGAGAGCGAGCGATTTGGAGACATCTTGCCAGTGAAAATTTAAAAAGAACGGCTTAGTCTACTTGTGAATGAGTCATTCACAGAAACACTTAATGCATATGCGCACACACACACGCAACTATTGTAAAGCGCTGAACCCTCCCCTCAGACTCACGCACATACACTTCAACACCCTGACGGCGAGCAGCAATGTTCCAGGTGTAATTATAGAAAGTTTGCCCCTGATTACGGCTTGTAAATGGCTTTGACTCTCGTCTCTGCTGGATGTCCACAGGAGGTTTTTCCACTTGTCCAACTTCGGTTATCTAACGTTAATGAGTTTTTCCCTTCCTGCGGCAAAGTGACGGCGTGGGATTAGTTCACCTCCTGTGAGGGCCTGAGAGCACCCTGAGGGCGAATGTTTCACCCCACTCGCTCTCTGAGGTTTACTGGTGCGGGAGTGCTGCAGGCTTGCCCTCAGGTCAATGTGAGACCTCTGGAGCTTTTAGGTCAGTTGTTGCAGATGCTTCAAAAGCTGTGAGAAATGACCCCGGGGCTGCTGGAGAGTTCCCACTGATCTGGGTGCAGGTGTTCTGAATGTGGTGACTGAAGCATCAGGGGTGATGAACAGCGCCCACAGCTGATTTAGACATTAAGAATATTAATGAAGAGTTGAAAAAAACTTCCTGTGAAACAAAGTGATGTCTTACTGTTTTAATAATGGGAGAAAATGTAGGCATCACGATCATCAAAGTGTACACACTATTTATAGTAGCTCTTGTTAGAGCAGTTAGAAGGGTATGTGATGTTATAGAAGTTCCTGATTGGTTCTCTCTGTGTCTCTTCCAGCCATCATGTACGTAATGGGAGCCCTAGGACCTGCAGCTGGCTACCTGCTGGGAGGCGTCCTCATCGGCTTTTATGTCGACCCCAAAACGGCAGTCAACATTGATCAAAGTGACCCCCGCTTTGTTGGCAACTGGTAAATACACATGTACACCTGTATAAGTGTCCGATGCCTTTGGTGCGTTTCTCGTGCAGTGTTCTCAATTGTCTTCACAACCCAAATGCCATTTCTTTCCCGTCAGGTGGAGTGGCTTCCTCCTGTGTGCCGTCGCCATGCTCCTGGTCATCTTTCCCATGTTTGCCTTCCCCAAAAAGCTGCCCCCGCGCCACAAAAAGAGGAAGAAGAAAAAGATTGGCTCACCCGGCGACCTGTCCAGCGACGACGATGTGATGAAGGAAAAGTCCAGTGGCAAAGACCAGAATGTCCCCTCCTCCATGGGCTTTGGGAGGGACATCAAAGGTGAGTAACGGATCATATCAGCCTCCTCTTTTCACCCCTGGAGAAGTTGCAAGTATCCTACTTAAAGAAACTGTGAGTTATTGATGTACAAATAGCCCGTGATCCCATCAATGTTATATCTAACAGCGGAAGCTCCGTTAAGATCTCCTTTATTGATTTGTGATGGTGGAGGCTGGAAGCAGGAATTTATTGTAAACACAGGCAGTTTTGGTGGAAATTTGGTTCTATTTACTTCAGTAGATTAATAGTAAACATGGCTTAAAGTCAGTTGGAGACTTGCTGTTTATCTTAGCAACTGTGATTTCACATTTTAACATTATTATACTACTACTACTACTACTACTACTTCTACTACTACTACAAGAATCATGAATTCTTCTCCTAGCTTTCCCTGGAAGAGCCCCCTGGTTCAGCTGTATTCTGCTCCAGTGTTTCCCAGTTTCCGCTTGTCTGATTATTTTTCAGACGGGTCTCTCGCTCGTTCTCTTCCTCTCTCTCTTTTTAAATGAGCTCTCAAGGGAACTCAGTCACGTTTCCACACACAGGAGTAGACAATTTCTGCAGCAGAGCAAAACTGTGGCGTGCGTGTTTGCTCTCACACTCTTTATTATATGCAAAACAACTAAAGTGAATTTTAATATTTATTGAAATGGGTGTATACTCATAGAATCATGCTTATGTGCGTTCCCCTGAGCAGGATTATGTCTGGGAGCGCAGATAACACCAAATGCAACCATGAATGCATTATAGCTTCTTCAGACCAGTGGCCGCTCTCCGGCTGTTTTACTTGTCCCAGTAGGAAGTGTTGGCCTGTTGTGCAAACTATGGCACATTTTGCAGACGCAGGCACTTCAATGTTTGGATCTGTAATGTATTATAGTGCTGTGCGTGTCCGTCTATTGAGGTGTGTGTGTGTGTGTGTTTGTCCAGAGCACAAATTCAGCACTTTCAGTGAAATGAATGCCGCACTGAAGAAGCTGTTTTCAACAAAGATTTTCCCCCACTTCAGATCATCAGCAAACACGAAAAAATGCCAACACTGAATATTTTCAGTAACGCACGTCAGGGAAAATGTTCCAGACCATAAGCACCTGCTGTTTGCGAGCGATTCTTGAGATTTTTTTCTTTCTGCAAAGTGATATTTTCCAAAAGTTTTAACACTAGCGCTTTGAAATAAGGTGTGACTATTGAATTCTCAACGTTTAAACTTCCTGATAGATGGTAAGGACCTGGCATCAGGATTGAATCGATTGATCGACTGATTGCTTGTCAAGTAGGTCCAACCCAAGGGGGCAATTTAGGAAAGATAGAGCAACATAAATTATAAGGATAACTTTTTTTGTGACTTGACTCGTCATTCAATGCCTGCAGACTTTTATATAAATGTATAGTTTGTTGTTTGTTCTACATACACCTCCCTCGTCTCTTAAAGTTTCAGATTCATTGAAAGGGATGGATGTCATGTCATTATTGGTGGAAACTGGTTGCTACTAGTTTACCTCCATATATTGTTTTGCAGAAAGAAAAGATTAGTAGATTTTGATGTAACTATGAAGATGTTTTTGGTTGGTACAATGTGTTCACATTTTGTTAAACAGAGGTGATTAATATGATGTGATCTAAAATGGCTTTTTAAAATGTCATCTTCATCCACTGCTTAAACTAGCTTTATAGGTTGAAACATCACTCGTATAAACTACAGGGCATTTACAGATATCTCAAATTATATGATCGCCTGTCTCCTCGCAAAGAGAAATGTGCAGCAAAAAGCTGATGGGTTTGACCAGGTCATCAAATAAATTCCCACAAGAAAGTAGCGAGTGTGGCAACTGTTACGAGCCCGGGGTCGGTCTGATTGAGAGAGCAGCTGCTGTAAATGTCAACAGGACCTTGCCATCTGTCCCCCTCCAGACAAGATTACAGCCCTGCACCACAGGAGTGAAATAATCAGCGTCACTATTCTATTCATACCTTTCTGATCTGAGATAACACCGACAGATGCTAACATTGCCCCACCTACAACAAGATTAGTTTAATTAATAGTAATCAATTTAACAAGCCACTCCCATTAAGGCTGACCAGCTTCAGCATAACCTTCTTACTAAAATAGTAATAATCCATTTTGCGTGTAAAATTTCAGAAAGTCATTCAATTTGCCCTTAAATCGTGGCTTAAAAGCACACACAGGACCAAATTGTTCCCGTCAATAATGTGCTCACTTAGCTGCCCCAAGCCAAATGTTCTGACGTCTGACTTTTGTTCCCAAATGTGACCCTTCACAGACCACGCACACTCACAGAAATAGAGTAAGAGAGAAAAAACGACTTCACAGTGAGAACAGAAACTAAGGTGGATAATAAGATCCCAAAGCCTGATTTCACATATTCTGCTGGCTCTGATCAATTCTCTCTTGGGCTGTGGTCAAAGTTAAGGATAGGGGGCTACAAAACGATCAGCCCCCTGAAGTTAAGATTCATTTGATTAGAGAAAGTGTGCATGCACTTAAGGGACCTCACTTCTTTTAAATTACTGATAATCATTTTTGATTCTCTTCGCCTTCTTGGATATCAGCTGCAGAATTTCTTTTCTGTTTTTTGCTGTGCAAAAAATATTGGGTGAGCTGAAAATATGAATATTTTTATGCATGGCCTTAGTTAAAAAAAAAAAGTAGATGGTTTAAGCTAATGTAAAACAAACAAGATACCAGGTAACATCCGCTTTCAGCAGCAGTGTGTTCCAGATTGAGAGCAGTCTGGAGATCCCTGCAGCGTGTGCTGGGTGTTCCTCAGAGCGTCCTCACCAGGTGCCCAAACTACATTCTCTTTCTCTTTTTTTAATGTAGAGAAGCAGCAGCAGCAGCAGCTTGAGTCTGAGGTCCCGGTGGACTGCGGAGATCCCCATTCTGTCAAACCTGCTCCTGAAATCTTTTGCCCTCAGTCTTGCTGAGATGAAGCAGCTTGTATGTTCTGGTGACCCTGAGAACTGTGTTCTATGGCAAGCGCACATGCAGCAAACTTTTTAAATGCAAGAGAATAGACACTTAGACGACCGTCATGGTGGTCTTAAAATGATCTTTCAGAGAGGTAGTTTTCCCCCTCTTTTAAAGTTGTCATGTCTCAACATTAAACAGGATGTTAAAGTTGAGAGGAAGATGATTTGATGATTCAAATTTTTGCAGGAGACTGGCAAAATGGACATTGATTGTATGCCATTTTTAGGGCTGTTGTAACACACACCTCATTGAGTTGATGTATGGCCACCACAGTGGTGTCATGATTTGGAAATTAGTTATTCAACTGGGAGACCCAGGTTTGAGTTGCCATGACAGCAAGCATCTGCCTCGCCGTGAGTAAGAAACTGAATCTCCTCTTTCGCTCCCGTTTGTTTATTCCGCGGAGCAGAAAGGGACATCTGATGCTTATCTTTCGTGATCAATGGCTCCATAGAGAAAGCTCAACCCTGTTCTGCCTGGTAACCGAAATGTGCGTACAGTTTGACCACATGACTTGTGAGTTTCAGGATGAGGGCATTCTGCATCATGTCAACCAAATCGTATGGACACTGACCTCAGGCCGTCGTAAAGGGCATGTTTGCCCTTGTTATGATGAACCAAGGATGACTGCATTCAGGCTGGACTTGCAGAGCATGGATTGTTTTGGTATACATTGAAACCTGCTATTAGCCATGTTACTTTTTCAAGATTCAAAGATTTTCTGGCAACAATGAGCATCTGTGTGCTTGCCTGCTTTTGCGTCTGCAGTCTTGCAGGAAACAAGGAGACTCAATACCAGATGTAATGAGACATGGTTGGTTCGTGTATGTGTCTTTCAGAGACATTTAAAGATGGCGTTCAATTTACTCATTATTAACATGGTAATAATGATCACGGTTTGCGGGCAGGTTTTTTCTCATTTACAGCTTGCCGGTGATGATCCTTCTTCTGATGATGCCGTCAAGTGAAGTTTTTGTGGCCGTGAGAGGCAAACTAAGAGACTGATTGTGTGTTAATTGGAGAATGTAACAACATGCTCTGTCTTGTCTTGTATCCCTCCCCAGACCTCCCCAAGGCAGCCCTGAGGATCCTCAGCAACATGACCTTCCTGTTCGTCAGCCTGTCCTACACGGCAGAGTGTGCCATCGTCACCGCCTTCATCACCTTCATCCCCAAGTTTATAGAGTCACAGTTCGGTATCCCCGCCTCCAACGCCAGCATATACACTGGTGAGTCTTTTTTTTTTAAAGGATGTCTGTTTCTTTTCTTTTCAATCGACTCATCACAGTTGCACAGCAGAGTGGAGCATACATTTGAGTTGTCCTGTGAGTCACTGTAGCCTCTGGCTCTACCTTTAAGGACGTGTGGGAGCCTTGAATGAGGGATTCTGTACAATGTGTTCTGAGCAATAAAGTAAAGACAATATATTCCATTGGAAATTATGCAAAATAACATGATCCTATAATGGTAATTATAATATATTACCAAAGTCTGCAGCCCTTTTAAAAAGTAATATCATTTATTTATTGTGTTTTATCCAAAGGTTACAGAGAAATAAATATATTATTACATTATTATTGTAGGAGTATGTTTTAACATGCATGTGAAATATTGATATTAACATACTCACAAATTAATTTAGAAAACGTATAACTTGAGGAACAGTGGTTTTCACTGCAGTGAAAATTGGTGTGCTACACATTTTATGTTGCTTTTTTGGTGTTTATTTTGATCAATCAATGCATTCAGATCCTGAACAAGACATGCATCATCAAGTTGCGTATATGATGATTCACACGTTAGAGGCAGAGCTGTGAGTCACTGCTGACTTTCATTCAGTAATGAGCTTCCATTACATCCCTTGACTGCAGAACACGTCACTGTTGACTGCAGGAGATGCATTCACCATACTGTGGACACACACACACACACACACTACCTCTGCACTGCCTGTAAATTGTGCGCCACATTTATACCATTTACACATCGGTCGGCCGTGTCGAAACTAAAACACAACCAGTTTGGTTTAAGGATTATCAGGACTGATTGAAAGTCCAATTAATTCTTTGAAAGAAAGAGGTGTGTGTGTGTGTGTATGTGTATGTGTGTGTGTGTGTGTGTGTGTGTGCGCGTGTGTGTGTGTGTGTGTGTGTGTGTGTGCGTGTGTGTGTGTGCGCGCGTGTGCGTGTGTGTGCGTGTGTGTGTGTGCACGTGTATTCTCGCTAACATATGGTCACCTCCTTGATGCACATACAAACACACGCACAATGCCATTGCCTCATCTCATGTGCTTGTTGCCAGGATACAAGGGGTAAGGGCAAGCGGGCGGTGCGGTTGCCATGGCTACCTAAATGATGCCAAGCTGATGAGGAGGAGGAGGAGGAAGAGGAACTCCTGTTGATGGGAGCCCAGTGCGTCCTCAGATGGACTTGCCAGCTGAGACATTTCCCTGATTGTTCTGGATTGTTTTTAAGACGGACCAGAATGCCAAACAGCAGGCATTAAAACTCGTGAGACAAGATAGTCAAAAAGTAAAATAACCAATTACATCTTAACAATATATAAAATACAATACACTACAATACAAGGACACAGGTATAATCCAATAGATCAAATAGATTGAATAAAGTTTGGTTCACTTGCTTGAAGCTTTTTTTGTGTTTTTGATGTATTTGCAGTACGGCGGGACAGTTTTCGTTTCTCTTTTTGGGAAATGTTTATAGCAGTGCTAACCGTGCTTTTCTGGAAATTGATAGATGAATAGTTTGGTATCGAGAATGAGCGGCATTAGCCACAGTCGCTGACGAGTCCAAAGAAGGCTCAAAAGAAGAAAAAAAAACATCAACAGCTTTGTCTTACTGAATGCCAAGCAATCTATTGGAAGTGAACCATAAAAACGGCAATGTAGAAACCGAAGATGTCAAAATAAGATAAATGGAAATTTCTCAAATTACCACCTCGGTATCATGCTCGATTACAGAGCCGCAACAGCTCCATGCTCATTAGCTGTCGCTACAGAAATAGCACTGTAACACATCTCACACGCCTCACCCCAATGCAGTTTCCCCTATTATGCTGTGGCTGCTCTCTGACTGTTTCTTCCTCTGTCTCTGCTGTATGAACTCAAGTTGACAATTGTAAGCAGCACAAAAGGTTTGTCATGAGACTCACAGCTTCTGTGATGGAGGATCTCTAGAATAGATTAGCACTGGCATGCACACTTTTATCAAATGACTGTAAACCCAGATGAAATGTGTAAAGCATTTGTATAGCGTTTAATCCTACAAAATAGAGCGTGTGTGTGTCTTCTGTCACTGTGATATGATATCTAGTTTGGCTGTGTACATGTTTAATCCTGCAGAAAGCACAAGGTTTCAGCACATAAACATGCACTTAACTGGATAACGTTATGCCACAGCTGTCTCACCGAGGGTGCTCAAAGAGTCACGCTTTCTTTCTCTGCTACACACAAATGACATTCACATGAGCCAGCCAGATTTGCCTTTTCTTCACGCTGTCAATTAGACCAGTTCTAGTAGACTAGGAGCATGTGATCTGTGCTGCCACAGTCTGAAAGTACTCACTGGTAGCCCACAGTGGAGCTTGGCCACATTAATGACTTGACTCCTCTTGTGATCCATTTTTTTATATTTGCTATTTGTTCTTTGATTAACGTGAGAAGTTTCTTTTTCAAGCTCCCATACACTCATTTATATAAAACCATGACAAGTTCACACTATTCATGTTGGTGCTCCTGTTATGAAAGACTGTAGATCGGATGTTTTTTGCACTCAGTCAGCCGTGCATCGCAGCAATTAAATCAGTGTGAACATTTGCTTGACACAAATCAGCTGCTCTATTATTGTGTCGTTCTGTGCCGCAGCACCTCTGAAGTTTGCCCCCCCCCCCCCCCCCCCCACCTTCCTCTCCATCTCACCCGCTCTTCTTTTCCCCTTATCCCTCGTAGGTTTGATCATCGTACCCAGTGCCGGAGTAGGCATCGTGCTGGGTGGCTACATCATCAAGAAGCTAAAGCTCGGCGCCAGAGAGTCGGCCAAGCTGGCCATGATCTGCAGCGGTGTGTCTCTGCTCTGCTTTTCCACACTCTTCATAGTGGGCTGCGAGAGCATCAACTTAGGAGGCATCAACATACCTTACACCACTGGGTAAGGATCAATGTACTTGCTTTGTCAGCGAATTCTTCCTGAGTAGACACACAATACGACACATTTTATGTATGTGGTACATGAGACCTTGTTTCTCCACAGCTTATTAAAAAAAAAATAATGTCTGCTCATAAATTCATATCTATCTATAGAATGACACGCATACTGGAGAAAGGTGTGGGCCTGAGATGCCGTCACAGCTCCCATCATCATGTGCTGGAGAACAAATGATTAATTAGCAACGCGCTGGCATCTGCTCTCGTGGCTCCGTTGAATCACCTCTATTTCAGAGGCCGCTGCTCAACGCCACATCAGCAGCCAGGCTGAACCAAACAGTCATCTGATGCGTCTGCAGACAGAAACACGGAGCGGACGTCTGTTGGCACACGCGCTTAGGAACGCATTCAGAGGGGTACCATGCGGTGACCTTGGATGATGCAAAAGACTAATTTATCATACTGTATTCTGCCAACTGTTATGTTATAATAATAGTTACAAAAATAAATGTATGGCACATGTATGTTAGTCTTTAGGCTTTATAGACCAGCCAATGGCATCATCTCTGAAGTTTAAAACACAAAGAGGTGAAACTGCTCAATTGCTGTGAATTTACTTTCCACATACCAAAGTTATTCATAGTGCTTATTTGCCAGATAGTTATTAAGCCCTTTAAAGACCCATTAACAACTGTAGTCTTTGTTTAAGCCAGTGTTTATAGAGGGGTCAACAAGACGAGCCAGTAGCAGCGCCTCATTATGAACAGCACTGGTCACTCGTCACCGGTAGCGCCCACATGAGGAATGTTGAGGCCCAGCCCACCCTTTGTGTCACTCGTCTGTACTCGCACATTAGTCTGGAAATAACTCTCACCCGCTGAGCGGCCAGTGACTATTTAGCAAAAAAAAAAAAGAATGAGACGAACTCAAAGTCCTGAACATTACCAGAGCAAAGAGATCAAGTTATGTAATATTCTTGAATATCTGCAAAAGCGTTGCATGATTATGAGACGGGCCCGTCAGCTGTCCAGTGATCGGAATCGGCTGAACACACCTTGGTGTCCTCTGTTGGAGTGTCTTGATAAACCTTCCTTCTCCCTCTTCACTGTCTGCCGCACTAAACCACATTAAGCCTCTCGCTCTCTTGGCGCTCTATTCGGGTGTCACAACATCTGGAGAGTTCAGTGAGGGCTGGGGTTTAGTCTGGGAAAAAAAGGACATGTGCAATCAGTGCACTGAGCCTGCGACTCAGGCAGGGCTAATGCCTTTTTTGTGTGTGTGTGCTTGCAAACACACACACACACACACACACACTCTCTCCCCCTCCTTCCCTCTCACACAGTGTGTGGAATGTAGCACCGTTATGTCAGGATGGCCTTGAATATTACTTCCCCTGTGATAACCAATATAAAAAGAGGCTTAGTATCATTTTTTAGTTTCATGGATGTCAGGAAAAACATGTTTTTCCTGTTTGGTAACTTCAAGACATAATCAAAGTACACACTTTCAGACAGCCATGTATAGTCAGTGTTGCTTTTGTGGATGTAAGTGCTCGCTGCAGCGTCACTCCCAGGCTGGTGTGTTGTTAGGTCCGTCCCCGGCGGTTCCGCAGGGCTCAGAGCGAAGCTTCCCAGAGAAAACCCAGGACTCGCTTCACTGCTCCCGGTTTAGACAAAGTCAGAGTCCACCTTCTGTTCCCACACTGCCTCTGGAGGCACTGGAGGTGTCACCCCCCCAGCCAATGGCTGTATGGGTCTTTGTTCTTGCTGAAACAAGCGTTTTATAGAGGGATGCCATGCAGGGAAGGAGAGCCGGTGAAAGAAGTATCGTCCTCTTTGCGCCAGGAAGCTTTGGTTCTGTGGGGATTGTGAAGATTTGTCCAAGAGGTTGCACTAAAACTTAAATACAATAATATGTAAAAAATTAACAAATACTTAACCGTCTCTCCAAAGCGTGACTTAAATGCACTGACATGGTTTCTTTTTTTTAACGTTATCTAATAGTTTTGAAATGCAAGGAAAACGTTACAATGATAAAGACGTATAAAAAGTGTTCATGTTGTTCTTAACAATTGTTTTCTGTGCCCCTTCGTGCAGTCCGACCCTGACGATGACCCACAGGAACCTGACGGGCAGTTGCAACGTGAACTGTGGCTGTAGGATTCACGAGTACGCTCCGGTCTGCGGCTCTGACGGCATTACCTACTTCAACCCCTGTCTGGCTGGATGCAGCGCCGTGGGCAATGATAGCACTGGGGTAAACACACACACACAAGCACACACAGCTTTCTTGTTGTAGTCGTCAAGTAGCATAAAAAAACGAGTAATGTAAATGATTTCAGAGAACGGACGCACTAATCATAATAAACACACAAAGTTCTGCTCCCACAGTTCTGGAAGTACAGGAAGTGTCGGACTCCACAACAATGTCAGATAGGAAGTTATAACAGCATGAGGAAAAGGAATGTCTAGATGGCCCCACAACCCTGGTGCCACCCAGTCTGTGTGTGTTTCAAAATGTACATTTTATTTTTCAAAGTAGCAATGATATGGGTAATCTTTTAATGGAGTTAGCGTCAGATTACAGTCATTTTACAAAGAGAGCTCCCCCATCTGAGTGGGTATTAAGACATACTTGTGTTGTTTCTGCCTACAGGTTAGGAACTACACCGACTGCGGCTGTGTGCAGAGCAGACAGGTCATCACTCCGTCCTCCGGCGGCCAGGTCAACCAGCTCCAACTGGTCATCGTTAAAACCTACCTGAACGAAAACGGCTACGCCATTTCGGGGAAGTGTGACCGCACCTGCAACACCCTCATCCCTTTCCTCATCTTCCTCTTCATTGTCACTCTCATCACCGCTTGTGCGCAGCCCTCCGCCATCATCGTCACACTCAGGTAAGTGTTCATCGTCAGAGGTTTTTTTCTGCAGGATGGAGAGGGCGCAGTGCCGTTACAGATGCTGATCCACTGGTTCTGTCGATTTACAATAATAATACATGGAATGTTTCTTTGCTTTTTTTTATTTGAATGCAGTGAATCTGTATGATTTACATGCCGTTCCTCCTCTCTCAGGTCTGTTGATGAACAGGAGAGGCCTTTTGCTCTTGGGATGCAGTTTGTCTTGCTCCGAACTCTTGGTGAGTTCCTGAATATTTGCACTATAGTGAATAATAAATGAAGTGATGTTCAAGGTTAAAAGGATTTTGGAGAAGAAGAAAAAGGACAAATAGTTTAATTTAGTGAAAAGCAGCGTATTTGTAATACATCTTTCAATAATGGGACAGTAAATCACCACGTGAGCAGTTTAAAATGTGCAGCCAGTCAGGTCTAATTGTCTCTTTTCCTTCCGAACACCCTTCAATTTCCCAGAGAGCAGGAATGTAGCTGCATAGACGACCTCTGAACTTTTGTGTTGATAGGCATATAAAAGCCCCCGGGGTTAGTCAGCGCTGCCCTTACATGCCTCATATCTGCCTGGTATGGCTGTGTGAGCATAAAGCTGTCGCATCACGTCTCTGGAACCACTGAAAGATGTTCACACTGGAGAGTACTACGACTGCTTTTCAACATGCTTTAATAAGACTTTAAATCAAGAACATTTGACATGCAATACTATGACTTTTTATAACTTTTTTCAATATGTTGTACTTTGATTTTTACATATTATACTATAACTTTCTTTTGGCATAATATGCTATGAGTTTTTTGACAAGCTATTTGTCATCTTTATGACTTTTTTTGTTTTTCTGTGCCTTTTGTTCATGACTTATTTTGGCATACTTTGTATTGAGGCTTTCTAAGGAGCTTTTCATGACATACTATGCTATAAACATTATTTTATTTTTTATTCTAAACTGTTACTTTTAATGGGACACTATATTATATAGTATCATGCATTTTTTTATGATTTTCTTTTTCACTGTTATATTATGCTATATATTGTTCACGACATATTATCCTATGACATTTTATGGCAATGACTTGACGGAGGAGATTAAACCTGTTTCTGATCTGCATGAAATGGTGGCACCAAGTGGTAGATGATGGTCTTACAATCCAGTCAATCTTCTTTCCCTATTTCATAACTAAATAAGTTATAAACAAAGTTAACATTCAGCTGATCTTCTTCATCAGGACTGTGTGGGTGTGGTCTACAGTGCTGACAACACAAGCATCAGCTGATGCTAAACTCTGATTGGTTTGAGGAAATACATGATCACCTCGTTCCAACTGCGCCTCGCCCGCTTTCAATTGTGGGAAATTCAACTACTGGTTTATAGATGGGAGAAAAATAGTGACTTAAACCTAAAGTTGTATTGTCAATCAACAGTTTTGTTTACCAGATTTGAAGTGTTTCATCCCGCCTCTCCTCCCTCAGCCTACATCCCCACGCCCATCTACTTCGGTGCTGTGATCGACACCACCTGCATGCTGTGGCAGCAGGACTGCGGCGTGCACGGCTCCTGCTGGGAGTACGACGTCACCTCGTTCCGCTTCGTCTACTTCGGCCTGGCGGCCAGCCTTAAGTTTGTGGGCTTCATCTTCATCTTCCTCACCTGGTACTCGATCAAGCATAAGGAGGATCGGGCAGACCGCTGGCACCTCCAGCACCTCCCTCCTCTGGGCACAGTCAGCGAGCTCATCTGCCACGCCGGGGGTCACAAAAGCCACGCTCGCACCCGCTCCTGCCCCGTGTTCATCCCGCCTCGGCTCGACCCGCCCGCCGCCCTGCTGCTCAACCGCGGCCACAGCAGCCTCAGCTGCCCCGGCAATGCCCTCAAAGCAATAACCCCGCCCACCCTGTTGCCACACCACCACAGAGGCTCCGCCCATGTCTGAGAGCACTCCGAGCATCCCTGCGGGGGTCCATTGTGAGACGTGCCTTCCTGTTTGTGTTTGGTCACCACACAGTGTCTGCTTTACACCAATCAGACGCCAGGCGGGGCTCCACGGCTGCTGTAGGACGTGCAGGCAGAGACACGGGTGCAGCCACCATATTTAAAGGGCTGCTCATTGTTGCTTGTACAGGAGACTGACAAATGTTCTTTCATTCTGAGCGTATCATCAGCCGCAGCCACACACAGCATCCACACAGGAGGTCAGACCTCCGCTTGAAGGTTTGCGATGTAAAGACATCACAAGGTGCTACTGTTAACGGGCAGGGCATTACAATCTCTGTACAGATGAGTCATCCTCCGCCTCTAAAGCACAACTGACAAACCTGTATTATGCAAGACCCTTTGTACAGTTCCCACTCTTACTGTACAGCTTCCTCTGTATTACATCTGTACCTCTTTCTTATTCCCCGCTCAATTGCTACATGTTATTGTCGGCTCACTCACAATTCCATTTTCCCTTCCAGTCTGAGCTGTCAACATATCGGCAACCTCTCCTATTTGAGCCTTTTCCGCCTTTTTCTCTTTTCTGGTGTTGTTTGGATCATAAGAATTGAAGAAGTGTTTTTTTTTCTTCTTTTTTGTAACAGTGCCTCTCAGGCTGTCTCGGCCAGTCCAGTACACAAAGCTAGCTCCAAGGGTAAACGCTAGCTACCGAAAAGCCAGTCCCTGTCGTCTCAGTGGAGCGACAATATTCTGCTTTGTCGCCCTCAGCTTCTGTGTTTGGTAACAAGATGTCACTGAACTTGAGTCTTTGCGCCCGTTGGAAGCTCCTCGCCTTGGCAAGGTAACCATGTAGCTTAAAGCCGACAAGCACCAATGGTACAGTGTTTAATGACTACTCTGAAATCTATATTTCATTACACGGCACACTACTTAACTATTATGTGTTATAATTTGCCAAATGGCAAAAAGGATTGATGAATAAGAAAGGTAACTCATCTCTGATCATGTGCTGAAGCTACTGTATGTCCAAAAGATGTGATTGTACTGAAATGCGATGGAGATTTTAAAGAGTGTGGCAAAACCTCAACAAATCTGACCCACTTAAATACACAACTTCTTCAAAGTTCAATTATGTGTGTATTATCTATTGCAACAACAAATGAAAGGATGCATCACTTTGGCTTTAAATTGTAATGGCTTCTCCATTCTTATGGTCATCAGATGTACATAGTAGTTATCTAGTAGTCTAGGCTTTAAAGAAAGTAGTGCAGCAAGCATGTGAAACAATGGTCCCCTTTTATTAGCAGGAGTAAGTGGATGTGGATTATTCAGTTCCTGGGTGTTTGGCGCCCTCTAGTGGACAAAGAGGTGATTGTGTGAAGGCCAGTGAATGTTTCTCTTACTGTACTATGAAATTCTTGGTTAAAATGTTAACTATTAAACTTAGTCACTGCACTGAAATGCAGCGCGCCAGATTCCCATTCTGTGTACCCAATGCCATGTTACTCAAATGGTCCACTTTTCTTTTAATTTGGGCTCATGTTATTTTCTTAAGTGGCTTATAGATCTACCTCCCTTTGAATAGGACATCTGGTATTATGGCCTATTGCGCTCGCTTCGTTCAATATTGAACACATGAGTGAGAACAAAAAAAACTAAACGTACAAGACAAGTATAATGAAGTTGTTTTATAACTTATTGTCATCAGTTTGATTTAATTTGTAGTTATTAAAAGTTTGCAAAAGAATGGAGAATCTGATGCAGTGAATACATTTTAAAAGTTAACATTTTTGGTCAAAGATTCGTGGGCTTCTGCCAGGTAAAGATTATTACGTTGGTGATGGCAGTAACTAATTTTAGCATTATCGTGACTTAGTACCTCAAATTACATATTCATAAGTGATCATTGTGTAAATATTGACAAATCAAATGAAGCGTATTATACAGCTTACACATAGTTAGAAGCATATTTATGAATTTACCTATGACATTGTAGTTAAAACAAAAAAAAAACAACTAAAAGTTACAAAACAGAGGATTTGTCTCGTTGTGCCTGAACAGTATTATTCACATGGGAAGTGTTGAGTTCATCAGGTGGGGAGGAGTCGGGTTATCTGTCTTGATTCTCTATCATTCCTCTCGAGCTTTGAGTTCATCACCGCTTCAAAAGAGGAATACCAATGTGGGATTATTGATCAGGTCCCCGTGTGTGTGACTAGAAAGCCAAATGTGATCCCTGCTGAGTCATCTTACAATGAAGTATTATTTACATTCACTTAGCGTTGTGACCGCTTATGCAACGCTATTCTGATAAAATACCTAAATGAACATGTTTGAGTAAAAAATGTTAAATGTTACTCTTATACTTACTGAACTCATCAAACTCTTAAGCTTTTATCATGACTCCAGTGCTTGAAGGGTTATTATCCAGAGGAGGGTAGAGAATCATCCAGCAATGGCTCAGATCATCATGACACGACTGTACTGTACACATGCTACTAGTATTCAGTGTCCTGCTGTTCAGACTACTAGCAGATGGCTAAAGGTTGACTGTAGGTGTGTTTTCACACATTTTCCTATCCTCAGTATTTGAACCGAAAGTGAAGCTGTATTCTGAAAGCTCTTATCGCTTTTGTTCCTCGGGAGCAGAGGTCTAATTGATGTTTGTGAACGCTTGGTTTACAAATGCCTTGAATACTTGATATTTGTCATTAAAAAACTGATTAAAAATTGACTTGGATGGCTGAATTATTGCAGAGCATTGTGTATGATGTAGTGCGACAAAACTCAACGGCGGAGACGTCACAAGGTTGAAAGGGTTTATTTCTTAACAGCTTCATGGCTTTCCTGAAACCAGAGTTGCTCTAAAACTTGTACACGCACCGTCAACGAAAAGGACAGCATCCGTTTTTTTGCAGAACCGTATTAGACCACCTCTCAGTTGCTCTTGATGAACTACAGGTATAAAGGTGAACATTGTCATAGATGAAGCTGGAACAGTGTGCATATCACCAGTTTTTAGGGACGACAGTTACATTCTTAATGAATTGGCCATATGCAACACCATGCTGAGGATTATCAGAAGCTCCACATCAGACGCCACACAAGGAATTGGTGAAGTTTCCTTTTAAAGTCTCACAATGAACATGTTCCAACCCTTTGTGATTGTGTTGGTATTTGCTTCTGATTTGTAATTTGACTTCAAATAAAATGCTGTGATTAACGACGGGCGTGCAACTCTGCAAAGTCAGAGCTGCTGCAACTAATCCGTTCAAGCTGTCAGTATATTTACTGTTAACTGTCCCGTGATTGTCTAAACTTTCTGATACTGTTAATGCTGTATGGCGAGGTCAAACGAATGCAAAAAACATTCAGCAAGTCTGAAAATGCATATTTTAAGAGTCATTTGTGAAACCGATGTGTATTCATGTTGATTCTGTAACTTTTTCAGACGCGACCATCCAGTTAATGTCTTAGCTTTTAAAAATAGTGAGTAGAAATAATCTTTTTTATAAAATCTAATTTTACACATGGACACATTTCATATCCACAAACAGGGTCATCACGTGGAAAAGTTCAAAAGTGCATTTTAACCTTTTTATTCGTATGGAGTGGGTGACGTGCTGGTGAAGCGTCCTGAGACTTGGCAGGTTCATGACTTCTGGTTCTTAAAAGACTGCAGCACCTAAAGCTGACTAATGCTAACTATTCATTCAGATGTTGAAATAGTTCCACCACTCACACTTGTTTTTCATAAAAACATATTAAAAACATCAATGGTGTTATCCGTGCGGAATTAAATTATTTTAACCCCAACACTAAGTTTAGCTGCATTAAGGCTTTTTCTTCTTCTAATATATATATATATATATATATATATATTTATATATATTTGAAAAAAAACATAACACTGTTTACTAATAACTGTAGGCACCTGTAAAAAAATAAACAATAACTTTAATACTCATTATACAGCTCTGACCGACTGAGGTGGCGTCACTTTGCCTTTGCTCATCTCCCAATAACTGTCTGTCTGTCGACCAGCGGCTCTCTGGCGGGCTCGGCCAGCGCGTGCGTCGGCCTCAGAGGGTCTGATTGGAGGGCGGAGGCAGAGAGCCGCTGCCCTCGTAGTCCAAGGTGAGGGGCAGCGTTGACCGAGGCAGCACCTGCACTGCCAGCCCGACACTAGTCTGTGTGGGGGGGGGGCTCCGGGTGGTGCTGGCCGCCACCTTGGGCCTCAACGTCTGTGGGGAGAAAGGGAGGTAGCCTTGGGCCTGGAAAATGTCCTCCTCTTCTTCGAGGTCCAGGCCGAGACCCTGAGGGCTGGCGGCCTCTCCGCGGGCCTGCAGGCCGTTGTGAACGCTCAGCAGGTTGTCGTGTCGAGTCTCCAGCTCGGTCATTCCGTTCCCGCTGAACATCTCTCCTTCTAGCTCCTCCAGCTGCTGCGGCCACATGTCTCTCTGGAAGGTAGCCCTGTCTCTTATTGGACCCGATGGTGACACCTCAGGGGATTCTGACATCACAGACACCTCGGGTCTGTTTAAAAGCCTCTCGGGAAGGTCGTTGACAACAGAGTCCAGTTTCCGTTCCGGTGTGGGTGGTGCTGACGGCGTTTTGCTGGGGACGGGGGTGGTGTGGCGAGCCTCTGCAGCCGGGCCGGGCCAGACGTCGGCGGCCGAGGCCGAGTCCTCCCCGCTGCCCTCTTCAAAGCCTCCACCCCCGGCCCCGGAGCCCAGCTCTGGCAGGGTGGAGTCGTCATGGGTTCGGTTGAATTTGTTAAAAACGTGTCGCAGTGCAAACATATTATCTATATCCTTCTGGAAGTTCACCCAGTTGTCTGGGCCGGGGCTGTAGTCAGGCCTACATTCATAAAGGCTTTCGTTTATGCTATACAGATCCTCCAGTCCCTGCCAGTTCACCTCCTCGTCTGTCAAGTTGGGAAGCTTAACCCTGTCGTCCGTCCCATATTGGCTGTGTGCTGCCGAACAGAGAGAAACAGAAGACTGTGAGAAGGAGCGCTTTTCAAATGTGGACCAAGTTTACTCAGACATCATGCAGTTATGCTCAGCCTGCGGCTAAAGTAGCCAGTTCCATAGGGGTCAAGGCCCCAAGCAAAACACACACACACACAAATTCACACACAAACTGCAAGGCAGCATGAGACGAACACAGCAACCACACTGAGCTCAAGCCATGAGTAGTGCAAACACATGCGCCCTTAGAAATTCACATTAGAGAGACAGACTGAAAGGAAAAATATTAAATGATCCATCATAATATAGTAACATACTGAGAGCTGTACATAAACAAAAATATGGAATGGCATAGGTAATGATAGCTCTGCACTGGATTGAAATGCAAAATCAGACAACCTGGAATAAAAGAAATAAACAGCAGAGGACACAAAAAGGTGATCAACAAAAGAAGATGCTCAGGAAAAAAACAAGACAATGAGCTTGCTGCTGAATGGTATATGCCCACACAAAATCATAAAGGAATTTAATAAAATTAGAAATGCAAGAAAATTGCAGGGTAAAGGTGTCTGCAAGTAGAAGCTGAGGAAGAGAAGCAGCAGTGCCCCTTTATGAGGAAAAGAAGCAGCAGTGCCCCTTTAGGTTGGCTTCCCTTGAGAGGTCAGCTTCATTGGAGCTGCTGCAGCTAGAGGATGGAGATGGTTCGACAGAGGGACTCACAGGAAGGAGAGGCTTGGTCTCCTCTTTGACCACTTTCGATGCTGCTGTTGCCTGGTAAGCAGGTATCAGAAACAGAGGTCAAAAGGGCAGAGGTCAGTGGGAGGACGGAGAGGTCACAGCAACTCAAGTGTCCACTCTACCACTAGCTAATGGCTATGAGAGGCAGCTGAGTGTCATGCTACACCTGAACACTAATGTGATGATGGTTTATTTGTGGATGTGGCTGAAATGACATGGAGGGTGATATTAAAGGAATAGTCCAACATGTTTTTGCCCCCTCACGATTTAGATTTAAACACCTTTTTAGCCTTTCGATGTCTTGATGTGCCCAGCATGCCCACTTCTACCGCGTCCACGCACACATTCATAGAACGAACAGCAGAGGCCGCACAACAACGTGCCAAACGGCTCATCAGGATTTAATCTTCATTCACACACACACTCAAACACTAATGGCACAGCCTACGGAAGCAATTTGTCCAAGGGCACTTCAACATGTGGAGTGAAAGACCCAGGAATCGGACAGCCGATCTAACAATTAGTGGACAGCATGGTCTAACTTCATATTTAGCATCCAGATATGAGAGTGGTGTTGATCTTCTGACTCTCCGCAAAAAGAAAAATAAGCTGATTGGCCAAAAAAGTCCAACTACTCCTTTAAGCGTTCATGTATATGTGGTGAGGTGGGATGGTACGGTACCATGCATTGTCATTCACGTGCACTTGATGCTCGGGTCTCAAGTAGAAGCACATATCCAGTACCTCACGGTGTGACTTCTCAGGTTTTATTTAGCCATGCTATCGTAAGAGGAGCTAAAGAGGCTTAATTTTGGGTCCATGTATTTTTTTTTTTGTTCGGGGGGGGAGAACTGATGTTGCACTCTCAAGCAAAGTTGTTAAAATATGCAGCAGAGAACGTCTGCCGTGTGTTCAGACTGATTGTTTGCACAGAGGTGACAACAAATTCATGTGAAAAAGACACTCTTGTTATGATTTGTTAGCGTGTCCCCAGCATGCAGCCACAGATTAAGCGTCAGCAACTCCATGGATGGATGGATTAGTGGGAATGAGGCAATTCGGCCCATGCAGGTGTTAAAGAAAAAGCCACTGAAGAGAAACAAAAATTGGTGGATACCTGTGTGGCTCATAGCTTCCTCCATCTTTACCTCCTGATCGGAAAAATAAAAGCAATCGATTGTTAATGCTCTGAATCAGGGAGATACGAGAGGGAAATAAGTAGATAATTCACACTGAAGATGTCTTCATGCACAGCTCCCTATGGAGAAATGCAATTATCCAACGATCAGAATGAGGAGGGAGGAATGAGGAGTAAAGAGAGTTGGATTTGAAGGAGGAAAACTGGGAGGAAAAGTTTGAAAGGTCATACGATTGGGCTGGATGGAGATGATGACTGATCAGAACTGAGTGTTTTGTGAGGTGTAGAGTTCAACGGGGGTTTCCCTTCCAAAGAAAAACACACAAGGTTATCCAGTCAGGTGACCGTGGCGCTTAAGTCACACTCCGCAAATAGACACAAGTAAATGTTAAGTCCTTTTCACCAGATAGTTATATTTTATTAATCTATTCCTCCAACAAAAACATCACTTGGTGTAACCACAACAGCAATTTTCATTGGTTCAAGGGTCTGGCATCACACTGGAGCAAGGGCAGCCAGTACAAGTAAGAGATTTTAGGCTGCGATGTGACATGTGTTGGCATGGTTTTGACAAGTCCACCGTGCCAGCACTGAAACACAATCAGTTTTCTCAGAGCAGCTTGGCTGCTCCAGTGCTCCACTCTCCAGCTGGTAATTACAGACATTAACTTTTTATCCTCAGGACATAAACAACGCAGCCAGTTCATGCCACACACACACGCTACAGCCCTGCCATACGGGCGTCGGTCATCACTGCATTACTTATTAACCTCCTCCGTTGCTGGGATGTTTGCTCAGTAAAGGATGCTTAAATCATGTGGTGGTAGTATAAAAAGAATACAGTGTGGCTGATTATGGCAGTGATGCATGATGGGCCCAAATCAAATGACAGCCTCAACTGCCTTGATGACAGCGTCCTCCAAATAATAACTTTAACACCCGGTGAGTCACAACGGGACTGATGGCCAGCACGTTCATCTGTGACCCCAAAACGGCCCCATTTTATTGAAAAATACTCTCATTCAAAATTCTGCGTGTAAGTAGGGAAACGCTTCCAACAGAGTGGAAGTTCCTGGGCTGAGAAAGAGAGGTCTTAGTGTGTGTGTGTGCGTGTGTGTGTGTGTGTGTGTGTGTGTGTGTCTCCTTATGGAGAGAACATTAAATACAAAAGACACACAAGACTGTGAAGGTTCTTTGACCTCCACCTACCATCTCGGCACACATCACTGAGTGGGGTCGTCTCCAAACACATGCAGCATGCAGATATGTGCAAATACACACCACTGAGACTGAAACAGAGTGGAACACAGCAGAAGACCGGACTCGAACACACGTCACTATTTCCATACAGTCACTCGTGTTACTAAGTCAGCATTAAGTGTTTATTTCACTCATTTGAATTTAATAATCTGTTCAATCTGGTCCAATTCTTGTGTGTGTGGAATCGGTTTCAGTCCCTGTTGGCATAACAACTACCATTAATTTCAGTGTAACAGTCCACATGCCCGACAATTTCTGGACAGCTAATAAACAGGCAGAAAGTGAGTCTCTACCTGTGTCCAGGCCTTTTGGGCGAGGGTTACACTGCTTGTAACCTTGACAACTCCTCATCTCCATCAGCTGGGCATGGAGAGAGTTCAGTACATCCCGATCCACTGAATACACCGCGTTGGTCAGCTGCACGGGGACAACACACATAGAAAGTTAACAATCACACATAAAATAATGTTGTCGTAGTCTCCAACGAAGGCCAGCATGCTTCTTCTCCCACAACAAAAAACACAGTTTTGAAATGCAAGTGTCCCTGAAAAGGCGTCGAGAAAGAGAGTAAAAGAAGACAGACGCAAACAAAAAGCACAGCTGAACGTAAGCAGCTGTTCACCCACCTGGTAGGGGTCACTGTTGAGGTCAAAGTACTCCAGGAAGCCGGTGGAGAACTCGCAGAACAGCGTGTTGTGGGTCTCGTTGATGGTTCTCAAGCACCAGTAGGTGTTGTTGTTGGAGCTGGTGCACGCGCAGAATCCACCCACTAGACAGCGATCAAGATTCATTGTAATTGTAGTCAACTCCACCGCAAATACGAACAAATATCATTGTAATAAAATGAACAAGGAAGCTGGAAGTCAATCCACATACATGTCCAGAAAGGAGCGGTCTGCCAGTGGTCATTGTTGTGTGTGAAGCAGGTGAGGCCGGGCAGGCTGCAGTCGTCTCCTTTCCTCTGCCGTTTCTTTTCCTTCCGTTCCTTCTTTCTTCTTCGGATCTCATTGTACAACTGGGCCTTCCCATCTAATTCGTGCACTGGCTCCCTGTGGGGAGAAACGTGAGAGAATTACAAAACAGCGTTGACGCAAAGATGACATCAGCCCCTGCTCTGCCTATTGCCAGTAACCACAGTGGTGGAGGATCCGGAGGGGACTTCCAGAAGGCTTCGCCGATGCCAGAATATGACAGACTGTTTACTTTCATGTTTAAGCTCTTACTAGGTCCAATTTACTCTGGGATGACATTCTAGCCACTGTCCCCTTTTCCTCCCGGCCTGAACACACAGACCAGGCACAGCAAAAAATACAGCTGCTTTGTATCGACAAAATCTGTTTCCAATGTCTCCTGGTGCAAGCTGATCACTGTGTTTGAGGGATCCACCGATTTACCCTCTGTTGAGTCATTCTGAGTCATTCAGTCTTTCCATACACTCAATCACTTCCAGAAACACACACACACACACACACACACACACACACACACACACACACACACACTTGGCCATGCATCTGCATTGTCATTTAATATCAATTCAAGAAGCAAATACTAAATGAACCTTTCTAGACAAACATTGTTAACACAGTACACATCTAAAACACACACACATGCTGAGCTGCTCATCTGGGATCTATGAAGTCATCTAAATGAATGTGAGCTTTATGTTTGAACTGACATGCAGTGACCATGCAAGATATTCAGCAAAAATGCACAAACAGCACCATAAGGCACAATCTTTTCACACGTCATCGGGTGCAAATCATGGTCAGTATGAATTGACAAGGAAAGGGGTGAGGCTAAATGCGGCAAACACATTAGCAGAGAAGAGAAACTCACTTAAACGGATGTAGTTGATCATTCCTGCTCTTCAACCTCTCTGCCTTGTTTCTGTCTCCTTTGCTAAAATAGCTGTTTTTTATGAACAGAAAAAGAGACTAAGGACTCCAATATGGTTTTGCATCAGGCCTCAAACAAGTTATTGATAACTTGCAGTCTGTGTGGAAATAAAATACAAAAAGAGAGAAATGTATTTTTGAGGTTAAATTTAAATGACCAACCTCTTCTTCCCACAGTCGCACTCATCTGGTCGTGTCCTCTTGAGGTGGCCTCTCACTTCCCGGAGGTTTTTGATTTTGTCTTGAAGTTCTTCAATCTGGAATTAAATACGCAACAAATAACTATCAAGACAAAATGCTTGACCACTGACAAAATAAGGAACCTGGATAAAGTGTGTGTGTGTGTGCCAGACTTATGGTCTGAATTTCTGAGCTTCATATGCTCACCTCCTGGTCCACATAGCTCTTGTGGTCTTTCCAGGCTCTTGAGGACTGGTAGATTTCTCTTTCACAATGAACACTGTCATTCATCAAGATATAACACCTGGAACAGATGCAGAGAAACCCGTCACACTCTCCTCTTTTGACACACAGTATATCTGAATGTGAAGTCATTCCTGAAATTCTTAAGGGAGGCCGCCTTCGTACTTGTGGGTAACTTTCACAGAGTGCGGGTATCCCACAGCGTTGGTGTCATCCGCCAGCATCTCCTCTGAACCGTCATCTGACCCCAAGTGGAACTCGGGGTCTTCTTGGTTGTAGTGACGCTTTGAGATGACACGCCGGCGTACGGCAGACTGATCATCTGCTTGCAGGTCAATGTCATATATCTGACCTTCAAATTCCACAGACAGGGACCTGGTCTGCCGGGTGTGGACAAAACGAGGACGATAACCTACGAAATGACACAAACAAACTGTCAAGCAACACTTTTATGTACCAATTGAACTAATTTAGTATACTTGATTCAGCTTTTGGGCTCTTTCTGGTGTGTGTTGTAAAAGGTTATCGCTGTTCACACATTAGATGCACCTTTCCTAAGCAACACTAGAGGGCAACACATCATTCAAAACCACAATCCCAACAGCGCACACACTCAAGGCAACGTCCACAGAATTGCAGGACTTGTTGCAGGATGTTTGCATAGGTCTCCCCTTAAGAGCATAAATAATCAGTGGCAGGAAGTCAAAGCTTGAGCCTTTGCAGATTTATTTTTCTCCAAATTGTTTTGATAGACAGACATCATACAATGTTGTAAGTAAAAAAAAAAGAACATCCATGTATACTCACGATGACCCGATGATGAAGATAACTGGCGGTGGGAACGGCGGTCCGATCTGGAGGGGTTGAGGAGTGTGTCACTACAGTCACAGCCCCGTTCTCTGTGGTCATAACTGCTGCGGGGCTTCAGGCTGCGGGCCCTCTTCCTGGAGCCTTCTTTTGAACCACCTTTGCACTTCTGTATTCTCCATTTGCCTGTGATCTCCTCCACACAATGCCATTTCTGCACAACGACAACCACAGCAGAAATAAACAGGGAGAAACAATAGTCTCCCCGCTGCCTTGTTTTCTATGTGTAGATTTGAAGCGATCAAGTGTCCTTGAGCTGTAGGGTTTTAGGACATTTCAATGTTACTTTAACAATAAACAGATTTTCAACACAAGTGAAAAACTTAATCTCAGTCAAAGCCTCGGTTTCAGAAACTCTTTGAGAAACGCATACTTCTGAAAGATACATCAGGGAAATCGCAGCCAGTGGGAAAGAATGACATCCAAAAGCAGCAGGAAAGATAAACCAAAGCGACCACATGAGATGAATTGAGCCCGAGTGGTGTCTTGAAAATAAATAGGAAACCCCTATCACTCTCACGCGGGGTATGTCTGCGCCAAGTGCGTCACCAGCCTAATTATATAAATACAACATGTATTCCCACTTGGAAAAAAAAGAAAGCTGAACTAACTGTTGCGAGTATAGTGTCGCTGGTAAGGTTTGGTATAAATGGATGAGACACATCTGTAGAGCGCAGTGTGGATGATCAGTGATGAGTCTGGGAACAAAAGTCCAAACAAAGGGCCATGAAGCAGCTCAGGTTTCTTCTGGAAGGCTCATATAGTGACGGAGAGCTTACGGGCTAAACAAAGCTTTTATATCAGCATTAGACAAGACGTGAGAGGAGAGAGAGAGAGAGAGAGAGAGAGAGAGAGAGAGAGACAGAGAGACAGAGAGACAGAGAGACAGAGAGAGAGAGAGGTATTGTCACTCAGGGATGAAAATAATCTCTGTAATTCTTTATTCTTCTCTCTCACTCCCTCCTGTAAGTGCTTCAGCAGCAGGACAGCAAAGCTGGATGAGAGACTGAGGAGGAGGACGGGGAGCGGTCAGCAGACATGCATGACCTGGCAAGCTGAAACATGAGCGGACAGTGAAAGACCCAAAGTATGTACCCTCAAAACTATACAGTTACAGAGATTTCTATCTGTTGCTCGTGAGTGAATCTGGTGTAACCATAACAAACCCATGCCGTTATCACTCGATCGATTCCAAAAGGGCCGCATAAGCTTGGCGACAAAAACAAAACAACTTTGCTCTTTAAAAAAAATCTGGTTTCTCTGAACCAAGTTCATGCCATGTGGTGTTCTTCAAGCAGGCAGCAGCTTCAAGGCTTTTTAAAAAACAAAACTTCTCTCATGCCAGCCGAAATGGGGTTCGAGACTGAAGTTTAATGTCCTTGTTAAAGACCCCGATGCCTCAGTTGGAGCAAAACATTTTTGAGGTGAGTTGTCATTTAAAGGCTAACCACAAACTGTAAAACAACTGTAAAACTGACGAGGTGGAAAAAGAGAGATAAGAACAAAATGAAGATGAACGATAAAGTCCTTGCCTGCTGTTCGTAAGTACCATCTCCCCTGTAATTTAGTAAGACAAACACCGCAGGCTTTCAGGCTGCTCACTGGGAGGTCATGTTAAATCATGCCAGACGGGCCACTTATGTCCAAACCTTATCCTGCATGCTATGCAGCAACATATGATGATGTCCGCTGTAAATGGTTACAGCTGCAACAAGACAAATGTGTTGTGCACTATCACAGGTGCACACACATACATGTACTGTAGTCACTGCCTCACATCCATTCACACAACACACCGCTGAGCTCGACTAGAACTGCTCCATCGCTGTCTTTAATAACTGATTGTTTCATACACACCTTTATGTGACCATAAACTGGATCTGGACTGCATTAGTCAGCCTCTCAGAAACCCTGCCTGTCATTTCACGCTACCTTAAACTTGTAACAATTTGTATTGTTCTGGTCTGTGTGCTCCAAGGCCACATACTGTACCACTTGGCTGTTGCTGCCAGAAAATTAATAGGCACAGATGAAAGGGAAGTACCAACAAATTAACAAAACGGCGCAAAAGGATCCAATTATGAACCAACTGATGCACTTTAAATGGCTATTTGACTTTTGGCTCTGTGGAATAGCTCTACTGGCTACATGAAGGCCACTTCAGGAGTGGTACTCATTACAGTTTGAAAAGAACTGAAGAAACTTTCCTCAGTGGATATCAGGGGCTCATTTCATTTGCACATGGGTGTGTTTGTTTTACCTGTCCAGGCTGTTCGCAGGGTGTCTGGAATTCGGCCTGCTGGCAAGTCTCTTTGACCTTCTTGTACTTGGGAAGGCTGTTGGTGTGCTGAGTGTTCACTGAGTCTTCCTTCTTCCTCAGGATCTTCCTGCACAACACAACAAGTCAACACAATTAAGAGGAAATTGGCATCAACAAAACAGACTTATTCAGGGAGTCGATATACGGTTGAAATATTAAAGTATAACTGAACTGAAAGTTTAAATCACGCTTTCCTGTTTTGTTTTGTTTTTAACTTTCTGTCACTGTCAGTCCTGTGTGCCTCTCATGGCCATGGCCAGTAAATGGATAAGTTATGAAGCAGCTCTGTGCGCCAGCGGGTCTGGGCATGTAGCGCAGCCAGTCACACCAGTGCTCAGCTCCAGACCAAGCTGCGTGACCTCGACTTGGCATCACGTTCAACTGCACTGCCCCTTTCTCCTCTGCTACTACCACAAGGCCTGGCTGAGCCTCTGCTAAGGTCATGCCAACCTCCTTCCTAATCCCAACGATCTGCCAACATGGCCTGGCTGCCTGCGACCCACAGACAGAATGACGGCGACTTCGACGCACAGAACAACCTGTGCCCTGCAAGACTAGGGCCGTTGTCTTGTGCGATCCTGTCGAGCGCTGCGTTCCAGGGGAAAACAGCCAATGTTCACACACTGGCTTGGCTGTAGTCTCAGCACTTTAGCCAAGGGTGATTAAAGAGCTAACAGTTGTTGTCGATGTCACTCCCTAATGGCTGCATTATGCAGATTATTCGATTCTCAAACAACAAAGTCAGCCCCAGCTGTCTGTCAGCAATCCACAGGTTCAGAGGAAGGGTACTGTAAGGCCATGTGAGAATATTGAATCATACAGTATATCACATGAGCAGTGAATAACTGTACAAGAACCATTAGCTCCTCTGTATGTGTGCTGCTACATCTGTGCTTAAGTAACAGAGTGAAAGGTCCGTGGAGGCTAATCTCAGTATTTAGAGACAGGCGCACAAGCTGGCAGCCTTTCTAAACAGTGTGGATTAATGGAGGAATGGATTAAAAGAGCTAAAGCCCCTACATGTCAAAGGTTGCACTCTTTTCATTTCGTACACAGCAGTCCATAGAGCAACTAGTTCTTCTGTCACAAAAAACATGCGCCAGCAGGAGGCTGATCTGTATGCACAGCAGCACAGCTAACGAGTGCTTCTTTTGTACTCTTGGATGCGTGTCTGCAGATGTTGGCAAATGAGCAAATTAGTGGAAAGAAGATGACAGGGCCAAGCCAGCGATTTGGGGGGGAAAAAAAGGGGATTGTGAGGAGATGATAGTGGGGAAAAACAGCAGCTGTAAGGGAGAACGTGACATGCTGTGATATACAGTATCATTACACATGCCGTCAGTGTTACTGTTCTCTCCCTTGTTTTCCTATCAATGCTGGTATGTCTTTCCTCTCTCTATTATCTTTTTAATTTAAACGTTTTTTTTTCCGGGCACCTGTATCATGCAAAGACTTGAAGGAAAGTCTTGTTGGGACTCTCTCAGGTGACTATCAGTGAACCTGTGTCATTAGCACAGCTTGTTACATGTTTAGTGAACAAAAGCGGGCTGTCAGGTTGGAGCTATCATTTTCTGGAACATAAATCAGGCAGCAGAGTAGAGGTTAAATGAAGAACTGACAGGGTTTGTGAGAGAGCATGTGCTGTATGCGATTGCGTGCACTACAAAGAAAACAGTCTTGGGGAAACAGTGGAGCGCTGGCTGTAGCATGGCTGCTGCATTCCTCACTGGGGGAGCTAGTGACATGTCCTGTGAGTGGATTGAGTGTGAGCCTTCCAGCCATTCCTCAGGTAACATCATCCTGAGCCTGGCGAGTCTTTGTTTATTTTGCGTGTGTCTCGCTATCTTCCGTCTCTCTCTGCCAGTGCACAAACAGCAGGCTAAGTCAGATTTGGGGCCTCGATCATGTGCTTAAAAGATGCAAGGCTCCTTTAAAAGATGTATTTCTTTAGGTAAATGGTCAAATGACCTGGTTACACATGTGTCAGCGCCTCTTGCGTGAACTGTCATAATTTGCCAGCTGCTTAAAGCTTTACCGAACAACTTTGAATAATTCAACCTCATCCACCACCACTGCCTTCCAAGCCAACTGTGGTCAGGAAATATCTGTCAGATGACAAGTATCTGGGAAAAATGGATGTGTTGCTGGAATAGGGAACGTCGTTGAGCCTTGCACATTTCGGGTTCATTGAAATGTTTTGTCAGGTTTTGTGTGACACACAATGCTCTGCAATGACATGGATGTGCCTGTGGTGTGGAAAGGGAATAAAGAACCCCAGTTTACCCTCGCTCCACCAGGAATGTGTCCCTCCAGACTTTGGGTTTCCGGTTGGGTTTGAATCTGGGAAAACAAAACGCACAACGTTTATGAATTTCATATGGCCTATGCACTCACCATCAGTTACAGGATGTCAGGCATGCAGTTCGCCAATATTATGGTTGATCATAGCGAGCTCAAGACCTTGTGGCTTCAAGGGAATAGTGTATATGCTATTTGAGCATTACATTGATTATCCCTGTTCTCTGTGGTTTCTCTATGGGACTTTTTCTCTTTAATAGTGCAGATGGATTAACAATAGATGTTTGTGCTTTTTTACGCTGAGTAAAGTAGTTTGTGCATTGTGTTTGCCGGGGAAACAAATGATTCAACTTGCAAACAAATTCTACTTCAGAAGAATAAATAACCCTAGAAAATCCGAGCCAAAGTCCTGCAGCCAAGGAAATTCCACCAAATTGCCCCAAACCCACTTTGTGCTCAGTTGGAGCAAAAGCAATTATTTTGGCTATGGAAATGTGCCTTTTCTTAATTATGGCGAATTAATACAACTGTTGCACATGTCATGCACACCGTGCAATTACTGCACATAATAGATATTACAGCATGGCATGATGATCCATACAGACCTATTGCCAGTCTTTTCCTGTTCCAACAGCTTAAGGATGGACTTTCCATCCATGTCTGGAGGGGTGTCCAGCCCAGCAATGTGGAGAATTGTGGGAGCTAGGTCAATGTTCAGCACCATATGAGGGTTTCTGGAGAAATACATGCACATAACATTAGTTAATCTTCTGTATATATACAATGATGATAGATACAAAAAAAGATACAACTTGACACTGACAAAAAAACTTTGATCATTTTAGTGGTTACTTGGACTTACACTGCTCCTGACTCGATGTTGGGTCCTCTCAGAAAGAACGGCACACGGATGTCAAAGTCATAAGGCATTGACTTGCCCTTGATTAGTCCAAACTGACCAATGTGGTAGCCATGGTCTGCTGTATAGATGATGTAAGTGTTGTCCAGCTCTCCAGTTTCCTCTAGCATGTCAAACACCTATGTCGTCAAAAGAGTGATGATAAGAAAGAATACACAGATATTTAGAGAAAAGGTCTCAGAGGAACAAATATGACAATCCATCAGTAACGACACTTACTTTCTGCACTGAGTCATCGACAGACATGAGTGTCTGCAACCTCTTTCGATGAAGGAAGTTGGTGAATTCCATGTGGATGGGTCTCATGGGCCCTGTGTACTGCATGATCCAGTGTTTGTCCATATTTGGGGCATAGTTGTAGCTGGGGGTGCTAGTAGGAGGACAGAAAGGAGGAGACATGAGATTTAGGATTGAGAACATGCATGCGTGTATACTGTGGAGCTGATGAAGTTGCATGTAAGTAAGAAAATAATCATGGTGAGTTATCAGAGCATGAAACATCTATGAAGACCCCATTTAAGATGCCAAGAAACACCTGCCTGGTACATTTCACAAACTACTGCTCAGTAACAGGTGCCGCAATTGTCCACTGTGTTTGGCACGCATCAATAGCTTCTCTGTTTGTTGAAGGAAATGTCTAAATACTCAGCAGCCAGCACCTTAGCTGTTTTTCCACACCTCTCTCGGACCATCTCTCCCCTCACACAGAGACGAGAGTCTCCCGGCTCCAATGCGCTCTTGGCACAGACAAGTCATTTGAGGGTTGGCACTTGCTTGAGAAAATAATAGGCCCCAAAGTCAAGTTTGCAACAACCTATCCACCAAAAACTCAATAAGTCACGGTCATTTGAAATAGGGGATAACACAAGTTGATAAAGAGCAAGAGGGAGGGTGAGGCAGTCTTGTTTGTGGAGAGTTATATGTGAGAGAAGCTGTTCACCTGTTTTGCAGTTCTAGCTGTAAAGTAAAGGAGAAAGATGAATGGTAGACTAATATATGAAGTTGACTTTCTGTCTACAAGGGTTCTGCAGTTCCAAGCGAAATAGTATATGAATAATATACTGTAAGTAAATAGTTATCCCCAGAATTCATAATCATATGTGTCTGTAGTGTTGGCATATAATGTGACAATACCAACTAATTCCCTCTCTACTGTAGAAATTCACTCCAAAATTAAACTACAAAAACAAACAGGTTCTACCGCTGTATCAACAGCTGGACAAAGTATCAAGACTTAGATACTTAATGAAGACCTGCTGGGAGCTGCTTTGCTCTGATTGATTGAGCTGCCTTCTGCCCTCGTCTCCTCAGGCCTGCTTTGTGGGAAGGATGAACTCTTCACCCACCTAGCCAGGCGGTCTAATAAGCCCCACAAAGGGACCTGTCTCTGGGCAATGGGCCACCAAGGTATGGGGCCCTGGGCACAAGGGAACCAGGAATGCAGAGGTCAGTGGAACGAAGCCAGTCCATAGGGGAGGTCACACCTGCCACCTGTCACATATACGTAGGACGGTGTTTTGTTGTATTAGCCCTGGATTACAGCAGCCCAAGGCCCGCTGTTCACCCCAGAATGCCTCCTGACCTCACAGGACCTAACATAGATGCATCCCGCATGATAATTAGTGCCATTCCCGCAAAACAACTAGCTACAACCAGAAGAACTTTGAAACACTATAAAGAGACATGCGAATGAGACTGCATTATATCTATAGTATTTAAAATAAGTCAAGAACTTGACTCCCATCTAAGAGACAGGGTAAAAACACCTTCAGTGAGGAATGTTAATGACATTAACATCAAACCCTCCCCTGCTATTGTTGCTGTCAAAAGTACAGACACTCATTTGATTTATGAGGCAGCTCCTAGTTTACTGCTACGCAGTCTCTTCCCAACTCTATGCATTGCGGTTTAGAGGTGTATGGCATCTGCGGAAAAGACGCAAAGTGGCAGACCAGACAAATTTCATGTCACATCTTACCATTAGCGGTTGACCTTACCAGGGACTTAATGGCTTTTGTAGAGAATTACCAAAGCTCATTGAACCAATTCAAACTCAAACTGGAACAGGTTCAAAACAAAATCGTTTGTATGAAAGGAATTTGCTCCATAAAATCCGCCAGTAAAAATATTTTCCATATCTGTTATGTAAGTATGTAGTCAACAAACATCAAAACAAACACCCGCCCATACCGACTATGTGTGCCGCCACAGTAACCTCACAACATATTCCCCACACAATCACTGGGGCAACCCCTTTAGTCACCCCCGGGCCCCAGTTCCACCCCTTTCACCCAGAGGCTTGAGCTAAAAATAAATTAATAATGTCACAAAGGGTGTTCCAAAGCACACAATGCATTCCTCTCATCCCAAGAGCCGCAGGGAGAAACTACTGATTGATATGGACAGGATCAGGAAGTGCTTTGCGAATTTCACAGGAGGAGAGGGAGGGGTGGGAGAAGAGATGAGAAAACGAGAGAAGACAGAGGAAGAGACAGACAGACACAGATATATAAAAGATAGGGCGACAGAGAGGAAGAGCAGGTTAACAGAGGAGAATGTTAAGTGGGTTTGAAAGTGAGAGGGAGGAAGTGGGGAACCACTGAAAGCGCTCGTAAACAGAAAGAAAAAGAAAACTGAGCAGAAATGGCAGTTTTGAAACTTAGATCTACTTCTCTATAATGACACCCTCCCCCACTCAGTGGAGTAGTACATCCTCGTAGCCTTTTGGAGGGCCCACCAAGAGATGGCAGGGCATGTTGCCATGGAAAGACCCACAGTATTACAACACTGCCTCAACTCAGTCATGAAAGTTGTTGAAGGCCAATGTGGGTTGGCATGCGTGCTGTGCTCCATAAAAAAAGCAATCCGTGATCTTCTTCGTGGTATGTGTCCCAGCTATTCTCGGATGATAAATCATTTTGATTTCATGTTTGCCAAGTCCTCATTCCTAGCAGCCTCTATGAAACCTGTCATCACCTGTTTCGCTTGAGATTGAGACACATGAATACTGTAACGTTATATAGACCAAATCATGAAAATTCTAATTGGAGGTTACTGAGAAAAAATTCAAAAAGCTGCATGTGCATTTAGGAACCATGATGAGTGCATGTGTGATAAAGGGAGTCTGCATGTAACTTACATGTGCTGCGAAGCATTTGGGAAATGCTCAGCATACTGTGGAGCTGAGTCTTCTGGGCCATGAGGAGCAGCGTGACTGATGACCATCATCACAGGGCGGTGAGGGTACATGCGCTTAGACGTGCGGAAAAAGTTAGTGCTGTCGTTGGTGATCAGATCTGTGAAATAGTCCTGGAAAAAAGTGAATACATAGGATTCATTAGGTGCTGTAGGGCTAAAATCCCATATTGAGAATAAGGCTTAAAGAGAAGAAGGAAGAAGGAGTAAAATGCTAAACAACATGAGCTTTGATAAAACTCGTTTGCCGTCCAATCACCACGACATGTTGCTTTCCCTGATCCAGTTTTTTGAAATGTTAAAATAAATGGACAAGGGCCAGTGGGGATATGAACTGGGGCCATTGACTACACTACCAATGTGTCTAGTCAACAGCTGGCAGCTTGCCTGTGTGCATGTAAATGTGAGTGTGTGCTTGAGTCTGTGCATGTGTATACAGTATATGGGCTGTTGCCTCATCAGTGAATCTCTGCACTATTGAATGTGACACCACTTGATGGTGAGAGGAGTCTGGCGCTCTCAAATGGTATGTTGTTATGACAGCTCCTATCCTCTAATCCTCTCTGGGCAATCCACTCCCATTCTCCTTCAGCTTCCTCCCCTCCTATTAAGCTTAATTTGACTCCCTTTTACTAAAACGTGCATTTTCTTGTTTCTTGTCACGGATTCACTCTAGGAGATAACGGAACACACAAATAAAACACAATACCTTCAACAGTTACAAGCCTCAAACTGAGGTTGACAGCTCTGTTTTTCAGATCTAGTGGCATGGGTAGAGAGGATGACTGCTTACTATGAAGAGCTTACTATAAAGAGCATAACTTGCGATATTGTCAGGTCAAAACAATCCACTGGCCTGACATATTGAAACCTTTATTCCAGGGCTGAATAAAAGGCCCTAGAGTCTGTCTTCTCAAATGTACAGTATGTCACACCCCTGAACTAAAATCACATTATCCTTTGCCAAGTTTCCAACAGATTAACCATTCTACCTGCAGTTTTGGCCTGCCACAGTTGTTGTCTGGCATACCACATGCGGAAGGGAGTGCCAGGTTCAGAATGAAAGGGTAAAGGGTGATTTTCTTGAAATTTCAGAAGTGGGTTTGGCTGATTCATCCTGTCTCTATTAATAGACTTTATGGCCGAGCCAGATTTAATGGCCTGGCGGCTGCACATGCCCGTGGAGAATGGTGATTGCGTGCATATGACGACGCATTGCCATACTTGTTTTCTATGTGTTGCCAGCTCCCCATAATCTGAGCCGCTGCTGCTAAAGACTCTGGCAGGTCAGAAGGAAGCAAAAGTGTCATGGGGAATGACTGGCCAACAGCTCTAAAATGGTCAGGGAGATGAAGAGTATCACTTTTCCCAGAACCTTTTGTTGATGATTAGTAGTAAGTGTCACATATTACAAACCCATTCACACATGGTTTAATTTTCCCAATGTCATTCACCGGTTAAAATTGAGATTTTGACCTTTTAGGTTGTATAACAACCTACTTAGCTTGACTGTCAATGCAGCAGGGAGTTGTGGCTTTGAATCAAAATGAATTGTTTATGAGGAGTTATCCTTTACAAGCGTTCACGCATTGTTGACACAAATATATCAATGAAACTGCATTGCTTTCTGTCTTTAGGACTGTCATCTGTCATGCAATTTGGAGAAATACATTGTATGGATTATATAATTTAATTAAATCTCAGGCAGGTATTTGACAAAGGCCAAATAGAGTCATCCTCGTACAGATGAAAATTCGAATGAAACCTCATTGAATAAAATCACTGGGCAAGTGTCTCATCTAATTACAATGACTCGGTGTGCCAGCTACACTCTGTGTGGAATACCACAGCGTATACTGACCCTGTGTGAATCTAAAACCAGGAGCTGTGGTTGTCCCAGTAGTAGCAGGTTCATGGTTTTTGACAGTAAATAGCAAATAGTGTGTCCATTTGGTTTGCAACCACTAACTGCTGACCAAGCCAATGTCATGTAAACACCTTGGCCTCAGCTTGTGGGTAACTTTACACCTCAGTCGAAGTTGGCAGACGAATAGCAGTCCAAACATTTGTTTACCCATCTTTTGGGAAGGCAATCTCAAAACTTGACATATGTCCAAGCTGTAAACCCGCCTCATGGATTCTTCATGTACCCACGACTACGCTACCCGGGAAGATATTGGCATGCAGCTGCGAAAACAAACTGACAGCTCTTACAAAAACATTTGGGGATGATTGATGGCCGATGCCATCCAGAGCTACAAAAAGACATTGTAACCACAGTGTTCATTTCCAGAGTCTGGCAGTTATAAAAATTAAGTTTCCCCTCTTCTTTCATTTTGGTATTAGAGCACAAAATGACTCTATAAAACTTCATAGTGAGACAAAATAAAAGGAAAAGCCAGACGGAAAGTGAGACAAAAACAAATGCAGGGTGGCATTTATAAATGTTGAGGCAAGGTGTGTCATAATAAAGGGATGCAGCAGAAAAAGAAGATTCCAGCTCAAGTCAGTCCCTTTAATTCTTGAATGAAAATTCCTGCCAGCCTAGATCACACCATCGTGATAAGTGAAGTGCTTCACTGTCTGTATTTACAAGTGGAGTGGAACCTACAATTTGTCAGGTGAAGTCTTTACATCAGGGCATAAAGGGGAAAATAAATGAGTGATTGAGTTAACGGGCCCTTTTTATTTTTTAGAAATTATAGGAACACATACCTTGGCATATTCGGCACCATGTTTCTCTTTGTAACCATTCCGACAGACAGTGTAATTATAAAAGCGGGAATTTTTGATCAATCCAACCCATTCGCGCCACCCAGGTGGGATGTAGGTGCCATTGTACTCATTGAGGTATTTGCCGAAGAAGCCTGCAGAATAGAAGAAGAGTTAAAGGAAGGTTTCTTTTAATACCAAGTCTTAGGCCATATATAAGGTTTTCATTGTTCACTTATTCCTGTACCTGTGAAAATTCTGTTTCTCTGTGTGACTTTATCTGTGTATGTAAGTGACGCATAACTTTTCCGCTTGTCTCCTTTTTCCTGGCTTCACTGAACAGCATTCTCGGATAGGCTGGGCGGGGAGCCAGCCGGTCCTAGAGAAGGCTAATTGCAGACTAACGCATCAGTTTTAAAACCGCAAGCCGTGCTGCAGCCCACAGAACCCCACTGAGCTGCCCAGTCCAATGCCTGCCCATCAGTCACACAGAAACTGTCCGATGACCGATGAGAGATGACGGCAACCTGGCACGCTCACCTTGTTTGCAGAGCAACCAGCCAGGCAGAGCAGTGGAGTCTAGCTCACTGTAAAAATGTTCATTGACTAACACGTTTAATAAAGAGGGCCTAAGAGGACATGTGAGCTGGTGGTGATTGACAGTCTGTTGGCAAAAAGTGAAATGGTCATGGTTCCCAATCAGGATCTGAGAAATGGGAATAACATCACCAGCTTGGCTTTAAGAGTTCTTTGGTGCGCATACAGAAGGATGCCGATTATTGCATAGAGATAGGTATCAATACGTGCAAGTACATGTCCTGGTTCACCAACCTGTCCTGTAGCCCGTGTTGTTGAGGTAGACGGCGAATGAGCGTGGCTCGTGCTGAGCTTGCCAGGAAGGGGAGGAGCAGTTCTCATTGTTGGTGTAAGTGTTGTGGTTGTGGACGTACTTGCCCGTCAACATGGAGGACCGTGACGGGCAGCACATGGGTGTGGAGACAAAGGCATTGGTGAAAGCTGTGCCTCCATCTTCCATGAGCTTACGGGTTTTATTCATTACCTGGAGAGAACCTGGAGGACAGAGTATAGAGGTCAGTGGTGATTTAGGTCCTAATTGTGTTCAATGCATTGTTAATACTAAGACAAAAAAACAGCTTGTGCCAATACACACAATGGCAAATGTTATTTTAGTAAAATTACAATCACTTTTGTATCTAACAAAGGTCAGTCAGTCCATTTAAATACCTTTCTAACTGAATTATCTGAGAGGCAAATCCTTATTATTCAGTTGTTAATAGGCCAGATGGCCATTGTGCTCGGGCGTATGGCCTCTATTTAATATTTAATGTGTGAAGAAAGACCACATACGTCCTGATACAAATGCCCACAAAGACAAAGAAATTGATTAAGGCAGTGTAGCGACAGGAACAACAACAGCAAAAATCAGGGAATTTTTTTTTTTTTTTAAAGTAGGGTAATAAGATTGCTAAAATCCATGAAAAGTTAATTGGGCCTATAGAATTCCAGGAAGACCAGAAAGTGTGCCAACCTTACCCAGCTCAACATCCTGGTCGTCAGTGATGATGAGGATAATGTTTGGCCGGATGTTTCTGCGGTCTCTCTGGATGCGACCCCTCAGGCCCTGAGCCCTGGTGGTGGTGAAGGCCCAGCTGCCTGGAGCCCAGTCCAGAGACAGCAGGACCAACCAAGCCAGCCACTGCATCAGCATGGTTCCCGAAACAACAAGAGACAGGGTGGGTAGAGGCTGAGGATTAATGAAGGCAGGGAGAAGAGGTCCAGCCAGGCCACTCACTTACACCCGTGCAGCTCTCGCAGCCGTGGTCGACTATAAAGAGAGAGGAGAAAAACACATGGAGACATTACAACAAGGAACACATAGAAATAAAGTGGTTGGAATAGCAAACAGCATTATATTCTAAAAGAGACAGTCAGTGAAAAGTCTAAAATCATTCTAGAGACATTTAATCATATTTACTTCTGAGATATTGTGTGTGTCTGCTTACATACTGAAACACAACAGTTTATCCAAACAAAGAGAAGCCAAAAACCATTCTTCCGAACTTAAGCTCTTGATGGTCCACCAAGGAAAACTTAACCCTCAGTTCCAACAAAGGTTGCGTGCTAACTGAAACCCCATCAATACTCTCCCCTGTAAACAAAGTATCTCAACATCAACTCTACTGACCTTAACTGAAGAAAGAAAAAACAAAAAAAAACTTGATTACAGAAACTGCAAGCGAAGCTCGAGAAACAAAGATCTCACCTCAGAGGATCCCTTAAGTCTCATTGTGATTGGCTTTTTCTCATGTTATCCAAGTAGTTTTTCTTGTGTTTTTTTCACTCTTTCCTTCTGTGTCAGATAACACGCACTCACACACGGAAACTCTCTATCTCTTCTGGAGAGCTGGGGTTCAGCCAACTGTGCTGGGACCGCACCATTGGCTGCTTGCACTCAAACACCCACAGCCGCTCTCCTGTGTCGGCCAATCACGGTCCACCTTTTACTTGTCACTCAAAAGTCACCCCCTGGGGAGTCAAGCGTGACAGAGGGCCGATGGGGAGGATGGGACCACACTAGGAGGGAGGGGGTTAGGGGGCACGGGAGGCAGAGAGAGGGTTCCGCTACATTAACCCCAATGCCACTGTCGCCAATCACAGATTACCACAGAGTCATCATAGCACTTTGCAGCCTCTTACTCACTTACAAAGGCATGGTTGGTCATAAAAGGTCTACATGTCCTTTTCTTAAATGCCACGGACCAGCGTGAAACGTATACTAGCGCCAAGCCTGAGCACTCCCCAACATCAGAAGCAGGTCGATATTGTGCCGTCACTAAAAGAGACATCACACTTATTTAAATTATTTTCAAATGTTGATCAATAAATCCAACGTATCATTATGAGATTGAATACACAGGTGACTGCAACGATGATTTAAATTATTATGTGATTTTCAGTAACAATAGTGTATGCAAAGGATTGGCTTGTGAGTGTAGGATGATCCATGACGCCCCTGAAAAAGTGCCTTATGGACAGCAATCCCACTGATTGGCACCATAAAGCTTGCTTCCCTGAGTTAATGGCCTGAAAACAAATGGCTGGTCTATGACAGCTGAACCTGATTGAACCCTACTGAGTACCTCCACCCTCACTTCGACAAAGGGCCAGTCCTGAATGGCAAAGAGTAGAAACTGTAACTTAAAATAAGGGATGATTTATGGTGTCTGACTCATAATGAAAGGCAAGTTGGATAACTGTATCCACATTTCAAAGGGTGAAATGCAAAGCATTTTTTGTCATTAATGCATCGTATTGACATGTGGCTTTAGTCCTTTTACAAATGCACGGAAGATGCAGAGAAAGGCCGACATCTGCAAACACTTGCTCTCATGGATGTGCCAAACAGATGGCCCTACATAAGATAACACACCTACAAATTGTCTTCTTTTACCAACACATCAAATGAGTCAAGAGGTGAATCATGTGTATCCGTTTTTCCACTAGTCTGACGTTGCCTGTGATAAACAGGGCTTCAGACGGAGCTTTAAGAGCACTTTGGTCTGTCCTGCATTTCAGACGAGCAGTGTCCGGGCCAGCCAGCCCAGTCATCGTGACAGGCCTGTGCAAACATTGGCGCCGTTTGGACAAACACCCCTCCAGCGCAGGGTGGCAGAGTGCACAGAACCTCACAGTGAATTACACACACAACACAAACTACTGTACAAACACATGGTGACATGCAGAAACTCACAAGACACTCGCACACAAGGCTCTCTCCCACAAAAACACATGTGCCTGCTGAGAGGGTCCAAATCCTCCTACATGAATGGCAAAGGCTCCCAGAAACAAAAGATGCCGCCCAAATCTAGACAAAACTCAAGCCTCTATTTCTGTCAAGCTGTGAAAGGCCTGAAATCATCTGTAAACCAGTCAGCCAACTAGTGTAATGTTAGCACCCAGCTCAAATTCAATTTTACATGCCAATGGTTCCCAGCAATAGCCTCTTCATGCGACTCAGAGATGTAAGACTACACACAAGAAGGCTCATTGTGGAATCTGATACAAACCTTGTGGTTAGCTATGGTGTTATCAATAGCTACACTGTCTGAAACAACTGAGACGGTAGGGCAAAAAAAAGTGCCACACATAACAACCAATGGGATGTGGGCCGAAGGTATACATGCAAAACGGCACTGCTGCAGAACAAGCGCAGAGCTCGCATTGTCCTTTGGGTTACCTCTCATCCTAACTCAATTTCACCTGATCCACTTTCCTCACGAGGTCATCTGAAGTTCACTTATGACCAGGAGGATTTCTTGCGGCTCAATGTCTGCCAAATGTACCCCTGGATCATTTGACAACGGTCCATCTCAAAGTCACCCCTAATCAAAGGGACCACCACTATTATATATTCATGTGGCACCCCCAGTAACCTGCCTTCTTCGTGCTAATATGACATATGGAACTTTAAACTGCCACCGGCTACATGACAAGACCAGAGATTAGCGGCTGCTGTTTGTGGACCAGAGGTAGATTGATGACAGTTGGCTGATTGTATAAAGACCAATGACGCATGTGGGAAGTTTCCCGTTTACGTGCAGGGAAATAAAGAAAGTGGCATTACTCAGAATTATAAATCAAGATATTTAACGGACATGTCTCCCTGATACCTTTTGAGTGTTAAAAAAAAACTTAGTCTGAGTGAACTTCAATTTCTACCCCCCAACGTTTACAGTTTAAGTCCTCATTACCGGTTATCAGGATTAACTGTATTAGATCGGTGGGTTCAAAACACAGTCACTTATGAGTGTTTTGTGCACACGCATATATATATATATATATATATATATATATATATATATATATATATATATATATATATATATATATATATATATATATTATCCTGAGTTTTTGCCTGCAGGCACACTTGGAGATGAGAGGCACCAGGAAAGGTACTCAGTGCATCCAGCTCTAAACATTGCTGGATGTATTCAAGCTGAAGAGGCAGCTCAAACACTATAAATACAAGGAACAATTTGAGTAAATATGCTCAAATCTGAAAGTTATTATGTAGTTGACTTCAGAAGCTCTCCAGTGCCACTGCTTCATACTTGCCTCCGACATCTGATCTAAAATTCATGTTGCCAATTTCATGAACCCTTCTGCGAGAATTATGTTTCATGTATTTTTTATAAACCCTTCAAATTGAGTCATATATTTATGTCATCTAATGTGATATAAGTAGAACAGGCTCCTTCTATACATCTGTAGAAGAGACAATAGGTCTTTATTCCTGGACAGTCAGAGGACGAGGGAGCACAATGTTTCTCCTTCCTCATTGTTTTGGAGGATTAGCAATAATGACCCTTTAAATGAGCCTTTACTGTACTCATCATGATTAAGCTGGTGGAGGAATATTGGGGAGGGGTGGGAGGAACGTAAAATGCCCAGGGGTTCAAAAGACTGGAACAAAAAGACCACTATAGAGTTTTCAGACACACAGCTGCCAGATAAATAAAAGATGTGCAATTTTCAGATTAATGGCCATCAACACTAGGGACTTTAAGCACACCTCAACACCCTACCAATCTTTACTTTCATGACAGAGAAGTTTTCCCCCCAACTTTGCTTGCAGAAAACAGCTCTTTCACTTACTCTCCTTTGGCACAGGCAGCTTTGCTCAGTGATTTGGTATGGCTGCACAGACAGCTGTGCTTTGTGCGCTGAGTAAAGCTGAACATAATAGAGTTGCTGCTTGTGTAACCATCCAGGGCAATACTATTTGGCTGGTTGGCAGCCGTGCCCTTCAGTTAGGGCCTCAAACCACACACCCTGCTGCACCCTGACCCTCCTCTGACCCAAGTGGTAATATGGCTTTGATGGTGGCTTGTTTAACCTAACCTCAGCAACCTGAGGCAACCCACACACAGGGGTTAAGAGGCGAAACTCTGAGGGAAAAAAATGACTAGAGGGGGCTCAGTATGGAGGTATGAAGGTAACAAGAGTCTTGTAAAAGCCTGGTTTTGATTGGCCTTCATATTTTTTTCAGCAATGGTGAACATGCTGCATCTGGCATAGGTTCTGTTCAGCCCACAGTGGCATCAGATGTATTTATCAGCTGTCAATGAAAAACCGCAGATGCACTGAGAAGATACATAAAATAATTATTCTAGAAGAAACCATTGATTGACTGCAATGATCCATGGATCTCTTAAAGCAGGGTATTTGTCCACTGATGTGTGTCTGTACTTTGACTCTTGTTCACTTGTAGAGGTAAAACAAGATGCAAGTCAAACCCAAACCAGATGCCCCGCCCCAGTAAAGTAAATCAGTCATTCATAAAATGCCTTTTTATTAAGGACAATGGCTATTTCAAAGCACCTCAAATCCCCTCTGATTCCTGTCCTCTCTCTCTCACACTCTCTTGCTCGCTCCCTCTAAATTTGCCCAGCCCGTCTATAAGAGCCAAGTCACCGAGGAACAATGGCAAAGAGAGGGGAATTAAAGTCTGATGGCATAGTTTGAATCTTGTAGGCTATACTCAAACTATAGACTTCATGACTGGCAATGACGACAAAGGCCTTTCTTCATACAGTAACAACGTTGTGTAGGAACTCTACTCGGACATCTGCCATGACAGAACTGTGGAAAGTACAACATTTACATTTCTAAAAGTTGACAGAGATTACGTTTAGTTGCAAACTGATCTTAGAGACAAAGCAGTAGAGATACAAAATTTGAGAACAACAATGTTAGATCTCTTGATTTTTGCTTCAGACCAGTGACATTTTTCAGTGCTGGCTGATTGCTCCCTCTCCATTTCAGAGGGGAAAAAATAATTATTGCGAGGCCTTAGATTAAGGTCTGTCCAAATATTTCTGTAATCCAAGGGAATTCAGCTGGTCTGCTTCCATGAGGTCTGACGAGGACCTTGTGCACTGAGGAAGGCCTGTGTCAGGGCTTGCTGTGCCCAGCAGGCCAAGGGCAGCACATTGTACCAACCAAGACCCGCCCGTCTGCCACACTGAGCTGACTGAAGGAGACCTCTGTGCCGGTGCACTCACTTGGCTGTGGGTATGCACTGGGAAAATGCTCAGACCTTGGTGTTTTCAGACTTTTAACTCCACTGATTTGTTTGACCAAAATGCCCAAATTAGTGTAGGATCTATGACAAAATTCCAGTGAGAAAACCAAGTGCAAGGCAGTGAGGAGAGATCACTGACTCTTTGTTCCAACATGTTTACGGCTTCACAACTCTTAACCTTGACAGGCACATTCAGACTCTTTGTTACGTCCATGTTACAACTACAAAACTTCAGATGTTAGAGCTAGAAATGATCCCCATCCACTGGTATGCATCGTGTTTGGGGTACAACGCAGGCCACTTTAATGAGGAAGAATGGCCTCAATTCAGTGAAATGTGAACCTGCCGTGAGTGCGTTCACGGCTATTAGTTAAACCCCTCATGTTTCTTTCGGACCTGGTAAGAGACCCTTTGTAGTGCCAAGGCTGCCGGGTCACCCCATCAATATTATGGATGCACCTTAATGTATAATTAAATGAATCCTGGTCCAAAATACTTCAAAGTGGAAATGGCTCGCGGGCCACCAGGTGGTCTGTTGGAAATCATGAGGGGGTTCGAGAACCCTAAGAGGGGGATGATTAAAAAAACATACAAGGTCATTTCAGAAATGGGGAAGGCTGCCTGTATTTATTTATGTATGCGTGTGTGTGTGTGTGTATGTGTGTGTTCCTGTCCTGAAGGTGGTGTGTATATGTAAGTGTGCATAACCTTAACTATGGACACCCAGTTAGAGGTCTGTATATCCAAGCTAAGGCCTCATGCCGGTAACACTGACAAATAGGCCTTAGGGTGCTTTTACTCACACACGTGGTTTAGTTAAATTGGGTGGGGGGGGAGAAATTATACATTGTCCCTTTTTTAATCTGGCACGTTCTACTTGATATTGCTAATTTTTTTTAAAGAAACCAAGAGGAGTAATATGAAGTTATGCAGTAACTGCAACCACAGGACTCGAGAAATTCCGTTGACTGACAGAAGTTTATGCAGCACTTTAAGGTTTCTGGGGTGTAAATGTATGCTCTTTGGCGTCCGAGAGCCTGAATCAAGAAATAACAGAATAATAATAGATTATATGTACTATTGGTATTAATACACTGAAAAAAATGATCATGAGATATGACTGCAAAAGACCCTTTGCGCTCCGCGATGATGCAAACGTCGGGGAGTGTACAGTATGATTTGGGGCTTATCACTATTGGACTGCATATACACACTTTTCAATGGATTCAATTGACCTTTTCAACAGAAAAAATACCACACTGGCATACATACATGTTGATTTGCATCAAAAGGATATTAGTCTTAAACCGATAAAATATTAGATCACTTCCTTAACAGACCTTTTAAACAGTAGATGGATTTATCAGAAGTTAAAAAGCAAAAAAAACATATTTACCATTCAAGAGGGTGAAAGAAATAGGTGAAGGTCGGGAGAAAAGAGGGTGAAGGACGAGGGAGAGATTGAACAAAGGGAAACCACTGTGATTTATACTGTGATATGAAAAGATGGAATCACAATCAAAGGATCAGCAGCCACTGTTACAGGATACGAGTCTCAAGCAAGCATTTTCTTGTTAAATGTATTCTAAGCCATGAATGGAAACCATTAGCGATAGACGACCTCAGATGAATAAATTACAGCGCATTTGTATTCCTCCAGCCACTTTCTTGTCAAAACCCACACTCCCATCAGAAACACTCTATCAAGAAGCGAGCAGAGAAAGTCAGAGCGAGAGGGAGTAGAATGTACTGCTCACTCACGGGTGGCTTTCTTGTCTCTCTAACTCGTCAAATATCCCCCAGATAAATTATTCCTTTGACCACAAAAGAGAGCTATTGCAAATTGCTTCAATGGGTTTCCACTGAGGTAATTGTCAGGAATAAAGAGATTGACTTCTTTTCCATGAAATCAGCTGGTGGTGCAGTGAAAGAACGAAAAAGAGAGAGAGCGCAAATTCAAGTCTGAAAGATTTTTTTCTGTGAAAGCTCAGCAGTTTACTGAGTTCAATCGCAACGTTAGGTTCACTGACTACTGACATGAGTGTGACTTGAATATATATCGAGTAAAGTGACAAGGCAAATAAGACCTGCGTTGTTGAGTTTGGACATAACTAGTAACAGAAATATAATGTCTGAGGAAGACATGGGCATTGGTTTCAATATGCACTGATTACTAATTGACCAAGTAATAGAAGGACTTTGGTCCGGCTTCAAGAAATGGAGATCCATTTGGATCCATCGTTTTCCTAAATAAAATGTTGACTTGATTTCAGTAGCAAAGGTAGTACAATGTAAAGAAATATTTTGCAGAACAAATTGAGCACTCTATTTCTGTGTTTGTGTGGGTCTCTGACTAGAATAAAAATAAAGTTATCTTTCCTCATGATACAGACTGAAGAGTGTTATGTCAGTGTCAATACAGTAAGAGCCGTATTTAGCAACAAAAACAGGATACTGTTAAAGGTAAAGAGAACATACTGGGTTTAAACTGAACAAGCACTATGCTTCTGGGAGAAGTAAGCTTTGATAGACACATTTATGACATCAAGACATCTGGAGTACACACAAATTCAAGAAAAAACAAGTTCAGCGGCTGTTTTGTATATGACGATGATCTATGATTTGTATAAAATTTAACCAAAAAACATACTCCCAATTATTCGCCTTGTAATATGCTTAATATCACAGAAGCAGTGCTATCTGCCGACCGATAGAGCCAGCCAATGCAAGTGAGTGAAACATGAACAGGCATTTAGCATTTAACAAGCTCCCTTAAATATGAGAAGAAAAAAACAAATCAATTCTGAGTAGCAATCAATAAAAAGAGAGTGAAGAGGGAGATTCCTCAGGGTGAGGTGGCAGCAGCTCAGTCAGCAAACCCCAGTTAAGTGTAGGGCTGATGCTGGCGCATGAAACTAAACACCCCTAAAATGTGGAACATGTGTAGGCATATTCTCTGGGAACAGTAGACAAACATAGACCATGAGAACCAGCCTGCGTGACCCTGGATGCCATAAACAAACTTCTCCACGGCTGTGACACACCAACATGATACCGCTCATAAAAACGCATTCGTCTGATTGCACCTGTGCCTGTTCAGCACTCTCGTCTCTGCCCATCCCTGTGGGCATGTATGCATGCGTATAGTTGGATGTCATATACTCTTTGTGTGTCCATTAGTCATTCACTAAACCAGCCAGAGAAAGAATCAGTCAGACTCGAACACAGACAGACACGTAACCTGTAATTTGGACACAGGGGAGCTCTCCTTTCCATTGCCTCTGGCTCAGTGTGTGGCTTTCCAAAGCATGTAGTAACGTCATTTGTGATTTAATTAACTTTGTCCTGCACGGCAAAAATTCCAGATCTTGGTGCATTGCAAAATATCAAAATTTCCATATCTACCGAACGACCAGTTTGCTGACAAAGCATAAAACAGGAAGCTTACGCCTGCAAAAGCTTCTATTCCTTTACATTTCAGCCAAAGTTAAAGGAATGCAGTCAATGCATCATCCCAACATGTTCAAGAGACACCAGCCAAACCCGGCTGAATTTGCCGCAGGCAATTCAAGGAAAGCAAAGCAAGGACGATGTGTGTCATGCAATGCTGGACCATGTCATTACAAACAAAGTAGCTCAACCTTTAAAACTACAACTGTTCAAATTGGCCATTCTGCATCAACATGGCAAAGTCAGGCCGTAAGTAAGGGCAAACAAGACCAGAGGCTACCGGTAGCACATGGCCAAGTCCACACATATGAGTTTTTGTGCATGCACACGCCCGCGCACACACACACACACACACACAGACGCACACGGGCAGAGGAGGGGAGTGCTGGCAGAGGCTGAATGTGTTTGCCCGCTCCAGGGGAGAAGGGAAAGAAAGGGAGCAGAAGAGCTGAAACAAACGCATGCTGGCTTCTATTAGTCGAGCTGTGGAGCGGGATGGAGGGGTGAGGAAATGTATTCATTCCTTCTGCCCCCCATCCATTCCTATCCCTCCAACCCTCCCACCCCATTATCTCCATTCTGGAAAAGTGGTGGATGAAAGGGACAACCCCCCAGTGGCAGCACTTCTCCCTCCAAACTTACGCCGACGCATTCTGACGGCTGCTTAATTGTACGTGATACAGGCAGGGCCCTTTCTCTTTCAAATCTAAAACAGATTGCTTCTCCCTGGGGAAGGGATCATTGGACAAGAGAGATGACAAAGCAGGGACAGTGCAGCACTCTGGGGAGTGGAGGACGGAGGGGGTAAGCTTGTGGATATTGTGTGTGTGTGTGTGTGTGTGTGTGTGTGTGTGTGTGTGTGTGTGTGTGTGTGTGTGTGTGTGTGCGTGTACATGTTTTTCTATGTTTCTCTTTTGTACATGCCTGTGTCATAAGAAGATTATGTTTGTGTCCATGCGTTTCAAATGTGCGCACGTGCAAGTGACAACTAAGAACGTGTGCGCAAGATCCAGCCTCTGGTCACAACAACATTATTGGATCCCTCTCTCTGCTTCTAACCGCCACTGTGTTCACACCTCCCTTTCTCTTATATTGGCCTCTTCTACTTTATCCCTCTTCCCCCTCTGTGTCTCTCTTGACCCAGCTTTCTCTTTCTCCATCTTAAGCCCATGCTGCATCTGTGTGCACTGACAGTTTGAACAAAAGCAGCTCCGGACATCACAGAAAAAGCTTTGAAATCCTCTTTCTCTTACTCGCTGGCCCAAAGTGCACATTAATGAATAAGGTCTAACACCAATCTCAACATTACAAGGACCTGGTCAGGGGTCATTCCTGGCGGTTGCATAGCTGAACTATCTATTGAGAATTTATTTTTCCATACAAACCACATCTCTTTCAACGTAGGCAGAGGGTTAAGACAATGACTACGGGAACAATGCCAGACAACAAAAAAAACAAAAAAAGTAAAGCTTCAAATGTACGTCTGGTTTGCTGGTCTCTTTAACGTGTGCAAGGACGAGATTGAAGGTTAGCAGGTCAGGCATTCCTACCAATGATGTGCTGAATGTGGTGTTTGCATGCCCTGACCTTTACCGCCCAAATGAGAGGCTGAACAAACACTTGGGGGTGCCATTGTGAGCTCCCAAATACCCCAAAATAGATCTATGCGTAGTGCATCTGTGTGGGCATCTCAATATGTGCATAGCATATATATAGTCAAGGACACGTCTGGTGTAAAGGCTGCATGTCAGTGCATGGAAACTCCATGGAAATGTTTGATCAGTGAGGACAACAAAGGAGCTGAGAAAGTGGCTGACTCATCTAAAGATAGCCTGTCTAGATCACGCATAAATAAAAGAATGCCAAATGCTCACTGTTCAAATACTGGTCATTTGCAGTGATAGGACTGTGCAATCTACTCCAACGCTACTATGCAATCAGGCTAGTACGAGGAACACTATCATTAAGCTGAAGAGATAAACAAGTGCCGGAGGAGAGGGTGGTTTAGGAAATCTTTTCTTAACATACTTGCACACAAGAGAACACACACAAACTATAGTTATAGAGCATCTTTTTATGTATTTTCCAGAGACACGAAAAATGTGAGGAAATGACATTTTAGTCTTCGAAAGCAAAGATGTTGAATAATTCAGTGAGTAATTTATTAAATCGTCGGCCAGTTTAAAAGATTAAAGGATAAAAAAAAAAATGATGGTCCTGATCTTGGAGTTAGTGAGAACAGAAAGAATGGGAAAGGTTAACTACTTGCTGAAGATTGCTTCCACTGCTCACACAGTTATATTTGGCACATTTATTTGAAAACAAATAAATAGCATGTATATGTAATGACCTTTTAATTTCTTACAATAACTAGTCTGCATCAAATGCCTTTGACCTTGTGCATCAGTTGGCATGTATGACGTCTCGCAAGATGTCTGGAAAGTCTCTGATTCACTGTGGCTGGCATTTAAAGGACACACACACGCGCGCGCACACACACACACACACACACACACACACACACACACGCACACACGCACTCACACACGCACACACACACACACACACCTCATTTGTACAAATAATGATAATCACAGATACTACCTCTGACTCTTCCCTTACACTTGACCACTCACCAACTATACTTATCAGAAGAATGAATTACTTAACTTATTGCTTTCACTCACAGTCTCAAACACACACACACACACACCACAGTACATTTGAGTGATGGCAGAGCCGCTACTAGAACAACGTTTGTCTTGGCAAGTGGCTACCCCCCAGAACCTAATTATTTTCAGCAGCTGCTGCTCTTGTTTGTAGCTCAGTGAAGCTAAACTGTTTAAAGGATCTCCCTTCTCTTCTGAGCTGGCAGGCCTTTTAAAAACGGCCCGTAGCTGCTTTGCTGTGCTCCGTGTAGGGTAATCAGAAATTGAATCTAAATGCTTCCAGGTGAAACTGAAGTGAAGTGAAGATTTATGGATCAGGCTCGTCAACACTGAAAGTTTGACGTTCGGCTTCTTCATATTTCTCTGGCTTTTTCATTCACTAACGCATATTGGCAGTGGCATTATATTGAAATATAAGCCAGTCAGTTAAATTTTCCCCAATTGTGTCTGGCACAAGAGGTCCGCTTTGAACGGCACCGCAGCATCATTTTGCCAACACTAGTAAAAGTTCTCAAGTTTTTGTGGACTGGTTGAGAAGTTGAGCATATTGATTCAACAACACGCAATAAAAAATAAAGAGTCCCAAGTCACTCACTTGATCCCTAAAATAGAGGAAATGTAATAACATATCACACTTTGCTAAATTCGAGTTTGCTGAAGCATAGATGTATTTAGAGCCAAGTAAAAAATGATGTGTAACTACAGCATTTTAGATTTTCTATCACATGCAATTTTATGTGTAAGTTTAATTCTCTTATTAATACAGAAAAACATATCCATCATTTCTATCTGTGTCTTAAATTTAAAAAGACGATCAACTTACCATTGAACTCAAAAATCGTTCATGTATTAATTGGTCATACAGCCCAATTTTCTATGCATGTCTCCACTGGCCTTAAAGCAGCAGTCATGCCAACCTATTGGTGGTTGTGTTACATACTTCAAGTAACAAGCAGGAAGTGTAGCTACGGCTGGTTCAAGAGGGTAAACACAAATTCACACAACAGCAGCTTTCACCTATACAACCTCCTCTCAGCCCGGTTGCTGTCCACACAGCCTTTCACAGCTGCACAATCTCCATTTGCAAACACCTCACACACACACACACACACACACACACACACACACACACACACACACACACACACACACACACAGTGCCTAAAGCTAGGTATAAATACTATACATCATATTGCCACTCTGCTGGCAAGTTTCTTTTCTCACTTGACTTGAGTTAAATAGCTGAAGTAAGGTGTACATTCTCAGTCTGACTCTCTGCTTTGCTCTGACAGTTTGTCCGGAAAGCGCTCTTCAGCAGCTCATCCATTTAACGGAGCTGACACGTTCTGCCAGAAGTGCACTCTGAATAAGATTTATGGAAAATATTATCTGGCCTGAAGTGAGGTTATGCTAAATGGCACACTGAGTTTTGGGAATGTAAAAAAAAAAAAGTGTTTTAATTTCCTTTCATCAGACCGGACAGAGTGAATAAAGAAACCATTTATCTTCACTCAAGATTTTAGGATTAAAGAAAAAAAAGAAAGAGAATGAAGTGCATATATTATATTTAGCCTTGTCCATATTATAATGCATAGGGTTCCCCCACTAACATTAGCTTTTGCAAATCTAAAGTAGTTTCCTTCACTTTCAAACATCCTCCATTCAGAAAACTAGACATTAACAGATTGGTGCTTATGATTGGGGGGAAAATGACATTAATGGAATGTGCTGCCTTCTAATCCCTTGAGACGGAGGAATTTGCGACGAAAGGGAATTCCTGTCATTCAGGGGGGGAACTATGAAGACCAACACACGCAGAGCTGCTGTACAGGCAACACAGATTCACTGCACTTGTAGACTCCCACTACTGACTACATGCTGCAGCAGAAATGCACTACCAACTGAGCAAACTAACAGACACAGACCCTGTAAAAGCAGTAAAAAAAAACAAAACGAAATAGACACAAAAAAAAATGAAAAAGTTGTAAGTACCTGAAAAGGCAGGAGGAGAGCAAAGTGCTGGCCAAGTGAGAGGCAAGGCAAGGTTTCCTCTCTTGAGTTTTCTTCTTGCGTCTCTTCACTGGGTCTCCCCTCGCTCATAGAGGGGTTTGTGTCTTGGGTTGAAGACTAGAGGGGACCACACAGCTCCTGGAAGACAACCTCTCTCCTCTAATCCTCTCTCCGATGTGATGACACTCTCTAACCTCGACCATCTGTTGAAACACGTCCTGGAGCAGTCAGCACCGCGCTGTGTCAAGAACCCCACTCTCCTGCCCAATCACAGACAGGCTGCTGGGTGGCTCCTCGCTGCCAGGAGGCAGGGACAAGGACACAGCTCAGCGCTGAGGGAGACACACACACACACACAGTCACGAACACACACTCGCCGACACTCTACGAGATGGAAGCAAGAAAACCCCCAGTCATCGTAACCCGAGAGGCAGAGTAGGAGGACGGGACGGGGAGAGTGAGAGGAGTGGAGAAAGAAGGAATGGGAGGGGAGAGAGAGCAAGAGTAGAAAAGGAGAGGGACTGAGAGAGAGAGAGAGAGAGAGAGAGAGAGAGAGAGAGAGAGAGAGAGAGAGAGAGAGAGAGAGAGAGAGAGCATGTTTAAGTGGTAAAAGCAGGGTTAGATAAGAGGGATATGGAGATAAACTATGCTCATGCTTTATTTTACCTTGATGGAAATGTTACAATTCTCACACAAATCTTAAGACTGAAAACCCACGCATGCACACACACACACACACACACACACACACACACACACACACACACACACTCTGACCCTCTGTCCCCAACACCTTTCCTTCAATTCATCTCCCTGCAGCCACAAAGTATATGGTCTAAATTATCAAACTAAAAAAGCAATAAAATGCTGTATTGGCCCTGTGGTAGGAATGCTGTTGGCCCTAAACTGTTACATCTCCAGGCACAGGAGCACAGGCAGCAGCCCTCACACCTTTGTGTGATAAATCCTTACAGTCCCTTGGCTGCATTCCTGCCCTTCACCACCTATTGCCTTAAGTTAAAAAGGAGGGCAGAGGGGAAGACACTAAAATTACAAAGCTAAGGAAAGAGTAAGATAGAGAAAGAAAAGGAAGAGAAGTCAAGATAAGAGGTGGGGGGTATGGGTTTACGGCTAGATAACAGCAAACTGATAAAGCAATTTACCATTTACTATCAACCTTTCCACATTAACACCATTACCGGTGCATTTCCTAAATTAATCAACCAATTTCCAACCCATTCATGCAAAACACCAGGAACATTAGGTGAGAAAGGTTGTCACATTAATCATTTTGTGGAACCACTGTCCTACTCACTGATCCATTAAAAACGGATTACAAGACCCTGATGATATTCAGGAGCAACTTCAAAGGCAAACCCTAATGAGTTAATACCCATCTGATATCTGACAGCATCACAATGAGTTAATCAGAGGTGTGAAACACTAAAGAATGGCTTCTAAGTGGTTCATTTACATTCTTTAGGCAGCAGCAACATCCTGGTCTCTGTTTCAAGTTGCCCTTTGATAAATACTATTAAGTTCAAACAGGTCTATTAATGAGGACTTTGATCGTCTCTCCAACTGACCCTTTACCAATTGTAGGTTCAATTAGTCCATATAAACATATGTATGGTTACTTAAAAGCGTTTTTTCAGAAATAAATAATCATGTTGTACATAGTGTGTTGCTTCCTAAAATTATTTACACGTTGCATGACCCGACTGTTTGAGTTGCATACATGTTATGCTGTAATACTACTATGAACTCACATGTGGATCAGCCTTCCATTTTAATTTGATTGCATCACACACAAACAAAAGAATCTCACACTTTTTTCAGTGGGTGCTCCCAGTTATATTCCCCTCAGGTTCACATATGAGGATATTGGATTAAACTAAACAAAGCCTATTTTCACCGGGGAGAGACGTGAAACTTTCCCCAGCTAGGACTGATGTTTGAAACAGGGACAGCGGTTAGGGAGAGAAAGGGCCTTGGGGGGAAAGAGCTCAAATTAGATTAACTAAATTCACAAAGACTGTCCCCAGCCCCTCCTGCATGGCTACACACATCCCAACCCACACCTCCAACCCCAGCCCCCATTCTCACGGCCGAAAGGTTTCCAAAGGGCCTTCAGGCAGGCCAGGGGCGACCAAATCCCTGTGCTCTTTACTGGATTAAAGATGGTTGCCCCACTGGGGAAGAAGGGCTGTTTTTCATAAACTGAGCACATCTGTAAACATCATAAATCCATGCACACAAAAAGGTTATCAGGCTGCATTTCTGTCAGGGAAACATATGCAGCCTTTACAGCGAGAACCCATGAAGGAACCAAACTTTTGAGAGTTAGCAACTGGTCATCCACCTTGTGTCAACACACATCATCCATTTTGCACGACCACTCTTAATCTCCATTTTCCATTTTCACTTCCGCTTATGGACACAAGAGCAACAAAAGCATGGGTAGGAGGAGGTCTATAAAATGGCCTCATCTTATGAATGACTGAATGACCTGCAGGGGGGCCAGAGGTTCTCTAACCTCCATTCACCCTCCTTCACCCCATCCTCACTTTACAAAGAATTCACCAGGACCATCACAGTGGTTATCTAACACAAAGATAGCTTCAAGGTGACCAGTTTTCTCTTACTTTAGACTTCTCTGATTGGGTTCCCGTTACCGTATGAGGCCATTGTCTCTTGTCCAGGCATTACTCGGAGCCAAGCTTACTCACATCTCAAACTCACTTCCCCCTTTTCCTTCCAACTTTCAAACCATCAGTTGGGCCTGCAGGTGCAGGCAGAGGCCAGTGTTGGGGGGCTACTCGGTTCACTAGCCCCATTCTCTATGCCTGAATGAGATACATGGGGGTGTCATAGCCGTGATCCGGCCTCTGTGCCAGGATAGAGCGCTCGGACTGAAGCTGGGGGATACAGCCACGATGTGGAGGAAAGTGTCATTGTTTTGTGCTTCACAAACAGCATTTTAAGTGCAAAGCAGTTGGCTACTGCCACGCTAACCTCCCTCTGTAATGCAGTGTTGTATGCTCGTGTCAGATGACTGAGGGGGTATCAAAGCATTGAACGTGTCAACTTAGTCAGGATGTAAGACACTGGAGAAACTACATACGTCCACTACCAACTAATTAAGTGCAAACTCTGGGAGCCGTGCTTATGGCCACATGAGACAAAACAGTTTTCCATAGCTAAGCCCATAAAGCATGGTACTCCATTGTGTTGTTATTTCTCAGTACTACATTTGCTGTGGTCCTGCTGGCTCCCAGGACTCCTTACACTTGAGGGGGTTGAATCAGTGTCATCTCAAGTTCATGCCAGAGGGGCACAGCTGAGAGCTGGAGATGACTGGGTTACAGCAGGAAAGCAGGAGAGGACACGCACAGTTGGTCATGAATGTACAGGGCCAGGAGGCGAAATGAAAGGCAGGAGACGGGAGGACAGAGGGGAGATAGGAATACTTTAGGGACAGAGGGGCGGCAAGGTTAAAGGAAAAATAGAGAGGGAGAAAGCAGGGAATGGAGGAGGAGGAAGAGGAGGGGTCTCTGTGGTTCAGTGACAGCTGAACATGCAGCACAAGCATGTGGAGGGAGCTCTCCTCACGCCACACTTCTGATGTGCCATGCATGTGCCCTTGTACTACATGCGATTCAACACACACGAAAACCACACAACCACACAGACATGCAATGCAGCATCTGTCACAATATAACTAAATGGCAAATCCTTAAAATTGATTTTATACCAAGAGTAAACTAAAACTTAGTAGCATTAAGGCACTGTGCCATCTTGGATCCAAGTGGGGGACTTGAAGGTTTTTCATCTTTATAGAGCTTCCAAAAAGTTTCATGTTTTAAACTAACTCAGCTGCAAAAAAAACATGTAAATTATGGTAACTACTGGTATGAGGTTTGGTTACTAATTTGTAAATAGCTTAATTGAGCTATTACCCTTATCCATTCACAATGATAGAGTTGTTTGTTTGAACGTAAACATGCTTTGTATGTGTGGAGCATTTAAATTCAAGGGAATGCACCAAACACTGAATAACACAGTGATGAGGCTTTTTATCTTAAAAGGGTTGACAGTCGTTGGCACAATAAACATCATGGCTGACACCTTTTCTTCAACAGCCACTATCAAGCAGCAACTGCTGCAGACAAAGGGAAAACACTAACACATAATGAAGTCATTAACAGTAACCTGAGATCAAGCGTTAGGTAATGATGATAGGATTTAGAGGTCTCTTAATAATGACATCCACCAACATACTTAAGTCAGATGACTGATGTGTTGTCATCTCTCTGACAGATGTTTACACATTTGTCAACCATGGCCATCAAACAGTGTAAAGAGTGTAAAAGCCAGTTTTAGCTTACAATGGAAGATAAGCATGTTGATAACATAATCAAATTTGAGAGGTCTTTAGTATTACTTAAATTCTTCATTGAAAGCAATTGTCTCCATAAGCTTTTAGGTCCCAATCAAACATGTTGATTTGTCCAGCTTTCCCAAACAGCAGTTGACTTAATTCTCCTGCAGATCATTTAAGATCTGAAGATTATAACTTAGATTTCCATACAAAATATCAAACGACAGGTTGTAGCATTGGTAATGACAAACAGGTGCAAATACTTGCTAACCTCCAAATATCTAGTTCAAAAGGAATGTAGCATATATTGGATAACTCTTGGCATGGAAAAAGGTAAGTGCATCCAGATTTCCAAATAACAACAACTGTCAGCACAGACTGATTCATAGACTCCTACTAGCTGCCAGAGGCACTTAAGAACACACAGACGCCCTTATTGATCAAGCCTTTAAACACTGTGGCAAATAGGGGGCCCCATATCCTTTGAATCCATGGAAAGATTAATCAAAAGCTGATCTTATACATATTTTAATGCCATGAATATAGTAACTAAAATCTAAAATCCAATGATAGTATAGTACAAACCCAGTAGGAATCTGATGGACCACCCAGTGAGGTATCTTAAAGCAGGATTAGGACGTTCCAAGAACTCTTACAAAAGTTAGCGAAAGATAGCGAGAGAAACCAGTTCTATCATCCCCCTGATCTGGTGAATCACAGGATGACGGAAATGATTTGGCATAGCCTTAAGGTTCAGTAAATGGGTAAATGGCTGGGAACCAGTGCTGTAAGCCATGAAGATATGAGACAGATACAGCGGAGAGATACTGATCACTCTCCCCGGGTCCAAGAAGGAAGATGAAAGACATTCTGACAGCTAAGACAATGGTGGTCATGTAGCAACCAGATTCAAAAAGCAAAGCCTCAGGGACCTTTAAGACTGCAATACAACTGAATCCCACTTTTACATTTGTCAGTCTTGTCAGACAAAAGCAGTTAAAGAGAACAAAACTGGGAACATAAGTAAGACAACCTGCAGCACTTCTCATACTGGAACAGCAGAAGTGGCACAAACATGGGTTGTTCTTGAAGTATTAAGACATCTAGATGTACACACAAGACTGAAAAAATAAATAACAGTGGTTTTCCACTTGGAACAAACTATGAACCGCAGTGTGGGTCGGGTAACCTTCACTCAAGAAGAAATCTTGGTGCAAAATTCAACAATTGAAAATCTTTTCAGCCATGGCATTACGGGCAATTTCCCTCCAATTCTGATGCTCTTTTTCTGGGCTTAAGACAGTCACCACACATGCCCGGCAGTCGTGCCCTACTTCTGTTTCAGACATCATCATTAGGTAAATGATGGTGCTGGATTTTGTACAAATACTGTGTGTGTTGAAAAAGTAAATTTCAGTATGAAATATGGTTAAGCCCCACCTGAATATGAACCCTTTTTCTGGACCTATCAATAAGCCACGGATATAATTAAATCTCAACAAAGCATGTGTTTTTACCTCAAAAATATTTAGAAAGGGATGAAGGAAAAAAACAAATTAGTGGAGACTTTCCTTTCATGACTTCACAGACACAACTTAGTTTCTTGGGTAGCAGGAAAATCTGCTCCAACTGTGTTTGTTTATGATGATATACTCTGAGCGAAAAAATAGGCCGACTCTTTGTTGACTTTTAAAAAAATCACCCCAAAAGACATTGAGAGAAGGCAGTAATTGTTGTAATAAAGCCAGTATCCACCTCCTTTCCGTCTCTGCGCTTTTGGGAGTCACACTCTCACCGAATAGTGCTTCGTTTCCGGAGGCCTGACTTGCTAATCCTCTCATGCGAGAAGGTGAAAGGCAGGAACAAGGAGAAAGGGGGAAAGCTATACGTGGGAAGGAAGGCCTATGTATGCTGCAACATTCAAAATGCCTGGTTGAAAATAATCCCATAAAGCATGCCGCCAGTAGCCTGTTGAGAGAGAGAATTAAGATTTGCGTAGGGCAGATAGGCAGTTCAATTATCCCCTCAGAGGCCTTAACTGGCCTCGGGCCACAATAAGGACAGAATTTTCCTTCTGTCAGCAGAATGTGGCAAGAACAAGGGAGGTATGGTTAGAGCATGTTGAAATATACTGTAGTAGCTTAATGATACATTAGCAGCCACAATAGCGCCATCAAAATAAAATAAAATAAACTGGCGAGCCAATAGACATCCACTGCAGCACTGGCATCCATATGGAAAACTTGGGTACACACACTCGTCTAATTAGAATACAAACTATGTTTTCTGTTCAGTAAGATGAAAACACAGGGATGTGGCTGCGGCTTTTAACAGGGTGTTTGTTGGGTTCCCGAGCGAGGGGAAGCACTGTGGCTCTGTGTGATTTGTGATTCGCACGCGGGTGGCAAGAGAGGCCTTTTAATCTGTGTCCTGGCGTCCGTTTCCTCTCCCTGGGAGAAAATCTGTAACATGAACGGCTCACCACTGCACAACTGCACAACCACTGGGATGTTTACGACCCACTGAAGGGCCACACAGTGCAAGAGATCATTTGTATGAGAATAGGTACAAGAGCAGTACCCTCCCCTTCTCTAAGCTCCCTCATTCAGCCTCCTTTTCACACTCAGGCCCTCTCATCGTCCACTCTGCCCTTAACCCATTTCAACTCGCTCTGCTTTCTTTACTTCATTTAAGATTTTACCATTTCCTTACGACCCTTCTTGGGTTATACCCTCGGTTATTAAAGAATTCCAAAAAAAAGATAGGACAGTTTTTGAGAGAAGACTACAGGAGGCAGGTTTCCAACAGGTGCAAATTCCAGTGATGCCTGTGTGCATTTGGGCACTATTGTGTCTCCATACACCCGAGCCAACTAGCACGCTGAAGGTGACGGGCAGCAGAGATGTCGGACAGGTAGATCAAATTTTGTGTGTGTGTGTGTGTGTTTGCGCGCGCCTGTGTGAGTAAGAGAGAGAGTAGGACAGACTAATTTAAAAGTGAGCAAATATCTGATTTATATTATGTGTTATATCAAAGCTAAAATAAACAAACCCTCGTATCATGCATATTTAATTACAAATATCATACATGTATAACTTGCCGTGGCTTAATAGTATAACACTCTCAGATTCACATTTCACGGTCATCCTGCAGACTGTGGAGTCTGGAAACATGTACCAGACAGCCCATCCCAGAGGAGAATTCAGAGTCTGGGGCTGTGTGGGTGGGTGAGCACTCATTTGAAGAAAACTCCCAATAATCCAATTAAGCACATAATTTCCTTTAGTACACAGGAGTTGAATCAACTGTCAGAAAGCAGCCGAGTCAGAAAAAGTGAATAGCAAAAAGAGTGGACAGTGAAAAGAGTAAGAAAGGGCTTTTCTGTGTACTGTTCAGCTGCTGCAGTGAGCAAAATGCAAACAAAGCTTTAGAGAAAGAGGCTTTAGATCTCAGCAAACATGGCGGGGCCTCCCGTGCTCCACTTTGTCTGCTGTCCTGCTTGGCTGGCGCTCAGCTCCCTTGTCCAGGACCAGCCTTTAGTAGAGATCCCTTGACCAGGAGCCAAGCTCTCTTTCACAGTGTGCGAGTGTGTGTGCACGCGTGCTTGAATATGCATGAGAAAAGATGGGGCTCCTCTGTTTTGTGCGCCGTTTTATAACTGGCCTCATATTCACTAAGAAAGACAATGAAAAGAGGGACAGAAATAACGGGGAAAATAGCAATATGAATGAGCTACACTATGTGAAAGAGTGATATATTGCATGTTATTGAGGACATATAATCTAAATCCTACATTTTTGTTTCTAAGTAGATTTCCTCCTTTCTTAAATTACACTCATACGTTAAGTTGTTTCAGTGAATTTACCCCTGCAAAGAGAGGGACATTGGAGGGGAGAAAAACAGCACAGGAATTTAGAATATCCACATAGTAAGCGCTTATCTTTCCTCTTGAGGCATGGAATCTCGGCCACAATGACGAGTCCAAAAAGGAGAAAATGGGCATCATCTTGTGAATATTTTTCGCATGTTTATAGATCATTGAGCTAATTTGCTAAGATCAACACCTCTATGAGCCACATATTTCAATTTCCCTTTCCAATTTGAATTTAAATGGGTATCATAACATTTTCCTTTTTCACAAAGGCGTTCTAAAACATAACTTCAGATGAGGAGGTAAAGATAGAAACAACGTTTATAAAGCCCTGCGTTTTCTCTTCTCCCCATCTCTCCCTTCAGCCCTGCTGTGTTAACACGGCATTAATCCATCATATAAGATCTGTGAACTACTTTTATTAGATAATATTGAATATTACAATGAATAAAATATATCCCAGAACGGAAGATAGGAAAGAGGGAACGAACAAAGGAAAGAAAGAAGAGAGGCAGCAAAGAAGGTATTAAAAAACAAACAGAAATGCCTCAATGTGTGTAGCCCAGGCCTAAACTGTGAAAAGGGGTACTCAGCATTTCATTTTAAAGCTTTCATATCCTTAAAAGAACCCCTCTTAACTCCTCATTCTTCATTTCCTGTTCGTGTCCGGGTCCAGATGGCCAAAAGATTCAGAGAACATCCGTAACGGAATAACTGAAGACTTTCATGACTGAGCCGGTGCCGAGCAGGATGAAGTAAGTGGGAGGTAGAAGTAGAAGGATTTGTATCATAACAGTACATGTCCAGCTTTTTTTTTTAGCAATAAATCATCAGCTGTATTTTTGCAGACAACCCGATAGCGGATTGGTTAGAGTGCATTCCACAGAGCAAGTCTCCGGTTCGATTCCCGGCTGACCAGACCGTTTGCTGATAGTGATTCCTTTACTCTCTTTCCCAAAACGTCCCATTTCTCCAATGTCACTGTCCACAAAAGACAATGACACTTATCTAATACATATGATTAACTCAACCATCCTGCAGATGAACTCTGAGGGTTCAATTCCTAGAAAAAATAGGAAAAATAATGTCTCCTTTTGTACAGTGATGAATGTGTTTAGCTCGGTGTCAGACATGCTGAAACCATACACGTAAGAAAGAAAGGGATAAAACATGTTGAAGGCTTTATGGACCCTTTGCCACATATTGTACACCACTTGAGCTGACGGTGAAATCAAAACTGTACGCTGACTGAATCAAAAACAGTCATAAATATAATAGCCTATGGCTTAGATAAACATGATTTGGGAATGTCAAAACATTACCGCTTTTCTGTACGTGACTAATCCCATTCAGGTATGTGAAAAGACTGACAGATAGAAACTGACAGGTTTACAGGAGGCAATGAAGTCAAGTATTCTACTAAACTGACACTTTATGATCAAAATGTGTACCAGCAACAAAAGGCAAACCGTACCAAAGTAAGGAATCTCTCATATTCAACTTTTATTAGTCATACTTGTATGACCTTACTTTTCTCCTTTTATCATTCTCGATCTGTATTGCATCATGTCAAAACATTTTATGGTTGTTACACTTTCTGTTCATGTAATGTGTTCTGTTGGGAATAACTGTCATGGAAAATGTGGATTAGAGAGGCGGCAGCATCACACAGTTTAAGGTGTTTAGCTCAAGGTAAAATGGGATTATAGATGGCCAAAGAGATCAAAGCAGTTTATGCCTTTTAGCAAGCGGATGTATAATCCAGACAGACGTTATAAACCTAGTGATATAGCAGGTCAAATCATTCCATTTTTGCAAAGCTGTCTGAATCCCGTCTTGGGGAAGCAGTCACTCAGCGCAGCCACAAGTATGTAGAGTCAAAAGGTTTGACAGAAATTGCCTATAAAATGCGCTCTGTGCACTTTCCACATCACATCAAGTTTGCCATATGAACCCCATGCACTTGGCATCTTCTTTAATGACATTAAACAATGGTGTTCCATGTCAAACAGCAAGTTGGTCTTCTCGCATCAGCGGCCAAATAGAAATCACGAGCCTTAAGTTTATATCCAAGTCAAAGAAAACTAGGCTGCTGGCACCACAATTGTAGAAATCTGGATCAGCTGGAAGTCAACGGGCTTTTACTTCAATGTCTTAGCCACCACAATTATATTCATAAATATAATCCAGAAGATAAAACACTTAAAAAATGAGCCCTTTTGCACTGCATTTGACTGACAAGGCCACTACACTCAAAATTACTCACAGGCACACACAGCAGGCAAACAGAGTGTTGTGCCGAGATGTGAGTATGGTGCCAGTGTGCTGTACACAAGCCAAACCTTTGGAGTGAATTGTCAAGGGCATGCAAGTCCAAGCCATGAAATCCATCTGGAATGGAGCAGAAATGCCACTATTTACAGCTATAAATAGAACAACTAAGGACCGCAATCAGAGTGATAATCCCTCAACAATGTCTCGGCTTTGCTGCATTACTTAATGTTCCACAAGAAGACTTGGAGGAAACATCCTGATCCATCTAAGTATCACGTTGTTCCTCTCAGATAAACTGACCCCGAACACATTGTAATGCAGTCAGGGCGGTGGGGAGGGCACACGACCCTTGACCTGGGCTGGAGGAGTCAGAGAGAACTGGGATTAGTAGTTTATGACACTTTAGTCATGGACTTTCTCCAAATCCCCCCTCGTCTCAGCGAGTCCTCTTCAGTACAAATGGAGTGGAAGAAAACGCTGCAGTCAGGGACACCACACTCTATTGTAGTGAAGATTGATGAGGGCAACCGGTCAAGTCATTTCTCCTAATCTGGCTGGATGATTAAAGATTTAAATTTAACAAGTGGTTTTCAATAATCTTACTGGTACAATGCATCCTGAAAATACTCCCTTGAGTGTGTTTTAAATGACAATCCACATAAATCTTCATCTCTCCAGATGTCCCTTTGCGCTGTTAGTTCACAATAAAAGAAAAAAGTGGGGCTGAATGTCTAACTTGGCATCGCTACCGTCTCCCACATCTAGTCTGTATAAACAAATACATGGCAGCAGTCCCCTTTTTTTAAACTGGTGCATCTTAAGATGATTCTCATTACCCAAAAGCTATTCCCCCTGTGGCATTGTGTTTGCTCCGTCTTGCTTGACATGGGGGAAATATATTAAAATGTATGAGCCTTTACCCCGTTCAAACGGAGCCAAGTTGTATTTGCCTAGACCACAATACAAAACACAGGAACACGTACACATGCATACGCATGCACACACACATGCATACAAAGGAGAGTCGCAACTGCCATTGTTTATTAGTAAGAGGGCCAAATATCCATGCTGGCAGTATGTCTTTGATGAAATAGTGTACAGGAAGCCAGAAAGGGCCATTACATTATTACATTTTTAGCAGCAGGAAAGAAACCAAACCTTCCAATCCACAGAGACAACTATGCAAAATCCAAACAACATTTAGTAAAGGCAACAGTCACAATTGTCTTTAGTACTGCTTCATGCTGTCCCCACCTTTTTCTTCACAATAATTGTATTATAAACCCATCTCTCATTTTGCCTCGTGTCATTCTCTACATTTGGCTATTATAAACACTGCTTGAGTTGTTTAGAATAGATATCTTAATAAAAACAACCCATCACCCTGATTTGATTCGTTACCCTCCCCCCGACACACAGTGAGGCCAAACTGGTCCGCAAAAACCTGGGCTTTGGGAAAAATGTGCTATCTGCGAACACGTTTCTATCCCTGAGGGAGGCAAACATGCTCAGACTTAATGCAAAACATATTGAAGTATTAAAGCCCCACATCCTTGTAATGTTAGCAACAGAACAACACAGCAGCAATCCTCACAATGTTCCCCTTATCCCTTGAAAAATGTTCCCGTCATCAATGAAAGAAAAAAAAAAGATCCAGCTTTGCCATGAGGACAGTATGAGAGAGTTCTTGCTTAAGGTTTGCAAATGTGGTGCAGAGACTATCTGGAGCATTTTTTTTGTCCGACATCAGCATCAGCTCTGGGCTCAGTCTTAAACACATACCAATCATTATTGGCAAGTTGGTTCTGGCCATCCATTGGATAGGAGAAGGTTATCAGATATCCGCCCTGAGTGTTGTGTTAACCAACCCCTACAGCAGTGCTTCAAAAATGATAAGTATTGCTACAGACTTATCTATTGCATATCACAGATCCATGCACGTCAAAGACGGTTTGCTGATAAGACTGATAGTTGCAAAAAATGATAAAGTAGAAACACAGAAAGGTTTCGAAAAATCCTAAACGAAAAATAGTGACATTGGGAATTTAAGAGCAAGGGTTGAGAAGCCTCTCTTCTCTTCAGCAGCATAACATATATGCAAACAAAACCTGTACTTCCATCACTGGCTCGTGTTTTTTCACTGCACTAAATTCCAGCATAAAACTAAGGAGGAGATTGTAGCGATCATCATGAATTGGTCTACACACCAGAGCACTTTGAGAGTTTGAGATTGTATGTTCCAGATATAACAGTTAAAGAGAAACTAACTCGCTAAAGTTACTTTTCCACATCAATCTGCTGAGCTAGCTTCTGTCTGCCTGTCTCCCTGTGAGCTGAGAGGTCTGGAGGTAAAGGGGAAGCTCAGGCTAAGCTCAGGCTGCAAATAAATCAACCTGTACCCATATCCTCTTCTAACTCCTTTCCTTTCCTCCAAGACCTCCCAGTTTCACTGGGCCCAGCAGGACCACAAGCTGCTGTATCAAAACAAAACTAAATCATCTCCGCCACTGGTCTAGATAAACAACCTTGCCCAAAAACAACATTGCAATATGCCAATCTATAGAACACACCAAAAATGCTTCGACAGAGCACTGCAAATGATACTGTAATTAAACACATATTAAATCATCGAATGTTCATTGCTGCTTGTCAAACGGACTGTAGCTGTAGTTTAGAAGGGGAATAACAAAAATAACTCTCAGGGGCATGATACTGTACTCGGAGTTCACCAAGTTCACATGAATTGCAACAAAATCTGATGCGTCATTTATTAACCTTCAGATTTTCTCAATGTTGCAAATTCAATGAAAATGATTCATACGTGCCTGAGAAAGATTTCTTTGTCTCCTTTCCTTCTCCAAAATATGTTTTAAATCAGTTTTTTTCAGTTTAGTATGTATCCAATAGTTGCAAAGGAAATAATAAACACAGTTTCAAAACAATATCTTATAATGTCATTGAACAAACAGTGGTATGAGAGTCTGGTCTCAAGTCTTAGACTTGTGGGATCTATGACTCAGACTTTTGAACACATACAGCTTAACTGTACATTGCGGGGGAAACCATCCATGTTTCACAAAACATATGTCCCTATCTTATACCCCATAAAAGGAAGACTTCTAAAGGAACAATAAAAAAACAAAACAAACAAATAAATTTCCTTCCCCTGATGGTTTTGCTAAGCATACACAACAGTACTATTAGCTGCTGTGGTGTCATCTTTAGAACAGTTACCAATATCCGCCCTTCCCCCTCCCCCCCTCGCACACACACGTTTTCTATTTTATTTTTCTGTTTTTCAAATATATTGAATATTTCAACACGTACATCCGTTTTCTTGTTCTGAGGTTGCATGCAAAAGCTGTTGTCGACTACTCCAAAAATAAATTAAAAGGTTGTTGGTTTGTGGTCAACTGGTTACCAGAACCTCCTGAACAAGTATTCACATGTGGGCCACACAAGGGGCCGGATTACACAAGAAGTAAAATGGCTCATGCTCATTTATAATTTTTAAGCTGTAACAAATATTTTAGTTTTAGGTGCTGTGGAGTTCTCCTTTTATTTCCGTTGTTTAGTGAATGTAAGTATATGGCATCTATGATCCTAAAGGGTTGAGCGCCAATGTGGCATTGATTGTTTGCAACTCCGAGTCTTGCTGCTAAATCCTCTCCCTCTCCCAAGATCCCTTTCAATGGAAAGCAGATCTGACTCGGCATCAGTTGTGGTGTAACGGCTTTCAGTGATTTTGGTCTTAACCCCAGAGCTTGTTTTTGAAACCCTCCAGGGGGGCATTGAATAATGAAATGCAAGTGCTGTGAAAAACCTGGTGCTCCTCCCCTTCATTGCCCTGGTTTAGCGACGACAGCACTGTGAGACGGGGAGGTGGATTCCTCGGTGGAGAAGCACATCTCACTTAGCTAAATTGGCCGTGTCTCATCCCTCAATACCCACTGTTCTCATGGGGGAAATGAGCTCAACCAGGTGCTATGTAGGAGCTTTAGAGTCTCAAAGAATTTTTGGAACCTTTCCCACACCCTTTATTTCTTCTATAAGAGAAGAGATTGGTCAGACATGCCTGGACAGCCTTGGTCAACACCTCACTGGCATTACTCAGACTCTGGTCTGTCTTTCACACTCTTCGAGGTGTGCAGCAGTAAATTTCTGATGAGTCATATGATACACCCCCGGCACAAGTCTGCTCACAAGTGCAGCGCACAATCTTAATCTCACTCTATTAAACATCACATTTTTAAGAATTTGGACAGAGGGCAAATTGTCCAGATGGCCCCAACTCAGCAGTAGCCATATTAGCTTTCAAAATGTCCCGGCTCAGTCCTGAGTTACCATTTACCTGGGGCGGCGGGGCACTTCCCTTTTGATTTCTGCACAGTTGCTCTGATCTGTCAAGCAGAAAAATAACCAGAGGCTACTTCAAAGGCCAGGTCTCCTCACAGCGGCTGAGTCCAAAATGCTGCTGCCTTCATGCGGGGAGCCAAAGCTAAAAGGCGCCTTTATATGAAAATTGGTTTCATTAGGATCACTGGAATCCTTTGAGGGTCAGTGGAAAAAAGAAAACACATGTTGACAAGCACAAACGTCTGCACCTTCTTATAAACATCAACCTCAATGCTTTTCACAATGCGTTTATGACAAGATTCCCCCCACATTTCCCACCCAAAGGATAGAGCGGAGGTACTCAAAAAGGGACGGTATAAGTCTTGAAAATGTTGGGGTGTTGAAGTAGCTTTCTGAACAACAGGACCCTGTTCTCACACCAGTGGCCTGCATATGTAGTTTCTGCGTCAGTGAAAGCATACACTATACACTAGCATTTTATCTCAAGAGGTGTTTAACAGTGTCCAGGGGGAGATAGAGTATTTATTTTTGCAGTGCTACCAAACCTAATGAAGTTTAAATTGATGAAAACAAACAATCTAGAAACATTTTCAAAGAAACTGAAGGAACGCAAAGTTTAGCAAGAAGGTGGATGGACAATATCAAATGAGCAAAGACACATTGAAAACCCCTTCATTTCTAATTTATAAACACTTGAAGATTGAATGCGAAATTATGGATCTGCTGCTCATTCACACCCTTTAGGTTGGCCAGGAAAAGCTTTCAAGCAGTAACTTGGCTGCAATGTCACTCAACCCCTGTCAAGTCAACTGATATCAAAGCATGGAAATTATTAGACATTGAACATAATAAGGGATTGTAGATCTCCAACAGGGAGGCATTTTATCACACTCGTGGCTCAGGGCCTCCTGTGGTTGTTCACTTCCAAGACGAGGAGGGGGTAACCCAATCTCATCAAACAGTTCCTTATCTGGCCAGAGATCAAACCCTCAGGAGGCTTCTGCAATGTCTTACCAGGGCTTCTACAAGGAGCACTGTGGTTCAGTTTGGTCCAGCTCTGGAAAGTGGTCAACTCCTCCTATACTATGTGAAATACACATACACAATGTAGCAGTGGTTCTCAACCTTTTTTCAGTGATGTACCCCCGGTGAAATATTTTTCAGCCAAGTACCCCCTAACCAGCACAAAGCATTTTGGGTTGAAAAAAATATATAATACACAGCGCTGTGCCATCAATTTCTAATTTAATATAGAATATATTACATTATGAAGGTATGAACTTACACTTATGTTATTGAATATTTATCAAATAACTATTTTTAAAGGATTTTTAAATGGAATCTCACATATCCCTACAGCTACATAGCACAGAGCCGTAAGGAGGCGAGGAGAGAGTTGGAAATGATGAGGTGTTTTAACACCACATGTGGTGACGTCTTAGGTAACTTGATCACTATCGCGTTCAAACTCTTTTCCACGAGGTCGGGCGAGATGCTTTGTCATCAAAAGGACACAATGAGAGGGGTTTAAGATCACAGCAGGAGGTCTTGTAGATAATAGGTTACAGTTAGGATACCCCTCTGTCATAGCTCACTGAGCTCCATGTGACTGGGTTTTCAGAGGAAGTGAAGACATTACCGTCATCCGTCTGGGTCTACAAGGATGCAGTTTGGAGGATGGTGGGGTTATGAGTTTGGCTCGTGTTACCTGGCTCTGCTGGAACTGACCTGAGCGGGACCTACAGATTAAGGAACCATCTGGGAGCTGCAACCTGAGCTCAGGAGAGGAGGACCAGCAGGGCCTGTCCAGGACACCACTTTCACTTATCTACAATGACACACAAAACCACAAACCCACCCACACAGGCCTACACTACGGTTTAAAAGTACCTTAACTTAAAGTGCTTTTAAAAAAGGAATGCCGCTTAAAAGAAGAATTCAAATATTGCATTTCTTTGGCACACAACGACTCAACCGCACAAATGAGCTGTAACTATAATGTCATCAGGGATTGGAACTGAATGTGTCTATAGTTACAATAACTTTAACAGAGTGCTACCTCTTCTCTCTACCTGATCACTTCACATCAGTTTAAGGAGAATTACTGCATATAAATAATTAAAGCATATAAAGTTAATCATTTTGAACCAGGGCCTCTAGTAGTTGGATGAAGAAGCTCCTGAGCTAATCCAGAACAACGGTTAATTTAATGTGTCAGATACATTTTAAATCAACATTTATCTGATCGTATTCTGTATCAGTAGATACGCAAAATTCTGTTTGTGGCATAATAACAATGAATTGGCTCACAGACAGCTTAACTTTTTTTTTTTTATCAGTCAACATTTACTAAACAAACCAAACTATCTCAGGGAAAATCTGTTTCCCTTCAGCAGAGACCCTAGTTGATGAAGAAAATAACTTTTTTTTTCTCTCCAAGACGGTTCGGCTCTTCCTATTTTAGAAGTCCCAATTCATATATCATCCAAAAAGGGTGCTGACCTACACCACTGTAAATGTTTCAGTGAAGCACTCAAATGATTGAGATTTCCCAACAGTACAATGAATATAGTACATCATCCACCCATGTTGCAATTCAAAGGTCGGCACAAGAACAAGACAAAAACCCTTAGATTTGTAAAACAATCCCAGTTTATGGAAAATAATTTGCCTTTAACCACATTAACTGTAACTCACAATAGTATGCCACTAATAAAAAAAGACTAAATCATCCATATTATGACAAGTGGCCACATATGACTGATATCCCCTGCTCCAGATGTGGAATACAGTAGGCATGACGTTGCTATGCTTGTTTTCTGGCCCTTTGATCCATAAAAATGGAGTGCATCTGCTGGACATTTTGCCAAGATATTATCTCAGACAGCCACTCGGAATGGGAACCAAACATTGTCTGACTGTATAATGTAGGAAATTTAGGCAATGGTTTCTTCACTTTTAATGAACCATGTCAGGACTTTTCTACTGCCTGCTGTTCTTTCACCTTCAATTTGACAGCCTTTACACAACCTCAGTTTGACTTTGTCGAGCTGATGTTCTTCAGAAGTTGTGGAGTTCACTTCTGCTGCAGTGACGGTTCCCATTTAAAAGTGCCATGTGATTCTCAAAAGGCTCCACTAGGTCACTGTGGTGGCAGTCCTAATCAGCCAGCCAGAGGACCAGAGCAAGGCCTGGTTTCCATCTGAGAAAGAAATGAAATGACTCCTAATGCCATCCTCAGGACCTCCTGTCCTGTGAGACAACATACACTGATAAATCAATGTATAGAAATGACTCATTTTTTAAACGGGGCTTTTAATGTCTCCGTTTTAAAGGCCCCCACCCGACATCAAATGTCAAAGCCAATAGCCGTTGTATAAAGATTATATACAGAAAGTATATCTCTTCAATGAAAGCATAACAACAATGACAAAGAATTGCCACAATGGGCAATAACCAGACTAAAAGCATTGAAAAGAGTTCCTTATAAAAATCCCCATCATACTTTTCCCTTACACAACTGCTGTTTCTCAAGCTACACGTGCCTAAGCTCTCGTCATGTATCTGCCCACCCATCTGCACGATGCATAAGGCAGGAATAGCCATGGACTCGTCTTGAGGCACTCAAGAGTGATTGTTCTCCATCTCCCCGATAAAGTGCTAGTTCTAATGACACCCCCATGCTCCACACGTTGCTAAAAGCACAGGCCTCACAGCTGTTGCGCTCAAACAAGCTCACCAAAAAACATGAGATCAGCATACCATCTGTTAGTTGTGTCTCCTCCAGATCATTAATCAAACTCCCTATCGCCGCATTGATGCTGTAGAAGATATTGTTCCCACCACATCATTTAGAGCGTCGGCGCCCACATTGTTTCCTATATGACATCAGTGTGTAAAAGCAGTTGTACTTGAATGCCGTCTGATGCGGTGAGAAATATGTTGGGTTGTTATCAATGATAGCATGAATCAAGGCTTTAAAAGTATGACAGTTACAGTAGTTTTACTATTCCTTCTTTGCTTGAAGGCTCAAATGCCATTGAATGGTTGTAAAACTGGTGGACAGGACAATGAACACATTACGCCCAACGCTAAAGAATTACATGAACAAACAGACAGAGCAATAGATCAAAACTTTTATTCCCGACAAACCAAGAAAATCCCTCAAACCACTACGATTTGGGGTTTGGTGGTATCCGCTAAAAACGATGTGGCTGGACCCAGACAGACCATCTTCACAGTGACAAGACCCAACATATCAATACCCCAAGCAATAGCTGTCTCTTCCTGCACCCAATCAGTGCCACCCCAAAACAGCACTAACCTCAGACCTCAAAAATGAGGTAGTGGAAGGAATTTAATTAAATGTTTTCCGCAGTAAAATGTTTACCGTTCTAATATAATGCAACGCGACAGCTGGTTTGGTAGAGCAAGCTCCGGTGTTATTAAGATATTAAAATGTCTACATACCGATGTGAAATCTCTCTCTCAATGGATGGCATGTGAACAGAATGTAATGCATGGATTGAGTCATTTCATCATATGCCCAAAAGATGAAAAGTGCCTTCATAGTAATTTAAATAAAGGAAATACATGGTTGTAGCATTTAGTGGGGATTAGATATGGACCACCAGAACAAACAACACCAAAATATAAATAGAGGACATCGTTTTCCTCACAAAGGGCCACTGGTCGTCAAAAGCAAAAAATCTGCAATAAACTTGGCATCTGCTTCTTTGAACATATCATTTAGAGGAAATGGTGCATGGTCACCTAGCAACTACGGTTGGTCTGAAAGTTAATGCAGAAACAAATAGTGTTGTAATTATTAAGTCACTTTTTAAGGTGTTTTCTGGGATCAATACAGGCAAATGTTTGACCTTGCAATGTTTTTTTACCCTGGACATCTTGAATCTAGATATCTATTAAAACTGTTGCTGGTTTATAGTCTGAATCCAAGTCAAAGTTGCATATTAATTTATGGCACTAAGATTCTAGGACAAGAAGCAACCTTGTTCTGCCAGCAGCTGAAAAGAAGGGGCCTGTGGGCCTCAGCAGAGAGGCTAAATGTAAAAAAAAAAAACAGCCCTACCTCCCACCCATGTGAAAACCTTCCCATGGGTTTGGAAGTGTCTATGTGAAAATGATGGTTGGGAAATGAAGAAAGACAGTATTGTTTAAAAAAACAAAACTTGCTTCTTTCGTACTTGTCAGAGATTCCTGTGTGTGAATTACTATCTGGTAATTAATTGCCCACTGGAAATTTGTGAAAAATGTCAACCATTTCCTCTGCTAAATATCCGCGTTGTCCAGGTGTTAAACAGCCTAAATGGTCCTCTTCAGTAATGGCTCATATTTAGACAGCGGCTCTAGCTGGCATAGAAGCATAGCAGCTGGGATCCATACTATTGATTTCTTTCTCATGTCTTATCAAAGATGCACTGGTATTAATCATATGAGGATATATTTGTGTTGGCTATTAAATACAATTTAATGCCAGTATTAAGAAGTTGGTTGTTTCCTGTCGCAAGGCTCCTTCCTTTTTTAATTCTAATTTGTTAACTCCACTTCATCCTGAGATCTACACCTAGAAGGTGTGATCACAATGAGGAAATTGGGTCATCAAATCATCCATAACTAGTTTGCACACATAATCTGTCACCCCTGAGAGATTTTTCACAAATATAGTCTCCCACTTTTTGTTTTTGGAAGCCTTTCTGGGAACAACCTTTTCAACTTTTCACAAAAGTTAGCCCATGTTTCACTTTGACAAGGCCATTAAGATGATTTTTATTTTGTATTCTTTGCATTAGGACTACAACATATTTACACTATGCAACAAATGCCAGCTGCCTGATGAGAGCCTATTCTGTGCCGAGTGTTGCCCATTTGGTGTTTTTTTTCTGGTTGCCAAGAGTTGGCAAATGTTCAACACCGGCTAAAAAAAAATACTCATTGTAAAAAAAATTATAATAATAAATTACTCACTGTTACTTTGTTCCTCAGCCATCCAATCACAATGGAGGGGCAGGACAAATACCAGACGGCCCAACCGTCACATCCTCCATGTAGGCCATGAGTTCTGCAACAACTCTTAAACTAGGTTTAAACCAGGTTTGTCTTTTAATCCAGTTGCACCAAACTTTAAACCTAGTTTAACCTTAGTTTACAATTAATCCTGGGTAAATCTAACCCTTTGGTAATCTCAGTTTAATTCTCATTTAAATGAAGTTTAAAATCAAATCTGTTGCACCAGTTATTTTAAACCTAGACTAAACCATGATCAGCAGTTATATTTAAACCACCCCTGGAGGAGGTTTATCTCCAGTTTATTGACAACATGGCTGCATATCTTCGCTGCATGGAGTTAGAGGAAAGAGTTCCTCGCAGGAAAATTAGATATAAGTTAAACCAAATTGAATTTTATGACAACCGAGAACTAGTTTAACTAATCTAGGGTTAAAGTTAAGATGTGCAATACATCTCTGATTAACTATAAATCAGTTTAAACCTAGATTTACTAAACCTAGTTTAACTCTAAACCAGGATTAATTTAATCCTTGTTGGTGCAACACAGAGTGGTGGGTCTGTCCTCTCTTCTACGTCCCTGTACTAGTTTTTACTTCTGCAGATATTTTGTATCATAGCAACAAGACGCTACCTACGCATCTCAGCTGAAAAAAGAACACAGTCTCTCAAATATTGAAGTTTTAAAACTGTAATCTTTGTGACTCAAAAAGCATACCTAATATTAGCTTTACAAAAAAAAACATTAATATAGCACTAAAATCAGGATAAATTAAATAATTTGCCAAAAGGCAATGAAATATATTCATTCAGTCATATTTGACTGTTGAGCCAAACAAAGTGTGTGTATATATATATATATATATATATATATATATATATATATATATATATATATATATATATATATATATATATATATATATATATATACACATACACACACATACATACATACATACATACACACACACACACACACACACACACACATTGAAGCGCTGTTCACATCCAGGCGCTGTTCAGAAGCTGTCATGTACCATACAATGAAACATCTGTGATGGGAGGTTCCCATTTGATAAACTCAATGACCCTCTCTCCTTCATGTTCTGCAGCCCCAGAGGTAGGCTGCTACAGTACAAAAGCCCAGGAGTGCCTAAACTGAACTGAAATCCTCTGTTCCGTTGAAAATTCAGCAAACACTTGTATATTGCGACTTGCTTTTATCGACATTTCAACAACTACTTCTATATTACCAGAAAATTGTCTTTAGAATTAGGGTACCAAGTCAAACCAGGCCAGATCACCATGTACAAGTTTGAGTGAACTTTTGAGACCACTGGAGCAATGTCCTTGAGGGCTTTTGTGGCTGCCTTGCTTCATGCTGCTTTATGAGAGTACATGCTGTTGTTTTTATGCGGCCTTCCAAACTTTTAACAGCACTTTTGCTGTGATACTCCAACTAAGCCTTTGAAAGTGGGAGCCATCCTTAACATTAATCCTGGGAGTGAAAGTGCATGGTGGACACAGACATTACTGAAAAGCTGCAGGAAGGTGGGACAGTGTTCTCTACCAGCTGCTGTCGGCTGTGATGAACTAATTATCAATTTTTCTTGGGTTTAATCTCCCCCCCCAAAAATGGCATGCATTTTACGATTTAGAGATGAGTGAGATTTGGTTACGCAAAAGGAGGACTAAAGGGAAAAAAATATATATAATATAGATTTTACATCAACACAAAAATCAAAACACATCCCATTTATCCTATATTCTTAAAGAATATAAGACAACCTACATGTGTTCTTCCACAAACAAAAAGTAACTGAGTAAAAGGGGTGAGATTAGTCGGCAACAAATCCCAGGCAGTAAATGCGAGCAGGAGGATAGTAAGAGACAGGCGGTAAACTAAAAGCCGGTGTTAAGAACAACATAAATGAAAAACACCTGTTATTCCTGTTTTAAAACAAGACTGCAAAAGAAGAACAAAGTATAGTGTAAACTCAAAACTACCTCACTGTTGTCGTTTTTTCCTTTCTTCCTACTCTCAAATTTACTGCTTCTGTGACAATATGCTCACTGTTTAAATAAGCGCTGCAGAAACATCTGGATTCACTGACAGATGCATAGCTTGTCCATAAATGGCTGCGGACGCAGCCCTATTTGCCTTTGGATGGTGCAGTATAGACCATTATCAGCAAACCTATGTACAACAAATGTATCTCTCTCTTATAAATACTTCCCGGACAGGCTTTAAAAAAAACAGCTGACTGCCAAGACTCATTTACGTGATTAGTCCCTTTAAGTGGATAACTTGCAGTGGTCACTTGATATACACAAATTGTAAACACAGGAAAATGGTGAAAAAAAGCATTGTAAGAACACAAAGCTGGAGAAACCCTAGCAAGACAAATAAACGACCACATTAAACTGAACATACAATATTTATGTCAGAAGTACAATCCTCGCTCCTGTGATCTCTCTGCATTATTTACACTGTGTAGTTATATGTCAATAACTTCAGTGAAATGAGAACTACTTTGCTCAATCACGTAAGAGCCAGTCACGAGAAGAGCAAACTCATCTTCATGAAATGATCACAAAATAATTCAGTGACTCATATTCTCCATCATCTCATAAAAAGATAGTGCTGATACAATTTAACTTGAGTCAAAATGTACTTACAGAGAAAGAAGATTTGAACCCTGATATCTACAGTGTGTAATCCTGGCTAACATAACTGACCTGTGATGATAACAAAAGGGGACTCTGTGGAAATGGCCATAATTTATCACAACTGGAGCTCATCAAAACCTGATGGGTGACCTTGAGAGCAGCCCGCCAACAATCAAACAAACATTGCAAACGTTTGATGGATTTCACCAATAAATTGCATAAATTCAGAACAACCTAGTGGAGCATTACAAGCAGTTCCTGTAGTTATTTGGACCGCACTGCACCAAGATAACCATGACAATCTGACATCAAAATAAAAGGGATGTATATTAAACCCACCTGTTAACCCACCTCCACCCCCGACAGTTAATATGACTCAGCCTCAAATATCTCATGCATAATTCCTGTGTAAAAGAGAACAGACGCTAGCATTTGCACTTTGAAATGTGTATTTTAGTAGCCTGATACAAAAAGGCTGCAACTTAAGGGCTGCTTGGCGAAAGAGGCACAGATTTACAAGAGCAAGATGGATTTGGACGGACAGTGAGAAAGCGGGCCAGGCCTGAGGAGCAGGAGTCACCCTGCCACAAGAAAGAAGGAACGAAAGAAAGCTTTCATTGCTCTCTTTGAGTTAAAGTCAATAGCCTTCAAAGTTGAAGGTCTCTTGCTTGACCGGGCTTCCCCCCCTTGTCAATCTATTACACAGCAGCATGCTAGTTTTCCAAAACAGAGCTCTAGTAATTGGGGTTATTATTTCCTTGATGATAGAAAAACAAAGCTCTACTTTTGAATCGTCTGCAGCTATACAATCGCAGTAAAAAAAATAACATTGACCCCACATTCAAGCAATATAACGTTGATGGAGAGCAATGAATTGGTGTTGGCGTGACTTAATTGTGCTCCGTCTCTATATAATGTTCTTTTTTGTGTCTTTTTTAGTTAAGGGCATGGCTCTAAGGTTGGAAATGTCAATGTGCCCAGTCTGAAATATTTCACTTGGGTTAAGATTAAACGATACAAATTTGAGAAATATTAAAGCAACTAAGAGTTGAGAAAGTTGTATAACTGTCATCTATAAAGCACGACCACCCTCTCCCTTCTGTCTGCGTTCCCCTAATCCTTTACTCTTCCTTCTGCCATCATTCCAGATATCGACTGGACATAGGTGCTTCATAAATCTGTTTTCTCTCCCGTCAGACATCACTCCATCTTCTTTTCTTCCATCACCTTGAGCTATCCCTCCTCACTCTCAGTCATCAAACCTCACTCAAACTGGCCCGTATCCTTAGATCAGGACTTGCTGACGTGGCATGTTTTCTTTGGGAAATGACTCATAAATTAGGGAGCTCCCAGGCTGGCTGTGAAAGAGCCAGACTCGCATATACAAGGGTCCCTGATTAGTGTGGCTGGGAGAAAGGCCAGACAGGCCAAGGCTGCAGGACCCATTTAGAACCATCACTGACTTGAAAGAGGAAAGGAAAACATATTGATCACAGGACACAGGCCGTGGACACAGGGTCGTTCTTAATAGCTTGGCAACGAGAAGGCCTGAGCTACTACTAGGTCAAGAGTGACTTTTTCTTTGTTGAAAAGGAATGTTCGAAAAAAAAGTGTAACTTTTGGATAAATAATTATGTATGACAATATCAATTATTTATATCTAGACTATTCCCCATACGATCCCATGTATCCTGTAAGCCAGAGGAAATGTGGCACGCACTGCGGAAACTCATTTGCGAAAGACAACCGCTTCAGCTTCAGTTGGAGCAGTAAAGTTTTTTGAAATAGGACATTTTATATTTTAAATTAAAATTTGCTCGGAGAACATTTTTACATATTTGTCTTTATGACATTCCACACACTACATTATCCAATGGGAGAATATAAAAAAGTTAGGTGCGATGCTATTTGACTAGGTGGCGATGCAGTGTGAAAACAAACTGCTCTAAACAGAGACAAAGGCAACATATATCTGCAAGACCATTCCTCGAACTGACGTATTATTGCCAAGAGCTTCTTTGTGCTCGGAGGCACGGTGTGGCTTTTAAAAAGACAGAAAAGGGAGAAAAAAAAGGAGAATGAATTGAGTGACCTCTTCCTTAACTGCAGCCCTCAGTGATCCTTGAGATATACGTATACTGACAATGACAATTTAAGTTAGAGTCCAACTACTTTGAATCGTCAAACACAGGAAAACATGCTTAATGGAAAGAATCTGTGTCCAGGAGATGAATGCCAGAAACCTTTACATTTGCTAAAGTTGTAAAAACAAAGTCTGTGAATGAGTTATGCTAGCACTCAGGTTCTGGACTTATTTCAGTGTTAAAAAAGGCGGTCCATTGAGTAAAACCAGGATGATATGCTGGTGCTTATCTAAGTCTTCACCTTCAACATATTTTATTGAATGATGATAGCATTAAATTCTGAAGACAGACATGTTGCATTAAAGACTGGCTACATTTCAAGGAATTTGCAGTTTGAAGGTGTTTCTAAACATAAGGACACATTTTTAAAAAAAGGAAGACTTTGTTTAATTAAAACTCCAAACTCATTATACTTTGAGCACACCACCAACACGTGTTACGTGCCATACCCCTATCGGCTAATGTTGCCCGTCAGACAAAAATATAAATAGATAAAAAGTAGTACAAATAAAATAATATTCAGGACTTATGATAGAACATAAAGAAATCTGTGTTAAAACATCTCAGGTGCTTCAGACATCACTCGCCAAACCTCCGATTGAGGTGCATTGACATTTATGCCACAGAAAATGGAAAAATGGAATATGCAGAGCAAACATGCTATCCTGTGGACAAGTACATTAAAGGCCAAAATGGTCAAGAAGCAAACAGGTCTTAACAGAACAGCTTCAATGTAGAGCACATGGAAGTACAGGACGTCTAGGCCGAGAACTAACAGGCTAATAAAAGTTATTCAATTACGTCTTTAAACAGAGACACGTTAAAGAGGAAAGGACAGCCTGCAAAGAGGGACCAATAACATCCGGAATCTCCTAATCTAATCAGCAGGTCTCAGCCACTCTACGTAGCCTGTGTCTTCAGTCACACGGAAGTTAATACCAGGAAGTTATATATATAATATTAATAAAATATTGCTTTTAAAAAGTTTTAAAAAACTTGGAAGAACAGCTTCTCACTAAAATGAGGATAGCCTGTCCAAAGCGGACTCCAACTTTTGGCCTAGAATTGGGTCTTGAGGAGTTTATTTATGCTTTTATTTAATCAACAATTTCCCTTAACTACACAGACGGCACTGCTACATCTACAGCTGTAAAGTATAACTTAATATTTACTGTTACATACGTGAAGGGCACAGGGCTTGCAATACGAGTGTGGAAGACAGCAGGTGGGGATGGATGTTTGTAATCGTACATGGTATGAAATCAGATCATCTGTCCCTCCATAAAATATAATTACAAAAAAAGAGATGGCAAGCAGACACACAGATGACCACCTTGCAGCTAAACTAATTGATGTGGTGGAGACTTAGTGGGAAAATGCCTGCATGTGTCCACAACAATGCAAACAACATCATGGCTGGTAATTCCAGACAGGTGAACTGGAGACTATGTTGCCTGTTTTGTGTCTACACAGCTACAACATGATGGATTTAACCTGTATAGGCATCAGGTTATTATTCCAGCTGGCTGGCTTCCTCGGCACTTCAACCGCAGCAGGCCTGTAAGCAAGGCATTTAGGTCCCTCTTTTAAATATGAGTACAGCTTTGAGGATTATGACATTTATGCCAATTCACAAAAATATGACAATCTGGCAAATTTCCTTACAGTCATTTTAACTTAACAGCACAAACAGCTGTTGTACGAACTTGTGGCTTGTTATTAAGAACAATGTGGTATTTCCAGAGTCAACGTCACAGCACTTTACCAGCTTTAATTCATTAAAAAAGTTCCATGGGGCTAACGACAGGCCAAATGCGTTGGGGTCTCGTAGCTGTAAATGGACGAATGTGATGAAAGTAACACGCAGAAGGAACCTTTACAAAGATCTCAAAGCAATTATTACCTGGACAGCTTGTAGTCTAGGTAAGTCACGATGTATAAAGTGTCAACACCTCACAAAAATAACCCTTGAATGCTCAATTAATGTCCTGTTTTTTTTTCAATTCACATTTTTACTACAAGGGGATTTCAGTTGAAGGAGGAATTTGGGTTTAAATTTTATGGTCACTCCCTAAGGATCCACAGAGGTATAACTGTTTATTTTAGCACATTCTCTAGGGACTAACTTCTAACCTACTGCTCAGACAGACATAAATCCGATTTGAGTACATACTGAAGTATCAAAAAACACACAACACATTTAGCACAGGGTACATAGGTGCCACACATCAGTGCGCCAATCAGCCCAACTGGATGCCATCCATCTTTATGCCCAAACTTTACAGAGAATAAAAGCACACTCACTTAAACATTCCTGGCTGTTCAACAAGGTATTCAAAACTTCAAGTCAACCATGTTTCTCACATTATTAAATGAAGTCTGTTTGTCTAAGAATGCCCTTCAGCGCAGACAGCAATAAAGAAAAATTCTGAAATGTCTGACCCCTAAAACACAGAGCTATATTCAGAATGGCCAGTGACGTCGAAGCTTTGGGGACAAACTCCCTCAAAGCAGACAACAGCAGAAGCTCTGTTGGTGCTGTGGTGGGGATACGAGTCTGAATGGTCCTGTGCCTCATTCCCAACAGGACAAAGCACAAGGGGAAGAGAACAGTAAAGCCCCGAGGAGTGTCCTGTGATGACCATTTTATCACACAATTGTTGAGCTGCAGAGCAGCTGTCTCTCACCTACCTACACTGTCCCAGCCAGGTCAGATCGGCCCTAAAAGATGAAACCCTGATACAACTGACAGGAAATTAGCATTTTATGGTCTTGTGTAGTAAGGAGGGTACAGCAGAGAACAAGGAGGAAGGTGGAGAAGAGGAAGTGAGGGCTTTGACTTGAGATACAGCAATGGGAGTGATAGTCATTCATACTGTTGTAAAATCGTAGCAGAGTGCAGTGAATGTAAATGGATACTAAATGAGTCATTATTCACAAAGGAAATTGTTGCTGATCATCCAAGGGCCAAATAAATGTTAGTTAAGGAAACTGAACAAATATGTAAAATTGGCTAAAAACTATACAGCTGGAATGACTCAAGCCAATTTACAGACCGCCAAGGAAACAATTCCTAACACATTACAAACTCAATGATGGACCAAGCACCTGCCGAGTGAAGTCACTAGTATTAAAAAGACACATTTCCGCAGTAGTCCATCAAAAGACTCCAAAGTGGTAAACAAAAAAATTCAGCAGAGTAATGTATAAAATCTGGAGCAGATAAATAAAAAATGACATTCTGAATCGAACACACACCAACATGGGAGCTGCGAACTACACAGTTAATGAATTTCCTTTGTTAATGAGCAAGTGCAAGCAGCTAAGAAAACAAAAACAATCATTGAGGATTGCTCTCGAGAGGAAATAACATCCCAGAGTGTGACGTGTTATCATTTAACAGCTTAATGTTAAATTTTTTTACAGGATCATTGTCACCTTGAAAAAACCAGAGCAGTCTTTGTACTATTACTTTTTAAAGAATTAACAGAAGACAATATAGCCGGACAAATATGCAGACAATGTGGCAATGCTTATATTAACTTGAAAAGAAACCACATTAAAACACACATTGCTCAGATCAAGCAATCTGATTGTTGTGATAAGGACAACGTACATATATTTAGATAAATAGCCCAAAAATGAAATCAACGCTAGCGGTTGGTGTACCTCCCATGTCAAAAACCTCGGTATGTGCACCCCGCCAGCCTACGAGGGCCTATTTGATTGTGAACATTAGTATTTATTAATTTAAGAAACTGTTGAACATGGAATCTCTCTATAACTCCCACAATGTCAAAATGCATAAATAAATGACGATTCAATGACGATAAAAGCGATTCAGTGCACAGTTTCATGAGAAAATATTTCTTCAGGTGCATCAAACTTGTTATTTATATTTTGTATTTAAAAGTGTCATAAAACCATGAATGTCTTACATTCAAAATATTTTCGCTCTCAAAAGCCAAACACAAAGTCACTCGTGTTATTTGAGGGCTTGTTCGCAGGAAATACAGAAACAGTTGTTAAAAGATACTTTATCAATACACATGTTATACTTTTGACTGAACTTATCAAACCAAAACCAACAAAGAAAGCAGTTAAACTGGGACCTGACTTCCCTTTCCATTGCTACCACCTGTGCATACAGCTTTAAAATGTTGTACTCAATAAGACACACAAACACACACAGAGCAAACTCTCAGCCGATCTGAGGAGGTGGTGTTTGTATAAATCTAGGAGGACAAGTCCCTGTTGATCCCACCACACCCACTGGTTTCCTCTGTGAAGGGCCTGGAAGGTAAATAACAGCAGGACAGAGATCATTCTTACTGCAGCGCTCCTTGGCCATGAGTATAAACCCCGCAACTTCTTCGGCCTGCACCCGCTCTGCCTCCCATCCTCTGACATTCTCGTCACCTTCCCCCGCACAATCTGACTTCCTCCATTTCACAAGCTTTGTAAACAAAACACACCAAACGCTAACATTGCATAACCCAATCAGCGACCTCAGCCAAATGTCACCACCGCACACGCACACGCACACGCGCACACACAGCCACACACATAATAGGCAAGTGCTCCCAAAGCTCTGATTCAAGCATCCGCAAATTTGCTTATCATTCAATATATCTGTCACTGAATTTGTTTTTCCTTCCTCGCCCACATTCCCGTCTTCTTCTTCACTTTCTTGGCCAACAGGTCCTTCCATCTGTTAGCCAGCTGGTGGAAAAGGAGGAGGAGGGGAGGGAGGGAGTGGGAATGGAGGGAGAGGGGCGGGGGGCTGCTCCACCCGGCGGTTTGTTACTCTCAACAGTCTAACTTTCTCCCACTGACTGTAATGACTTTTCTGTGGGTCTCATTAAGGCCTGACCCAGGGCTGGGTTCAGCTCCCTGCATGATGTCACATCCAGGCTAAAGGCATCCAATGTAGAATTTAGAAGAACAAATCTGCTATGATGTTTATCCATATTGCAACATTAGTTTTGTGTCACCGGACAAAAATGGGCAACTACCGTATGTAAATAAATGAGCTGGAACATTTTTCGATTTTACTGCAGAAATCTTAAGAACACGTCACATAGTTTTGTTTCAAAAATCTCACGAGCATCAAGCTGTCCAAAGACGAAGAGAGCACACGCACATCTTGGTTAATGATAGTGTGACTTGAAATGGCTCTAATACAAGCATCAGATCTGATTAAGATCTCCTCCAACGCCAGAGTAAGCAACAGCGCCCGGCTGAATGGATGCCATTGAGCAAAGCCTGTGTGTCCAAATGTGTCAGTCATCAGTCTTTTCTTCCTCCTCTTTTTCACTCTCTCTCCTCTCTGCCTCTACCTCTCCTCTGACAGACAGGTTCAGGCCAGAACTGGGGTTGACAACATGTAACCTGACCCTGTCCAGCGCTCGCTCTCGCCCTCTAATGATTTTGGCGTCACTCCCATTCCCACTGTTGGTTTAACCTGATGTTAATGTGCCCGTTTGACACTTCTGAAACAAAGTTCTGTTCCACATGTACATCAAGCCTCTGACACCTCTGCTGTCAACAAGGTTTTTTTTTTATTTTTTTTAAATCAGCCCCATCTTAAATGAGTAAAAAAAAAAAAAACTACCATTGTGCAAAGAAAGGAATTATTTATCCCACATAAAATGTATATTGTGTATGAAATTGCAAAAATAAACAAACAAATGTATAAATGTGATAAAACAGAAAGAAAACAAGAGGTAAGAATTCTCAAAAGACAAAGACACCAACAATAACTGAAAACTCAATTCAGCAACATGGATGGTGAATTGTGCAAACCACTCTGAATTCTGCGGACAATATAGTGCAATGATAATGATAATGAGAGCGATGTTGGTCCAACTTTAGCAGAAGCAGTTCCAGACCTGTATTGCCATGGAAACTTCCTTGACCTTTCAACACTGGCCGCGCTTCACCTGTCAGCAACTGATCCCCTCGACCCAACCACCCACCCCCCGTTCTCCCCTCACTCTTGAACACAGTCGTGATGTACGTAAACTCCTTCACCTCGTGCAACAACTTGCCCCCCAATGGGGAATGGGATTTTCTGTATTAACTCATTAAAGCCATCCTTGTCAACACCAACAGGGTTAGTGATTTAAACTACAGTTGGTGCCTTTAGTAAACTACATATGAGGTTTAAATCGAAAGGAGAATGACGCCGTGTCAATTGGCTTGGTGTAACTTGCACCAGACCACTGCTTCTTTGTGTATGTGTGTCCTTTGAAAGCCAATCTTGAGAAATGGCTCACAACAATTCCACATGTTCTCCCTCCTGGACGACCCACCTTATCATAGAAAAGGGAACTGTGTGACCCTGGGAGCAATGCTGTCTGGGTCATTTAGCTTCTGGCAGAGTCTCAAATAGCAAATTGGTCCCAGGCATGAGGCTAGACGATGTGCGAATGACTAGCACCTACTGTATGGAGCACGCTACTTTGGTGGATTAGGACACTTCATTTTTGGAAACTTTTACCCGTTTGGATGTTGAATACATTCATATTTGATTTTAAAAGTAATGTAGATATATCATCATGTGGTGGGAAATATCAGGAGACCAGTCATGGAAAATCAGTTTCATCTCTTGCATTGCAGTATTGGTATTAACTTCAGATATACTGAAGTTGACTTCTGCATTAAGCCAAGAACTGTTCTTTGGATGCAGCTCTTGGAGATGCACTTCGTTTCCCTTTCAAAATGTGCTGCTGTTTGTGAATCCCCCCATGGTTCTCAAAAGAAAGGCAGAAGGACTCGGTACAGGGAGAAAAAAACCCAGATGATTTCTTTGGTCCAGGCTTTGAAGTTTTATGGTACTACGGCTCTACGGAGCCTCAGAGGGCAAAGCCCGGACGAGCCTGAGTCGCATCAGACAACTACAGACCACCATTACATAGAAATCTACTTCATGCTCTGAACACACTTGCTCATGGTTGGTAAGCTAATTAGTATCTAAAAAAACATGTTTTCATTCTCAATGTCAAAGCAACATCAGAATTTGTGGCAGCATGGGCCATTCACATTATATTGACCTCATCTCAACAAACCCCCCCCCCTCCCGTCCCCACACACACAACTTTCGCTGCCAGTCTCCCACATCCTATTCAGATCCTGTTGGGTGATAGCCCTAAGTCTTCCCTCATTCAATAAGATGCCTGTCCATTCTAGCTGAGGTTTCCATGTCTCTCCAAACACAGAGAGGCTAGCTCAGAAGAAAAGTCCACCAGAGAGAAATCCCATCTGTGTCCTCATCCATTCTGCTGGTCTGGACATGAGCAAACAGCTTGCTTTCACCACCCTGGCAACCCTTTTTACTTCACACTGGCAAACCATTTGAATCTACACATACACACACACTGAATCAGAGTTCTTGACGGCAGACCCAACACCCTCTCATGAGTTGAGGAAGAAAAACACTTTAGTCGCACACAGAAGAAGACTTCCTGGCTTTTGTGACGATAGTAGCAAAGCCGTCTGAGAAGCCAGGAGATGCAGACGGCAGGAAACCCCATTTTCTGAGCAGTGGAGCGATCTATGGACTAGAAGATGTTGTCTAAATGGCGAGCCTTTAACTATGGCACAATGGGGAAATATGCAATGTTTGCATATGGTAATCATTACCCATACATTAAGACTTGGCTTATTTAAAAAAAAAAAAAGGTTAAAAACTCTTTAGTGTGTTATAACGTGTGAGATCTACAGATAAACACCAACGCAAATAAACCTAGTCTAAAACCAATATGTCTTTATCTCCAGTATTCCTCGTTTAAATGTTTTGTTAAGAAGCAAAATCAGCTTTGAAAATGCTGCCAATCCATGGTTTAGTCTAAACTCAACATTATCATGAAACCTAAATAACTGTTTATTTGTTGAATTTTAACAGAAGATAAAAATGTAATGCAACCAGTGCATAATTTGTCAGTAGTCATTCTACTTCACGACTGTTTTTAAATGCAAAGGCTGCCTCCTTCTCTGTTCAAAGTGTCATTCCTCTTTCAATTACATGTCACACAGGCACAGAGCAATGCGATGGGAAAGTTCAGTCCCCTATTGGGACGTTTGCTTGGACAGATTGGACAAATATTTCTTTTGTGTGGTCGTCTCCTTGCCTCTGTTCGGCCCCGACAGCCACAGAAGAGGGAGTGAACAATCCAAACTGCACTACATTACGGGCTGGGCGGCTGTTCTGTCCAAGACACATGGCTTTCTCACCAGCTGCCTGTCTGTTTACACTTTACCACTTGCCTTAAGTATCAATTAGGTTTATGGGAAAAAGAGGCTAATAGTATAGCGTAGGCAGAATTCAGATTTCTAACTATGCTACACAGTTTAGATGTTGCCACCTCTGAAGAGACTAGCATGTCTAGATCAACTGAGGAAAGGCAAGCATGCTATAATGAAAGAAAGCCAGGGATGAGAATGTTGTTTGATGTTATTTAAAAAGGACAAATAAATTCAAAGCACAAATTTCAGTTTGAACAATTATTGTTTTTGACGTCATACCCGGATTTTAACAGCTAGTCAGTTAAAAGTTCCCATCCCTAGAACAAACCCCTCTATTTGCTTTTTCGTTCCAAGAAAAACTCCTGACACAGTAAGACAAATTCAGATGTCTTTTGCACCATATGGTGCCATCTACAGAGTCGAAGGATCTGTAATAGCACACCAACTGCAAGGACAAACAGCAGCCTGCACCACATGTTCCTGTAAATCAAACCCTGACTGCTCTTCTGTGTCAGCAGCTGACATCCAGCACTAAAGGGCAGGTAATACCATTATGATCACTTCATAGTTTTGCTTTGCAACCCGCTCAGCAAAGCAGAGAACATTATCATTATTCTGATTCTAACAACTGATGGGGGTTTGTTTAACAACCTCACAATTTAAAAAAAAAAAAATACCCAAATTCTATACCACTACATAATAAGAATACAAAAAAAGCGATTTTAGTCCACGGTATGGGAAACTGCCTCCCAGCATCACATCTAACCTTGGTATCCTGTTAAATCACTTAGAGCCTTTACATTATAGTTGCCTGAAATGATGGTACATCCTAAAAAAACAGACCCGTGTATACATTTGATCCTGTAAACTTCCACGGTTATGTGTTTAAGTGGACATTGAGCTATCATCTCAGAACATTTTGTAGCCAGGGATTTTCCATCTTTCAGCAGAAACTAGACATGGGATTTATAACAAGAGTATATTAATGACCCGAGCCAGGCCAGAGCTCAACATAAAGGGTCTTACCAACGACGCATGTCATCAGAAACCCTCCAGGGGGATACATAGTTTGCCTCCTTAAGCAATATCATCTGTGCCCTCTTGTGGAGGGCTGCCTCAGTTCATCCTCACTCCCAGTATCTCCCCGTTTGATCTGAGGCAAAAACACCACAGCTGTTGGCAAGATACATTCATTCTAACCTCCTCTTTTCTCTCGTTGCTCTTCTTTCTTATTCCCCCCTCACAACAATTGACAAGTCAAAAGCACCTCTCAGCTTCTATATACCTATATTCTATAGGCCTATAGACTTGAAAGACTCTTAAAAGTCCAAACAAAACTGGCATCATGGACTTACATTGCTTGGTTATTAATGATGTATCCTCATTCATTCACTCGGCCTCTCTTTGAGATGAGCCATGTGTGACATGAATATCGAAAGCAATTTAAAATTGGACTTTGCAGGAAGATTGTACCCCACAGATGACATGAGACAAAAGCTGATTCAACGTGCTGATCTTGTAATAAGAATATATAGAGAAAACACAACAGTCACATAAGTCATTGGATGTAGTCTTGGAATAATTTTCTTGTAATAAAACAGTTTATGGCTTAACTTCAGTTTCAGGACGATACAACTTGATAACTGCCTCTTTGGGCTGTTAATGTCAACGTATGAGGTCTCAACAGAGAGATTTTTAAAGGCTGCAAGTGATAAAGTGAACAGACATCTCAATAATTCTTACAAACTAGGACTGCAAGTGACATGGCCTGGAAACTGAAGGAGCTATTGCTCTCTGTAAAAGAACTCAAAACCCATATACATTCCTTAAAGTAGTGATGGTGTTTCTACATATTCAGCACTAAGTTGCTTTGGATACCAAAAACTGTTTCCCCCCATAAAGCTATTTTGTTTTCATGTTCGCTCTTGCACTGACACCAATGAGATCATGTACTATAAAGTTTGACTGCATGCCTATGCTACAGTACATATTGTATAAACTCACATGTACAGGTCACATCATTTTACAAAATTGAACCAGTTTTTTCACCCACTTCTTTGGATCTCTTTGTGGTTTCTACTTAAGGAGACAAAACGTAATGTGGCTGCAAAAAATGTGCCGATTGAGGTAGCCTACCTGCTGTGGAAACTTCTGACAACATTTTCTTTTGAGCCAACCCTACTCCCATGGTTCAAAAAACCTGCTGAGGTTTCAGATGTTATCAATTTGGATAAACATTACATTTACAATTTGGGGATTTTAAATGACCTGAAATTTAAAAAAGAAAATGGTTTAAGTTGTCCTTTGGGTGAATGTGGTGGGGGGAAAAAATCTAATCTGGGACAGCTGGTATAGACATCAAATCACACTATTTAAAATCATAAAATTGAAAGTGGAAAGCATTTTCATACAGCCTGAGCAAAAACACTTCTGACTCACACACATAATTTCATCCTAGCGCTGCCATAAAAAAGTACAGAGAATCCATCTTCTTTGTAATGTTGATGCCATCAACCCCTCAAATCATGACAAACTCCGTCACAAGAACCAATCTGACTTGTTAATGTTCCGGTCCGTCCATTCAGCTTTCATTCAACCAAGCTGAAACTAATATATTGTGAAACCTGAATAATTCCACTTCACATTGCTGGGAGACTGAGATCAGACTTTTGGCAGCATTAGTCTTGATGAGGGGAAACAGCGTAATCTTAGTGATTGGAGAGGAAGAGAACCAAACACTTCCAATGTTACTCACACTGTGACAATGAATCTGTCCTTTGGCATTCCCATGCAATGACGTACAAGGCAGTGGCCCTTAACCATCATCAACTAACTGAAGCTAATGCTGATGACAAGTAGTGCAAAAAGAGAAGCAACAAAAGTCCACTCATACACTACCTGCTAACTAAAGGGATACGATACCCTAGAGTAGTGAGAAATGAAAAGAAGCAGCAGGTGTGACGCAGCTTAAAGCCGCCAAACGTCTTCTGGCCTTCGTAGACATTCTCTGGTCTCCTGTGGTCAGAGGTCCGTTTGAGGTTAGTGAACAAAGCCAATCCTGCAGCTCCTCCCCTCCCGACTGGCCAGTAACACAATCATCATTCAGTCCTACTCCTCCCTTGTTTTGAATGCTGTCCCTTGGAGCCCCAATGAAGTAACACGAACACTAACAAAAGAGCCTTTATTGCCAAATCAAATGATTTTATAGGGTTATTATTTCTACCGCTTACCCAGTTTTAGGAGGATAAGAGCAATGGGTTATCTGGAACTTGTAATTGCTAAAGAATTCATAGCCGTAAGAAGGGAAGGGAAAGAACCAGGGCAAACCATATTTTGTGAGAAACTCTTTAAATCATTAAAAGCTTTTTAAAATTAATTTCAAATTCATGTTTTTGTATTGGCAATGGGTTATGTTTTTTTATGAGGGCAGACATAATCATGCCACATTTGTTAGAAATGATCAGCTAAGGGTTAGCAACGAGATTCAATCCTCATTAAACACCAGCCCATGATATAAATCTACATCATTTTTTGTAATCTGGCAAGCTAAACCAGATAATTTATTATCCTTTCATCTCTGAAATCTCTCCATCTAACAACACACAAATAGTTTTCTCCAAACAAAGACGTGACAACGATTTTACTGGAATATGAATCTAATTAGCATCTGGCGTGGGAACTATTGTTGGGTTTCTCTGATTATATTTGATGGGTTATGGTGATTCACACAGAAGACGAAACACATGTCCTCGTTAGCATCTGGATTGAGATAACTATCACCACAGAGTAAATGAAGATGCATCTATAAAAAAGGTGAGTCAAAGGATTAAGACTCCACAGATAAACCTTAGCCCACCATTCATTAGCAGCCTCTGGCAGAAGGCCTTCATAAATTGGTGAAAGCACACTAAAGTATGCTGGCAGTCAATTAGAATAAAGCTGCATGGGATTGTATAATGAATGAAAGCTTGAGTACAAAGCCATGTGTAGACTCAATAAATTCACTGCAACTTTATATGTAAATGAAAAAAAACAAAAGAGAGGGGCTCCAGAGGAATTGTTGGAGCTTTTGGAGCACAGCGAAATGATCAGATCTGACCGTAAAACTAAATCCCGGTATAACTGCAGCAGTGGAGGTGTTCCACATTACATTGAAGGAGCTTTAGTTGGATGTTAGAGACAAAGCAGTTTGACAAAAGGAAGAAATATGATCAGGTTAACAGTGCCTGCCACAATATTTTTGTTTAAATCCCCTCCAGACATAAATGAAACACATCCACACCATGATACTGCGCACCACCAGACCAAGATTGAATACTCACAATTGAAACAATAATACAGCTAATATGAGCACAAAGAGTCCCTGGAACCAGAGGCAAGCACTGAGTTTGGATGAGTCATCTGACCCAGGTCTAAGCCTCACCCACCACAGGGCCTGCCAATGTGTAACACACATACAGCCCAGTCTTTGAAAAGATCCCCAAGCGTCTGGAACACTGACCACATCATGGTCAGGGAGAGTAACCATAAATTAGTCTGGGAGAAAGAGAAGGGAGATACAGACAAGACAGCTCAGACTACCGTTCTCACACACTGAGGTCTCACAATTGAACCTTAAAGCGCAGAGTACTGTCAAGGCTCCCGAGCATGCTGTGACTTTTACAGAGATTTGACAGGAAAGCCTCACAATCAGCCAGAGATCACAAAAGGATTTCTGTCCATTCATCCACAACGTAATCCTTCTGGATTTGCTGAACAACTCTTTAGAACAACATTACATACATGATGTTCCAGAGGATCAAACAATCACTTTCTAATCCCAGTAGTGATCTTTCCCTCTCAAACACAACACACCACACCGAAAGGGGATGAGTCATTTTCAAGTCATTCATCATAAGAATTCGGACCTTGTTTATCATGGAAAAAACAGTAAATAAACAGATGTCTGTGTGACTATACGAAGGGCAGTTGTAAAACAGAAGGCCAATAAACTGCCTCAGCAAACAGCTGAATATGTGAAGTTGTGAACATATTCAGCTCGAAGCAACATAACACTTGTTTGATACAGGCAGGTCCTTCAACGCGTCACAAGTCCTGCCAAACCCAGAGCCTGAGCTTTCCAGCCAACAGTGATGGATATCTTCTGGTTTATAATGTTGGTAAGGATGGTCAAAGATCATTTTAATTCTGCTGCCTGAGGTTTAAACAGGTCCAACTCAATACAACATTGATTTAAGAGCCTCAAACTTAAATCCAAATATTCTGTAGATGCTATACAAATAAATAACGTTAAAATTATAGTAAAAATCTAAAATAAAAGTAACGCTAATCCACATGTACAATTTACGTTAGGGGTTGCTATACATTTGCATGGCAGAGGTCAGCCTGAACAAGGCTGCATTATACTTTACATGTTTTAGGATCTGTTTTTATAGCCGTTTGAATATTGGAAGTTGTGAAATTATGAATATTATTACTTAATTTAAGCTAAATTTGAATTCAATTTCCTCCAAAACTGTACAGTAAAAACCCAAGGCCATACACATGTGCATGCCAGAGCTCACTTTAGCGATTTGAGAGATTGTGAAGGATTATTTGTTTGTATATCAACAACAAATCCCATTAAGATTTGATAGGGTGGCACATACTTACCTCTTAAGTATGATGCTCACTGTCACCCAATATTAGTTTTCAATCGTTAGGCATTATTTCTTATCAATCATTACTATCCAATTCTATGTTGTTATCAAAATACAGACTTAAAATTGGAGTATACCCATCATTCCAGCGGTGCAGAACAGCTCAAGTGTCAGAATCCGCTCTGTAAACAGTGACGTGTCAGATTTGTGCTGCTTGTCTTGGCTTTCACTGATAATTCAGTACACATTTAGTAAAACAAACTAGGCTACTACAGATCAGCAAAACTTCGACCTTGGCTTCAAATAACAGAAAACACTTAACTTTTCTGTTGATGACAGACTTGTAAAAAGTTTATAGCGAAAGAACAGTGGAGTCTGATTTAATTTGCTTTGTGGGATCAGGCAGCTTTTATGAACGCAGAAAGCAAAATTCGGATTGTTGATTTTCTCAAGCTCAAGATCATAGTCCGAGAAATGTATGGAGAGAAAAAAAAAATCTTGACAAGTTGGGTTCTTCATTTCAAGCAGGGAACAATACCAACTGCATATGCCTTCAAAGCATACCTCTCTCCCACCATATATATATATATACATATATATATATATATATATATATATATATATATATATATATATATATATATATACATATATATATATATATATATATATATATATATATATATATATATATATATATATATATATATATATATATATATATATATATGTATATATATATATATGTATATATGTGTGGGTGTGTGTGTGTGTGTGCGCTGTATGTCAGGATAAATCCCAGCCTGTTCAGTTGTAAATTAAGACCTGGGTAAGACTGCTGACCATTGATGGTGGTCTGGATCTCCCTGTAAGTACAGTGATGTCTGCCGCTGTTCCTGGGTGGCCTTTGCAGTTGCTTTGAATGGTTCTGGTGTATAAAGTCTGTACAATAAACATACCTTTAGAAGATATCGGCGGTTTCATACTTCAGACTCCAGAGAAACATGATGCAACTTGATCCCTCTTGATTCTCAACATGACATGTGTGTCTGATAAAGATTATGTATGAACAGCATGAAATTAATCCTCATCTTTGGACTAATCATTAAGAAGTCATCTGGCTCTGATGTGATGAGACCATGCAAGTTGTGGTGAGAGGAGGTATCAGTCGTGGTCCCACCATTTCATCTTTATAAGTTGTGACATATTGAGTATTCAAAGCTACACAGAGGGGGGTGGGGAGAGGTTATGACATCTGTGGCAGTCATTCTCAGTCTTCATCTTCAACTGTCTCGCCGTATTGCAGAACTCCTCATGCCGTGAAATGTAGCTGACATAAGTGACTGGAGGAGAAATATGAACTGATGGCAATCACACTCCTAATGCCAACAAAGTGAAAATGGAAATATGAAATGTGAAAATTGTAATATGAAATGCAATATATGTGCCTTTCCTGGCAGGACAATATTGTGATATAAAGATTATATCAAGGCACCACTGGGACTGTTATGCCATGTCCTCAAATTCTTCCACAGATCTTTCAAACCCACATCCCAGTCCAGAGAGCACACGATGTACTGAAATACAGCATGATCATGTTCGCAGGATGGGCTTTTAAATGATTAGTTTTTTTACGCATTTTTTTTTTTTGTGACAGAAATCCCCTTTATTGAAATAGGACTAAGAGAGTCCAGTAGTTCGCTGACTACATCCCGAAAGACAAACTGAACCGTGGGGTTTACGATACAGCAATACTCAGTGGAGTTCGAATGGAGGGATCAGACTGGGTCAGGCTGGAGGCGGGTGTGTCCATGATGTGTGTGTCTCTGGAAGCCGACGTCGCCTGTGTAGCATTCAGACAACCACAGTTTAACTAACACATGCCCAGGCAAATACAGGAGCAATGTAGTCACAAGCCAGAACCGATTTCTGCGTCTCTGTCAGCACCACAGTACGTGTCAGAGACAAGTTAGATGGGTCATGTGTCTGGTGAAGCCAGTATTAAACAGAGTATGTGTTATGACATCTATAGTCATTTAAATTATGACTTTTTTTTTCATATAACCGGACGACAATCAGCATTTTGCATTTCAGTTATGTTTAGTATTTGCATGTCAAAATGAATAAGGATATTCCTGTAAAAAGAAGCACATAACATGAGTCAAAAGAATGGGGCCATGTGAACCAAATGATTTTAATTAATATAACAGCATTCCTTGTGTTCCTTGCACAACTTGCGTATTTGCTATTGGAAAAACACTACATCTTTGAACAGTGCATATCAATAAACGCCTTCTTAACATGAGTATGCGGCCTTCACAATGTGAAAATGCGCGAGGCGTACAAAAAAGAATCTGTCAACAAAAAAATAAATCTGTTTCTGGATTCCACATGGAAGTGCAATAGCATGCTATAAAGCAAACTACAATAAATGGTCCATACTCTGAAGTAATGTTTTGACATTTTATCATACAGTGACATTACAATGTCTATGAAATATCTGTGAAAAAAGTATATAATCTTTTTTTCCCCCCATTCATTTGAGTTAAAAAAATAATTTTCTCTCCACACAAATTCAAAATGTCCAGTGGTTTGCATAATAGTTTGATTGGATCAATGTCTCTGGTCTCCATCACTATAGGCCTGTAAAAAAAAAAAAAGAAAATACACAAACATCAGTCTCCTAGAAACTAAAATCAGACACATTTTACCGCTAATGAGAAAAATAACTCGGGCAATTACTATGAAACAGACTTTTAATATTTGAACATGTCATAGACAAACATGAGGTGGAAAATATAGCCTGGTGCTGCCCAGTGGAGGCTCCGGCGACCATATTTCCCAATAAGTTGTGGGAGAGCAGTGATCGGAGTGACTTAAACAGCAAGCTTTGAGTTTGTGTTGCCTTGGCGATCCTCTCTGATAGCCAAGCAGCAGCAGTCGGCTCTCAGATCTCCCTCCAGACTGGCACGCTGACACTGGGAACTGTGGGCACCTCCAGAGCCACAAGAAGGAGAACCGCAGACAACCTCAAACTAGACAGACTTTCTCCTTCTCCCAAATGTTGAGGCTGAGAGTTGACGCTGTCTGCTGCGTGTAAACTCAGAACCCGAGTGACTTAATGGAACTGGGCAATAGCATTCCTGTCTCCACACATGAGCGGCCTCCACCAATCGCATTGCAGAGCCACTGTGCCCTCCATTTAGCCTGTGACTGTAATTGAATGGGCCATAAATGAAGGTGGAGGCTTCCACAGTAAGTCACCCATTGGTAGTTATGTTGTGGCTCTACAAATGAGGTCATTGACAGACATTGAGGCTCTCTGAACTTAAGGCAACTGCTTACAATAGCAAAATTGGTTTCTGGTGACTCAAATGATACAGCACATTCTGAGGTGAGTCTGCTTCTCTGGGTTTCAAGCTGTGAAGTCCTCAACTGGTCAAATGCTCACCTGAAAACACAGATCTCTTATTGGCGTCGCGTGTACCACCTGTGAAAAAATAAAGATAGAAAATGTGTCTTGTAAGGTCAAAGGTGGCATGAGGACAATGGAATAACTCCATATTTGGGGGAATTTGTTTTTTTTACCTGTCTGCTAAGAGTTATAATATATGCCAAAGCAATACAACTGATTCATAGCATAACATTTCTCCTAGTTTTTTTCCAGCACCGTGACTGGTGTATATGTTTATATACACCAGCCGCAACATTACTGATGCTTCTGCAATAAGTGATTGTGATTATCGGTAGATTAATAAAACAAACTTTCTTTAAATACCGTAAATATTGAGTCCTATAAGCCATCTTGACAGGTGTTAACGCAACATACCGACATAGCTGCTTCCACTGGCCAGTGAATGTCTATGTTGAACTGACTAATGTGCTTATCCACAGCTATGAAGGACAATGGGGTCAGGAGCGGCAAAAGGGACAGACTTCTTTCATCTACATTGTGGTATGTGTGGTCGTACCATTGTGGAAGTTTATAGAATAACAGGAAATAGCGATGGATTTCTCCCCCATTATTCAGCTCTTACCATACACTTGGCGCCAGCTCAGACACATCTGCTGTGACACTGGGAAGTCACTGCGCTAATGAAGTGAGCCCTACTCACACAGTGGATACACAGACGGACTAAAACACCAGAGCAAACCACTTCATGCACAAACATGTTCACACTATTGGCATTTTTTACCTTCCTGCAAGAAGAAAATAAGTAGTTTTTATTTGATTTTGAGTAATTTGGAAAGCTCAGCCTTAAAGTAGGTAGAAAGTAGGAGATGTCTCTGATTGTTTTGTTGGTGGATTTTAATTTGAGTGTTAAGTTGCCAGGATGCAATTCAACATTATCATTTCATTTAAAATTACCCCAAATAAGACTGAAAAATCTGATTAAGGGGAAAGAACCAGTTGAATATCTTACCTTGACAAATGCAAACCCTTGAACGTTTAATACACACGCATGCACACACACACATGCACACACACACAAAGACGTGTGTGTTTTCAGCCAACAATCCTCTGAGATCTTTCTCACGCCAGAAAGTGCTTTGTCACGTCTTGTGGCTGTTGAGTCTCTTTGTTTTTTTTCTTGTCAGTGTCTCTCTCTCAGTGTCTGAGCCGCCTCTAATTCAATGTGTGGCTCGTATCCTTTCTCAAGATGCCATTACCAATGCCCCGGCGTAGAGCAAGTCCCCAGGGGCTATTAGCAACATTTATCCATCTATTTCGCAAGATACACATTTGGCAATGACCCTCTGGAGGAACTTGTCAGAGGGGTTGTATTTCCATGTGACAACCATTTGCCTGCTTGATCTTTTGTGTGACGGGAATTCTTGGGTAATAACGTCAATGAAAGTTGTCTTTTTGAGTCCGACACACTTGATTTTCAGTTTGAGTAGCTGGTGCTGATGTTTTGTTTACTGAGAAAACAGGACAGAGTTCATTTATGAACATTTCTGATTTCATGGCATATACAGTATCATATTTGGACTTCAGAGCTGCCATTTTTAACTCAGTAGTGTTGGGATCTAAAAAAAAACCAATGTCAGTACTATGAATTAATGAATTGTCAGTAGAATTAATGTGGACTTTCATTGTCCCAATATGTTTAGTCATTATGTTTTTAGTTACTTTGTGACCTTATTTATAAAACCACCTGCAATGTTCAGTATGGGTATATATTGCCATTATGTTCACATACGTACATTCATGGTCCACAGAAGATGAACCTTTATCATTGAGGACTGTCTTTACACTTCCAAGTGTTCCTGGTTTGCAAACACTCTGGAAAAATATGAACTTTTGCAGACCGTATCTCATCATAATCAAATTAGAATTACTGCCTCGTAGATGTATGCCTCCGCCAATCAATGAAATTGGAGTCTGTCCAAAATGCCACAACTTCATAATTTTTTATGAATGGGCGTATGGGTTTCCTGTTGTGCCACCATGAGTAGAAATGTAACACTTCAATTACCTCCATTAGTATGACGAAGAATGGCAAAATGATCAGAGTGGTTTGTTCTGTCCAACGTCTTAAAACTACCTTTGGTAAAAATATGTAACACTTACATAAGTTTGTTTTATTTAGTCCAGCTACAGCATAAATTCAGAGAAGAGGATCAGAGAGGTTTGACCATATGTTAATCAATGCTAAGAGAGCATGAATGTAATATTGTGTTAGTGGACCTCAGTGAATTGAGACCTACAAGCCTCTGACAATCAGACCATACTGTCACATATATTTATGTGATTCATGCTCCACAACATTCAAGGAGGTCTGATCTAATTCTCTCCTGTTCAAAGCCAGAGTAATATCCCAGCCAGTACTATGACTGAATTTATGACTTTAAAGAACTGTTCATGTCCATCAACTGGATCGTGATAGAGATATATCTCTCTAACGTGATGCCAGGAAAGGACATTTTATTTGACAACGTTTCCTCCTACGAAACCAGGATTTCACCCAACTGTGAAATATGGAAAATATAATTTGTCATCCCGTGTGCTCCATCTCCAAATTTTACAAGGAATACTAGCACATTAATCTTCATTTTTTAATAGATCTAGAGCCAGTTTAACGGATTAGCTAATCATTGTGGTGACGTGACATTACAGTAATGAAATGTGGCTCATGTCCTGCAAAGAAAAACAACTGTGAGAAGGTAAAAACATTAGCGGGGCAATTTGTCAAATTTCTGGACTGTGAATTGAACTGAAACTCCCAGCAAACTCTCTGGTAAAGGGAACCTGAACGAGGAGATGATGAACAATCAAATGTAGGGTTTAAAATGGAGACACAAGACAGGCGGATGAAAAAAAAATGCAGGTCACTCACTCTTATCCTGTTCAGGAGGCTCCAAGATGTCACTGTCTGTGTCACTGGGAATATTCCACGGCTGTCGGATGGCCTGTAACTGCTGGTAAAACTCATCCTGATTCGGAAAAATAGAGCAGAACCGAAATGATGCAAGACTCCGATAACTCCGACTGAGTCCTCGGCCAAAACTTTAATATATAAATCGGCCAATACCACCGATGCAGAAAGTCCAATCCTTTAAATGACTACATAAGTGGTCAAGAAAGACAAGATCACAAGCATAAGCATCTTTTCTGCACGTCAGTATTCAAAAGGCTTCAGGATTCCTTGACTCTCTTAACAGGCCTCCTAGTCCATCTACACAGGACCAGGTGGCTTCAATAAAAGCAGACTGGGTGCACGAGTGTTTTGGATAATCTCACGAGGTGTCAACTAGCATAACTGTCAAAGCGTATACTGAGGGACTGAAGAATTCCTGCCCACAATTAATAAAGCCTTCAAAAAGGTCTTGTGTTTAACAGCGCCACTGTTAAGTTCATCATGAAAGGAATAAGAGAATGAAATCCCGTTCAAAGTTTTTATGCCAGACTCATTTTTCCCACAATGAAATGCCATCCTACTGTATGGACCTCCATGATTCTTCATTAAACCCCACATGAAGCATGTGTGTGCGTGTGTTTGTGAGAGTATGCACATGTGTGATATTGTGTGTTCTCAGTCATGGTCTTTCTGTGTAAAGCCTCTCATGTTCTACAGCAGCTTTACGTGGACATTGAGCCCATTTGACACTCAGCAAACACGAGTTCACTCTCATCATACAAAGAAATGACAATAAAGTTTGAGTGATTTTTTCAAGTCCATGACCCAAAGTTTATGACAATTTTACTCCATGTTTTATACACTGTGTGTGCACATTATATATTGAATTGCTCAATGAATGGGAAATAGCTCAAACGTAATATGATGCCACACCATGGCCATGGAAGATACCGTCAATTAATGGAATAAATCAAGCTTTTGTGAAATGTGCTTCTGCCAAAAGGGAGATGAGATTATCAATACCACTCTACATGTCTGTATTAAATATGAAGCTACCACCAGTAGACAGTTAGCTTAGCATAGAGCCTAATCAGGGGGAAACACCTACCCTGAATATGTCAAAAAGTAAACAAAATATTATAAAACATATATATGATACACACACAAAAACGCAAGTAGAAAAAAAAGTGGTTTATAGGGGATTACGACGTTTTTTGTCAAGTTACTGGGGACTTGCGGCCACTGTGAAGCAAGCAGCAGGACATGACGCCCTGTGAAACCACAAATTGTAATTTTAACGACATATCATGTGACAACAGCTTTACAGGTGCTAGTTGGCTGATTTTGTTACCTTTTTAGTCTTTAAGCTAACTGTCTTCTGGATGTTGTAGTAGTAGATCATATTTAATGGTCCGATGTTGGAGTGGCATCCATCTTCTCATGTGGTTTTAACGCTCAGCAAGAAAGCCTTAAAACGGACTAACACTCACTAAATTAACCACATTTTTTTAAAATGAGGATCATTCAATTTTTGTCTCAGTGTGATAGAGCCCGCGTGTTGGAAATAATTAACTTTGTGAAGACAGTGCTGCAACAATTCAACTCCTTAACTCTGTAACACCAATATTGCACATATGACAACTAAAAAGAGGGTGTTTTTGATGATAATGGGACGTATCTTAGTTTCTGGTCTTACCTCAGACAGATAGGCCCGTAGGCTGGCACCGAGGCTGTCTGTAGTGCTCAGTCCAGGGGGGGTGAGCAGCGGTCGAAGATGTGTGGGCTGACATGTAGGTGTCACAGGGCGGCTCCGCGACCTTCTGAAGGTCACCTCTTTATGAGCTCCAGGGTTAAAGGTGGAGCGCGTCAGTAAACTATTTGGGGTCAGAGGCCTGCTGGGCGTTCTGGGGGTTTGAGTCCTGCTCCCAGGGTTGCTGGGAGATTGAGTCCGACCCATGACCAGAGAGGTGGGCTTGGGGCTGAGCAGAGGGAGGCCCACACCGCAGGGCTTGCCTGAGAAGCTGCCAGCTGGAGACTGGGGTCGAGAGAGCAGGCTGGTGAGAGGAAGTGTGTCGGGTAGTGTTCTGTGGCGCAGAGGCATGTGGAGGAGACTACTGTGCGGATTATTGGAGCTCCGACTGGTCATCTTCCCTACTTCTGCCAGCTTGGCCAGGTCCTTTTCAACCTCTGGAGGGCAAAGGGGGAGAAAATTATGTATATATTATATTTAACTTAGAGTCAACAGATATAGTTACAGATATTTTTTTCCCCCCACACATTTAAATGACAGTGACAACATACAGTTTTATACTGTATGTACAGTATACAACGACTGTAACACAAATCCCAGAAAAGTCTGCTAAATCAAGAGATTCAACGATAAAGTCAGACTTATTGTTTTTACACTTTCACAGGCTGTGCTATGAGGTTAGTACGTGTCCTACAAGACTGACGATTCACAAACTTTACTGAGCATTAAAGTGGGCGAGACTGCTTGGTTTAATCCTTCTTCTGGGCAATGATGACAATATTTATAGGTCCTGTAAATTGTGGTGAATCCAGCTTCCTCTGTTAGAAAAGGTTCCAAGTTGATATACAGTAAGCATTGCCTGCTAAAAAAAAAGAACACTTTCTTCCTGACAAAAACTCATTTGTTTGCCTCATTGGTAGTCTCAAAAACATGTCTGTTTATGAAAGAAGTGACGCTGCCAACTTCTGCGATCAACATCTGGGTCACTTTTTCCGTGTTTTATGCTTTTGTTAAAATTCTTGGCAATCATGATTCAACAAACCAGTCTGGGAGTTATCATTTGAGGAGGATAATTTGGGGAATGACTCATGTGACGCATGTTTTTCTGGAAAACTGAATATGTGTGACGTTAAATACATTTCAAAAGGAAGCATGACAAGTATTTTTGCAAACTTTGACTCCCTTGTTTTTAAACAAATGGTGCTTTTCTCCTATACAAACAACATTGTCCACGCAAAAATGTGAAGCATATGCTCCTATTCACTGACAAATATCCACGCAAAGTTGAAAACAGCTGGAATACTACCTCTAAATTCAACTAAGACATTACTTCGTTGGTTGGGAATCTATTCAGACTGTTAAGTACACAATCCCTATGGGATAAAATAAAAGTGTAATTCTCTGACATGCATAACTAGTCTGATTGTGTGAAGGTCAACCCTCATAGTGAGATACAATGCAGAGCACATGCTTAGTGCCTTGCCCATGTGCTTAATGCTCTGCACGTGTCTATGTTGCTTTAACTCTCTTACGTTCTCCACATGGTACTTCTCTAAATGTTTGAAAGAAAACTAAAGATACAGGTTACAACTTGGCCTTTCTTGACCTTCCTCTATATGACAGTTGGAAGATAATTCACTTTGTGAATGCTTCAGTATGGAACATTACAAAGCATAGAGAAGCTTTGTTATTTGGTTGATAGTTTGCATGAACAGCTATGTGTGACCATGAGACCTTCTGTAGGGCCAAGTGTCTCTGTATGATGATGATGATGATGATGAGTGAAATAACTACTCAATACGGAAGAAGAATTGGGGGAAATGGAAGTTCCACATATGACAAATTTCCAGTTTGAGCCCACGCACACCAAGTCTTCCACGACTGTTATCGTTATATCGTAAACAGGATATGTTCATTAGTAATCTTTTCCCATAAAATATTTTTATCTCAAGCTATTTACCAGTATAATGATAAACACCACATGTTTTTGTTGTAAGTATCTTCCCTCTACCATAAATGGTTCCTCCTCTTGTGATGTTCTTGTAAACTAGATATTTCCTCCGACTTCCTGGCATTAATGAGTAGCCTATTACTAGCAGCTTTATTTTGAAATTCTGTCCAGTGTTTAACACAGAGATACAAGCCATCTCACAGACACTGATATAATATGACGGCTCCTCGAGATCAAAGAAGGAGCATCAGACTCCACATGGTATAAACCCGTGATAAGTTTTGATTCAGGAAATAAGACGGGGAGAAAATGAGACGAAGAGAGACAGAGAGAGAAAGAGACAAGAAGAAATAGAAACAGATTTAATCTATTAAAGTCTTTGATCAGGCAGCAGAGAATACAGGGCCATAGCACGCTATTCAACTATTCACTCAGAAGTCATGCAAACTTTATCATGTCCCTCCTCTAGAGATAAACTAAAGTGCTAATGACATTTTGTTTGTCTAGAATTTAACTACAGGCTTAAAACAATGTGATATACTCCCTGCCAGGATGAATGAAATACTAATCATTGGATGGATAAAGTAAGTAAAACTATCTAATATAGTGTCACTAAGATTGAGTACTGAACTTAAATACTTTATTGTTTTGCCTTGTTTACTTGTACTTTAATCCCTTATTTCTGGCTCTGAATCAGGACACTTTTTTAAACTTCTGACCAAGTCTTTCTTTAACACATTTAGTAGTTTGGCGTGTTTTGGTAAAATGGAAAAAGGGGTTCAAATATTTTAATATTCCCAAAACTAATGCATCATATTATTAATGATATACTGTAGAACATGCATAAACAATATCCGACCCTACAGCTATCAAATCAAACTCAATTCGATAACAAATTCAGTGAGCTCATTATAACTCATTTGGATAATAGAAGGGAAAAAAAAGTGCACGTGAGCTTCACCATATCCCAAACGGCAGACAAGGAGTGACCGAACCGCCACATAATTGGGGTGACAATATAAGATGAAAAGTGAGGGTCTGGCTCCAAACGTGGAAAGTATTAGCAGCTAATAAAGGCTTGAAAGAGCTGAATTAGCTTGTTGAACAGCTTCATTGAACTGCCTGGTGGGAGTCCGCAACCTGAATATTCACAAACTCAGTGTCGAACAAACTAGAAATGAATGCCATCTGAGGACCTCTGGGGCAACACTGAGTGTACTTCTAACACAAATAGTCCTTTTCGTGCTCCCAAAGCATCAGCGTGTTGTTTTGTTCGACCGGCACGGAAGCAACTAGTGAATTCAGCGCCGATGAGCTGAGGAGATGAGAGTGGCTGCTCCCACTGTTGGATGACAGTAATACGTTCGCAAAGTAGGAACAACATGCTTCAAATAAGTATGGTATGTGAAGGCGATTACAAAGTTGTTACACACTGAAGCTGTCAAACAGAATGGGAGGACATGCATAAACAAACAATGGGCGACACATGATGGTAAATGGCGACGTTCCCTTTGGCCTCCACGCCAGGCTTTCATCTGATTCACAAGTGAATACACACTTAATCATCATGACAACAAAAGCGGTCTCTGAGTCACCCAGACGTCACATATGTCAAAGATGAGCCTTGATCTACATTAGGAATAATTATTTCCAAAACGCCACACAAATTCCATTTGGTCTGAAGCAGTCAGTCTCCGGCACAGTTGAGGTTTGCTCCCTTCCAAATGACTCAGGAGCGCAGAAGTGATTGATTGAACCCGTCAAAAGCTGGAGTTGAAGTATGTTAATTATTTTTAACCATTTTCGCAGGAAGATCAGTGTTTAATTAACGAAGAAAATTCTTTGGCCAAAAATAGTGCATTCTTTAGCTCGACTCTCCTCTTCCCACTCCTCATAAGTGCTGTCTAAACCCCTTTCTATTTCCTAAGTTTCTGCAGTTCAAAGTGTGTGTGTGTGTGTGTGTGTGTGTGTGTGTGTGTGTGTGTGTGTGTGTGTGTGTGTAAATATTTGCAAAGTGTAAACTATATATTCCAAAATAAAGCATTTGATCGGACTTTTCCAGACTATTCATCATTAAAGCCACTAATAAATACACAGACAGACTTAAAGGCACAGCACATAAACATGCGCACCACACAGAAGTGCCTACCAGCGAGCTGTTTGCCCATGTTCTCCAGCTCTTTAGAAAAGAGGGAGTCACCCAGTAGCGGCCCCGTCTGCCCGACAGAGCTCCCACCTCTCACAGCCTTCAGATCAGCCTCCCAGACAGCCTGACGCTAGTTAGTGAGGAGAACAGAAAAGAGAGAAAGTCACATTAGAAGAAAGACCCTTCAATTAACTCTTTATATAATTTTCAGCTATTGCTGGAAATATCTGAGCTATATCTGCTGGAAAAAAGGAGCAATTATTATTTTATAGGCTTTAGAAAAACACAAGAAACCACAGCAAGTGGAGATGAAAGTGTAGAAAGCATGCAGTGCTCTCTGAGTAGTGAATGCGGGTCGCTAGACTGTCGGTAGTGGCTCGGGACATTTTTATTTAACTATCAGTCAATCTATAGGAGCTTGTATACACGCTAGTCTGTTGGCAAAGAGTCTAACAGCAGCACATCTTGCACCAGCAGTTAAGGAAGAATAAATCAGCCGTTTTGGATGGTTCCCTCAGAGCACATGATATTCCTATTATAGTATAAAAAAAGAGATCATATTCCAAAGCATATGAAGGAAAAAAAATGGTACGAGAGCCAGATTGGATCACCTATAGGGGCTGCTTTAGCCTTCCTGGCCAAGTGTATGATTTGACTGACTCAGGTTGCCAAGTCCTTGATGGGACACGAGTGGCCAGATGAGCTGTTAAGCCAATGGACCAAGTGCACATGAGCTTCAAGCACAGGTGAGACATATAATCTGTCAGCCATAGTTCCACCTCCTGTTGAGTTTGGTTTACACTAGATATAACAAAGTTATTTTACAGCCGATGCCAGCACTTACGTCATTCGATTTGCTGAGCACTTAATGAAAGACAGAGTTGACTTGACAAAGTGCTGACACAGAGCAAGGCTCTTGAAGATCTGGTGATATACAGAATACACAGTCTTCCAACAGCATTTAAAGACAAACATGGGATACAGCAGGCTACTCATTTTCTGATTTTAATGAGTCAAAGTGGACCTAAAAGTTGGTTTCCAGATAGGAGGTAGCGTGGAAACAAGAGAAGTTGCGATCCTCTTATAAATGACAGAACATGATTCGCAGGGTCTATGGCATTGATCTTTGTGCCTGTCAGATATATGAGGCGTTCTGTGGCAGCAGAACCACAACACCACAAGCCAATCCTTAATTACAGCCCTCATAAAGAAGCAAGGCGGGTTGAACATTACAACTGAATCCCCTCCCCAACTTTATTCCCTTCACTTTGGTGGTATCCCCCCAAATCCAACAGCATGACATCATCTTGTCCTTCTCTCTCTGGGTCTTCACAGCTCTGGCATACAAGGCCACCAACAGTTTCCCCAAGTTTGTAATCGTTATTATACTGTCGGTCGTTATATTATAATATGTAACAGCTCAGATTCCTTCGGTTCTTTTTACTATGTTTTTTTTTTGAAACGGTCTCTTAAGAAAGCTCAGTCTTCAGGAGACCAGTCGACATGTGGAGATTTACTCTTATCAGCAATGTCCACAGTTTAACATTTTTGCATTTCTCCTGCCCTAGAGCTCGTCTGTCCACCACAGGAAAGGCTGTTCAGTAACCAGGACCATATATATCCCGGAGCCTGCAGACCGAAGGCGATGTTTGGTTGTGCTGTACAGTCCCATGGCAGAGCAACAGGATGTACCGAGTCTGCAAGCAATTCACCTCTCGAGATAACATCAGTAAATAAACAGACATTATAATCAAAACATGACTGTTGTTACCTCAAGTTTGGTGAAGACATACATATTTGCAAAGTCACCTGCAGGACGTGTTTGGCTTACCGGAATAGTGCATAAAAAAAATCATGTGGAAATCAGCAAGGCTCTACGAGACATGGATAGACCCAACAAACAAAACTAAAATGGACTTGATTACACGCTAAGGAGACACAATGGCGTGATGAAAAGTGACGTCCCTTCATCATACTTTAAAGCAGCTATTGTCCTTATCAGCAGCAATGTATGACATGAGCGCAAATGAGTCACATTTCTTTCCCCCTTTGTTTGGATGCCTCGGGTGGATGCTTTAATCTACACAGACAAAGAGCTGAGACGGAATGCCTTTTCATCTCCAAAAAAAAGCAGCAATGACTTATGAGTATATTAATGTCAGTGGCGCAAAACCCAAAACGTTGTATAATGTCCCTCCCAGTATGACAAAACTCAAAAGACCCAAAAGAGAAAAGGGAAAAACCCTCTGGTGATGCTGCTGCCCGCTAACAAACAAGGATCCTGTTTCTGGCAAAATTGATTCCATGTTGAGCGCAAACAAGACAGAAAGAAAGAGGATGGAAGTCTGGAGTTAAATATTTCATAGCCTGCATGTGTGCAGCTATACGTGTGTGGTCAGCAGTAATAATCACCACAATCTGGTTTCTGGTTCAACGTTGCCCTCCGCACAACAAGAGCCGTTTGGGATGTGTGCATGCAGTCTCAGACCTCAAACATGTTTTGAGCCTACTGCTGGCTTTGTGAAGCACAAATGATGGTCTCGCTTGTTGTGGTCAGGCAGAGTATTTTAGGAACCCCCACACACACACACACACAAAGACACGCACACGCCAGGGCATATCTACAACAAAATATAGACACACAGGTGAGCAGCAGCAGTACATATATGTTTTTGTTTAGGCCTGTCAAGTTTGTCTCTATATGGTTCAACGTTCTTAATCCCTATTCCGTTGCAGCAGCCTTATTCACAGTTTTACCTTTTAGTAGGATGACTCTCCCTATGCTAAAGCACCTCGTCTAGCAGTGAAGAAGATCGAAACAGAGACGTACGCATGAAACTGCATTTTTAGGAATTCTGGAAGAATGCCACTTGCGCTTTGCAAAGCCAGACTGATATCTCATGAGCAGAGTTCACGCTCCACGATGTTGCCCAGCAAGTCCTGCTTTTATCAAATAAGCTGTCCAATGAGTTGATATCTGAGTGAAAAAGACAACATCCTGGCAGATGAGAATGATTGGACATGCACATGTGAGAGATAGAGAACATTGAGTATTGCAGCACGGCTTTGCTTTCATCCGAACGAAAACAACACTGTTTTTGATTATCCTGAATTCCATCCCATCCAACCTGCAGGGAGAGTTTATATTGCTTATAGCAAATGAGCATAAACCCCTGGTGTTAAGTCATTTGTTTCCGTTTAAAACATGCTTATGGATATGGAGAGTAAGAATCAACTCTTTATAAGTTCATGTTGTTTTGGCAACACAACCACCAAATAGTTTATGGACAGGGCTCCCAGGCTCATCGGCCAATTACAGAGCGAGCACAGCCAAAAGCAAACAGGATATTGACAATAACACAGTTAGACTTTTATTCAAGCATTACAAAGACAGGTTATATGACATACTGTCTAAATCTCAGTCCAAGAAGAACAGCCAGAGGAAAATAAGTGTCAGGCCAATAAGAGTGCAGATGGGGGGAAAGTAGTGACGGGCAAATGGCTGGATTCTTTTAAGGAACTCATAATGAAAATTTTGAGTGTGTAATAACAGCTAAATTTGAACGACATAAACATAAGCTATAAGCTATAAGCTAGCGTTCAGTCTGAGACTGTATCAACTATAACGAACAATCTGCTGCCAGACAAAAGCCTTCAAACTAGTTGCTATATTTGGCAAAACCTACAAAATGAACGCTAATTAGAAGTAATTCAAAGTAATTAGAACATTTAAATATAAGTGAACTTTTAATACACTCATTGAGATGTAAATGGATTTTGAGAAATATTTGTAACTAAACTCTTGCTCCTTGCTTTTCTGATGTTGCTCTGCCTCTGGAACACAGGCTTAGGTTTAGTTGCTTTTAGGTTGAAATTAAATTATTAAATTGTAGTAAATAAATAAAGAAAAAAAGGAAATATACTAAAAAGAAACCAGAACTCACGTGGCTAACTTTCTAACAATAACTTAGGACATATAGTTTGACGAATGGAGAAAAACCATCAATTAGGAAAATCGGAAAATCCTAAACAAACCTTCCTAGGAAATACAACTGCACTAGAGCTATGCTTTAAAATCACAGAGATTTGCACAGATGATAACCATGCATGCATAACTGTGGAGGTGTGGAGCTGAGACTGGGGCCAAGTATAAAAAGCCGTGCAGTGCATCGGCTGAAACTCTGCCAACATTCTGGTGGAAACAAAAATAAAGCATCACAATGGTTCTGCCTTGTATCACACACATGGCATTGCATTACACTAATTATCTTATTCCTTCCATACAAATGAACAGTTTCCCCTGGCAGATTTTATGATGGTAACACCCATACAACTCTACACAAGCTAAATTTGATTAAAACCTATCACTTAACACTTACAAAGGAAACTATAGAGGGATCGCTTGGAGAATTTGCTCTGGCGATTGCTTTAGGAAAGTATTTGTCTTTATGAGGCAATTATCACCTAAAGGAGCTGGCTGAGGCAGGGGGCCTGCGGACTAATAATGATAACCATTAACAGTGTTTACTTTCCAACATCACCCACCTTTAACTGCCCAAACCAGGGCAATGTCCAATTCAAGGCGTACTCCATTTAATGACATGAAATGTGCTAAATAATAAATTTGACTTCCAAATTTCAATGCTTGAGAAAGTTATGTGCGTCTTTTCTTTAACATGTGTAACCAGGACATAACCAGGGCAGCATGTGAAGTTACAACTGGAAAGGTTTCTACCAATTCAAGGGACACATGCTGGGTTGTCATAAATACGTTGATTAAGAAAAAATAAAACACAGCTACAACAGCTACAGGTCGAGTTACTCCTCAAACTGTATGACTTCGCCCATTGTGTTTTTTCCAAATAAGCTCATAAAAGCATGACTTTTTTTCTCCATACTGTTTAGCGATTGTGGGCCACAAGCCCCCGAAGGGCCAGTTAAACTAACAAGCTATTACAAATTGCATTTGCCTTTCAAAGACAGCCAAACATAAGCAATTAAACACAAAACAGCCACATTAGCTACAGTAGATGACAGAAGACGTTTGCACTTGCGGTTTCCATATGGGATACATTAGTACTCTGTTCTTAAGTGTGCCAGACAGGGCTTAACCTATGGAGATGTGGTGTTCGGTCCCTCGGCGTAAAATAGTGGCTCAATGTGGGTGTGAAGGTCAGCAGTAGGGAGAACGTCACATTTGGCGTGAAGCTAAATTCATCAGCGGAAATCACCGAGCTCGACGTGGCGCGGTGATCAAATTGACATCGTCTATCATCTGGTCACGCCTTCCCTTTTAACTTGAGACATTTGAGAAAATTAGTAGACCAACAGCCATTATAGGTCATAACGTGCACAGTTTCTCTATTTTCTGGATAGTGGCTTGTTTATTCGGCTTAATCCATCAGACTCTTGACTGCAGACTTTGATTCAGAAGGCCCTTCAGTCTCTAAAGGTCTGCTCCCAGTTAGTCTGGAGCCTCTCTGCATCTGCTCCACACACGGAGTAATGCCTCGGCTCCAAACCTCTTTCTTTAAAACATGCCGTAAAAAGCCTTGTCTAACACTTAGATTGGGCAATTATAAAAAATAAAAAAAGGTATCGGCTTTTTTGGGCGGTAATTATACAAAAAGGTACCGGCGTCTTAGCTGACCGCTTTATTAACAGCATGTGAGAGTCTGCCTGTGTCTGAGTCTGGCGTGTACCACATTAGGCCTCTATTTCTTCCCTGAAGCATGTGAGGTTATCACGCCAGCCTGCTATTGAACAAAACTGTGTGTACTCCTGTAACACATAAATATTTAGGTCTATTAAAATCTCTAAATCAGTCTCAATTTCTGTCGCGTCACAAGATATTCTTCTCATTTATTTCTTTCAGATTGCACACAATTACGATGAGAGTGAAGCAAAGTAATATTGGGATATTTCTATCACTTATTCAGCACAATAAACCAACCGTTGTGCAAAATGAAATGCCAGCCTATAGACGGATCCATTTTGTCCTATTAGCGAGAGGCTTGAGGTGTTTTTTTTCCGCTCGATCTCGCACAATAGAAACTGAGGAGGAGAGAGTGACGTGGTAATTGATGGCTGTAAAGTGATCTTAATTGTTTGGTGATGGATGTAGGGAGGACACTTACAGAGCCTGACACTTGAGACAAGGCCTCGCATTCCTGCAACCGTCCCGCCACTGTGTCCACCCCGGGCAATGGAGCTGCTCCAGACATCGCACACAAAACGGCAAAAGAAAAAAGGAGGGACAGAGCGTGAGACCACAAGAATGTAAAAAAAAATATGACGACTTTACTGTGTTGTGCAACTTACATGATATGTCAGGTACGGCTTGTTCAGATATACGAGACCTGTGCTCCTCTTCAGATCTTCCGTCCGATAGACTGTCGCCCTGCAACCTGGAGACAACACGTTACACATTTACACTGCTGTACTGTACACATTGGCAGCCAAATGGGTTCAAATCATCTGCGAAAGCAGCGTTCTTCTGCAATTCCTGAAAACCAAATGTTAGATCACACAAAGACGAGCAAGTCTCTATCGGTCTGACGTAATGAGACGCAGAGGAAAGTATTTACAGAAGGAACTCTTCTTCTGCAAAATTTGTGATTCACCATGAAAAGAAGAACATGTGGGTCAGTTTGGGGGCACAAATCCTCTCTCTGCATCGCAGCTTCTCATCCTGCTGAAAATCAAACCGAAATAGTCTTGAAACCAAAGAAATGCATTCACAGACATGTGGTGCATGGATTAAACCCACTTGTTTCACAACTTACTTACTGACAAAGCAAAGCTGAAAAACTGGTGGATGGATTCTGGTTCCCCTTAAATCATTCAGGTCATTATCATGATATGTTCCAAGCCCCTATACCTCCCAAAGATATCTGTTTGAACTGAAATAGAAGCGGGTCTGAGAGATTTGGCTGTCTCCTTAAGGTACTAAAAGATTGAAATTTCCCAGAGATAGGAAGGTTTACTGTGGGTGAAAGACAAACAATGATTGGAATACCGTCTTAGCAGGAAGATAAACATGCTACACGTGGCTTTTCACTGCTTTCATTATTCGAACATCCGCAATGAATTCCACACAATATTCCCTTCAAAGCATATTTAGACGACTGAAAAATATAAATCATGCTGGAATTACAAACTATTTTTGCTCAAATACTTTAACTGCATGCCTTTTCCATGTCATCATGGCCACCGTTAGCTAAAGACAAAGGAACGCAATCCTTGTGCTTTAATGGCTGCATTCCGTCACAGCCGCAGGGCCTCTTGGTTTCTACGTCTAGGACGAGGGTAAAAGCCGAGCTTTTTAAACTGTATTCTATTTCTTTATACATCCTTCGCCTTGTCTCTCCCTCTCTTTATTGGCCTACATAAGACCATTAAAAAAGTACCCGAGATGACTATCACAAGGCATTCCCCATTCTCTGAACAAAAGCTGAAAGTCCTTACTACCATTCCCCTAGCGCATTCCTGATATGAAAGCAATTAATTTAATGAGAACTACAAGCCCAAAGGAGGTTTGTGAAGATCTATCCAGTTCCTTGGGCCGTACCACCAGCTCCGCCGGACTGTGCCCGAAATCTGGGATGCGTTTGCACACAGGGGGTTTTGTGGCAGGAGAACAGCCATTAAAAGAACTGATGGGGCGCAGGTTGGGGGTGGATGAAATGCTGGTGTGACCACAGCTATAGCCAGAGGAACAGGGACATGCCCACAACACACAGGCCACACAGCAATTCACACTTTAGCAAAGGGGCCAGAGGAAGCAGCGTGTTTCCTGACCTGCCACACAGGCTGGCTGGACTGTTTGGTGGCCGGGTAGGAGCAAAGGAAGAAGACAATGGCCGAGGAAAGTGTCTAAAGGGTGGTAAAACATTTTTAGCTTGAGGTAAGCAAGTGCTGCTATCAACATATACACACTATTTAATTTTTTTCTGTATCATACTATTTTGTAATTTACTTATTTTGTCCTTGGCCCCTAAACATGCTTTTGAACCAAAGTGTAACGCACACAATGTTGGACCGCACTGACCCATAAGAGTGGAATTCTAATTTGTTTGCCTGAGTGGTGACGGGTATGTGAGGAATGCTGGTTCACAGATCCATACAGGGCCGAGCGACTCTCTCCACTGTCATTGTGAGAATTTTATAGAATCAGAAAGAATCCACTTAAATCTCCTCAAGCCTTAACTCTAGACTAAAATAACTGTAACTTTAAAACTTCAGCAAGGTCACATCTGTACAGTAGGCCCGTCTGCAGGTGTGAAACACAAGGGCACTAACTGTGTCACATCTGGTAGTGCTCTGAGGCGTCAGTTTAAAGGTTGGCCCCATATCCAGCCACGTTCAAAAGGTGTTTCTGGTAATCCCGTCAAGACGGAGTGCTAACGCACACCGCGTTAAGTCTCTGCTCGGGCTGTTCTTTCTCCTTGCTTTCCCGGACCTCTGCTTCCACTATCTGTTCACGGAGGCATTCTGTGTCTTTGCGTGCAAGAGCATGCATGCACAAGCTTCATGTGTGGATTCATGAATACGTGCGATACTCCCGCAACACTCCTGATTTCAGAATTACGTGCGCCTCCAGAATAGCACAAAAGTCAAACCATGCGTGCAACACTTTTCCAGCTTAGTGATCTGTTTATGGCCCTTACACTCACCAAATATGACTATGAAAGACCACGACTCCTACACCAATAAAACGTGGGGAGTATTTTGCGGTCAGGTTATAGAGGACAAAGCAAGAATTTGGACTGAACTAAAGGAGGGAGGAAGACAGAGAAGGAGAACAGATGTCTGAAATTTTAGTGAAAAAATGAGCGCACGGGCCAAGAACGACTCCAGATACAGATGCTGCTTTGCTCCGACCCAGGGATTCAATGATAAGCCGAAGATATAAACTGTTTGCTTAAAAATACCTAGTCAATAAAAAAAATCCACTGATAGCGCTCATCCTCCTGCGAAGCCTCTGAGAACATCCTGACAACAGCTGGTGCGAGGAGCGAAACTGATAAGCAACGTGAATGAAAGAAGAGCAGGAAACACAAATTCCAAACCCCAAACAGAGGAGGCCGTGCAGGCAGATGTGTGCCTGGCGTCTCATCGAACAGATACCCGTTTATCTTCGACTGGAATCAAGGAAGACTCCTGCCCACACCTGCCTGTTGTATCGCACCCAACACTCCGAAATGTGAGCGCTGCACCGATGCTGTGGTTCAGGGGGAGCAGGAAATGTGTCAGAGGAGAGAAAACGGTGATAGAGACAGAAAGCGTGATAATGGAGACGATTATCAGTGCACGGGCGGATTTGCGAAAACAAGAAACACCGGAATGCACTTCAGATATGATACTGGAGGGGAGGGAGGGGGGAGGAAGCGGAAGTCCGGAATAAGAACAAGTATAGATGAGTGAGAGAATCAAATCAATTAAACTTAGAACCACCACCTCACTGTAGCTAAGATATAATTCAGAGCCTTTGAGAGATAGTTTTACATGTGTGGAAACACGTTGTTGAGTGGTAGATAAGAGATATAACTGTCCTGTTTGTCCGGTTTGATTAGATAAGGCTGCTGGTGTATATGCCGGACTGACAGTAGAGTGGTATAAATCTTTTCATCTAACTCCTGGCAAGAAAGAACATTCCAAAAATGTTGAACTATTTCTTTAAACCCCGTTAAGAACAGTCTCTCGGGAGCTGTGCTGTTTCCATAAACACAATCTCCCTCCAGAGCACCAGATAAGAGAAGGTGGAAACATTTACCTGGCACACCTCGAGCAGATGTTGAGAGTGACTTTGGCCTGTGGTTCAGCCTGATAGGAGCTGCGTCCCTGGCTGAACTTACTGCCGGATGGAGCCAAGCCCGTCACGCCCTCCATCCGCAGGTCATCCAGGTCCTCTGAGGGGGGAGGGAGCCAAAGAGACACCAGGAGGGACAGGGGAAGGAAGAGAGAGAGAGAGAAAACAAGGGAGAGAAAGCACGGTCATTAATCATACTTTGGTCTCTCTCGTGTCGATATGATGCCCGGCGATGACAGGTCCGCTTGGAGTCAAAGGAACAAGCAAGCACACAACAGTAAATAAACATCCCGCTGCTGCGCTCGCTCACACGCTTTGCACACACATACAAAAAAAACTCTGTGTTATAAGAAGTGACGCGGAAGAGTCAAAGACACACCACATCACGGCGTCAAAGAAACAGGAAGGGCACGTTAATAGGCTGAAGACGAAAAGGGGACAAAGAACAGTGAAGTCAGAGGGGAAAAATGAGCGGTAAGACGGAGATGGAGAGCTGGAAATTTGGGTTTCGTCTGATCTACCCCTGTGTTCTCCAGAGAAACACACACACACACACACACACACACACACACCCCTCTGAGTCTCTAAAGAAGACCATATGCATTTAGACGCCAGTATTGTTCATCCTAACCTCTCGGTCCAGTCTGTCTGCAGCCATTATACTCACACGTGAGCATACATGCTTACACAAACACACACAGATAACAGGTGCAGAGGCCCTTTTTCACTTTTCTTCTCATCTCCACGTTGAATAAATTTTCTTTGTGTCTGCCTTCCCTCTCTATTCGGAGATAATCTGCTGTATCTCGAAATACAGCTGTTCCCTATGTGATGAAAGTAGCTCCACATGGACCAATTACGAGTTGGGAGTTTGGATGCGACACAAGACTAAACAGGATCACCAGCCATTATTATATATCAGAGTACCAAATGTCCAGCATCAAGACACAGACACACGTTTCCTCAATATGCTCGAGCAGGACCGGGAAAGAAAGCAGAAATCGCGCCAATAACAAGACTTATGAAAAAAACACATACAAAGTCAACAGTTCATTACATATAACAGAGATTCAAAGGGGAGAGTCTGAGTCAGCCAGACCATTTTGGTTTTGAATGCATCCTCAAGAGATAAAACATATTGCAGTACTTTCCGTGTTATGAGAATGAAAAGCGAGTGGGTGTCTGGACTCTAACTCGGTTAAGTTCCCTGGTCAAGCTTTCTAAACACATGTTGAATCAGGCAGAACATTTTGACCGATCACCATAACAATATTTGTCCTTTTCGTCTTGTCTTCAGAAGAATTTCAGAGCTTTGCCAACAGTGTTTGGGAGGTCGCCTTCAGGACAATATAATCTCACCTTTTGCTGCCATTGTTTCTGCTCTTGTGCTTACAGTGCAGTACAATGTGGCTGTCCCAGTGAACAGTTCTAATGTTGGTTTCAAATCACCAGACACACACATACACATAGGGATTGCATTACCTAGCCCCTGGTTTTTTGGGGGGGGAATGGGCCTCACACCTTGAAAAAGGAGGACGCATAACTAATCACCTGGATTAGATTGGATGACACTTGCTCATGAGGACTCTCTCCCTCCATCCATCAACGTGGCACAGAGCCACAAAATCTCACCTGTGTCCTTTGGCCGCCAGAAAATAAACTATCGAAACAACTATTATGAGAATTCAAGTTTTGTGCAGACATTCGTGGTTCCCAGAGAATGAATCCTGCTGACTTTGGAGATCCCCGTCTTAAGCTCTAACTTCTGCATGAGGTTAACATTTGAGGCTTTGAGGGAAATTTGAGTGTAAAAAACTAAATGTCAATATGCAGAATGATTCACACGGAGAGAGTTCACAAAGCATCTGAACAATAAGTAAGGACAGTTCAATCACTAACAGCCAACAAAATGACAAACGGTATCATGTTGTACTCTTAACTGCAGTAGTTTGGACAACATTACAGCATAACACCCAAAACTGTTGGCAAAAGATCTAAACCAATACGTCTATTCAAGACCTCTAACAAAGTCTGGGACTTTTCTTGCTTTTCTTTTCTTACACTATGATCACATCTTCACCATCGCATCAGTCACGTCACTCTCATCGTGTCCCGACAGTCTGAGAACGAGTGTTGTTTTAGTGTTTTGAGGAGGACAGAGTCATTCCAGTAAACCCCTTAAGCAGGGCGATATTAAATGTCCCATTCATCACGGTATGCATTGGAGGGCGTGGGGACAGAGAGCCACCAGCGATCTGCTCTGTTTGCTGGTCGTGGGAACTGCTCAACTTTGGGCCTTCACCTTTTCCTCTTTTTTCTTCGTCAAATCCCACTTCTAAACATTTCCCTTCTTTTGGCAACTGACTAATGTGGCATGCCAGAGTTTTCTGTGGGTCATCGCTTGAGATACAAATCATTACTTGACGCTTGGAGACATTCCCTTGCGAGGCTGCAGTTTGCGTGAAATAGCAAAAAGAAGCGTCTGCGACCCTGAAGGAGAACAAGATCTCAGTGTACACAGCTGCTTGTCACCTCAACTCCCACTTTGTCTTTTGGACTTGTTTCCCTCTGGTCAATATGAAATGACACAGTGCTGGAGAGAAAGACCTCCGTGTCTGAGGGAAGGGGAAATGAATCTCAGACACGGTCACCGAGGTAAACAAAGACTTTCTTCTGTAGCAGTGCATCCCATAGGAACACTGTCTGAATGAAATGTAGCAGAGGTTGAAACACAACAGGTCACAACATTTTGCGCTGAAGCGATTGGTTCTACACCGTTCCTCCTTTTGGCCAGATGAGAGACGAGAGGACGCCATTTCACAAAAGGAGACGACTAACTCATGTCAGCCTCCCTGGTTTTTGCACGTCTTTCATAGGTACAGATGAGTTTAGCTTCCAACTTTGGTAAAAGGGGACTTAGCCCCAAACTACTCTGTCTATGAGCTGTTGCTGCTCACTGTCCAAACATTGGCATCGTCCCGTATCTCTGAGGGCTGCAGGCTTTCAGAGAAGGTGTCGCCGCTCGTTGAGGCTGAATCCACTTCTAAACTTTCTATGGGAAGGGAGAGGTGACAGATTTCTGTGTTGTCGCCACACTCTGAGGAGGTCCTGTGTACGGAGTGCGGATATGCTCACACTGTATTACGCTGATGTTTATCTTTTTTGTTTGTCTGTATGTATCTATTGTTGTCTGGACGATTTTTGATGACAAATGAGGGATTAATAAAGTTTTCTAACTTCTTACTTCTGTGTTTAGAGGCCTGAATATTACTGCAGACATTGTTTTTGAACAACAAGATTTTTGTGGTCTCGTAGAATGCACCATTTTATTGACTGTATTCCAAAGAGCAACAGATTACCGCTCTTTAAATGTAGTTATTGAACTAGTCTTGAATTACATACACATTTTATAACCCAAAACTAACTTTATTCCCTCAATACCGAGCTGATTTTCATGTGCGAATCCCCGAACCCATGCTCCACGCAGAAGATTTAACGTGTCTTACGTATTCCTTTCTCTTCCCTGTGTGCTCAGTCAAACATATACATGACTGAGTGCATTTTCTCCAGGTTCACAATAGAAGCCACAATACCACCATGATAAGTTTACAGTGCGTCTCCCATGAGACCGGCTCAGCCTGAGACCGTGGCAGCCTCCCGAGCCTCCGTCTAGACACAACAAACGTCTGTCTGCACTCGCCCCGTTCGTCAGCTCGTCACATTTCCACACCCTGGGCACCGGGGCAGCCATGCGTGCTGCCCCGGTCTAACGATGAGACATGGCAGATAAATAAAACGGTTCTGCGCTGGGGGTAGGTAGGTGGAGGGATGAAGAAGGGAGGGGGTTGGCATGAGGGAGAGAGAGAGAGAAATGGAAACTATTTGAGCGATGCAATCCCAACAAAAGGCCTGAACGATGAGGAATTCCGTGCCGCAATCGCTCACTCACGGCGCAGTCAGAAAGGAGTGGTGTGCACTGATAGAGCGTCTCTCTCTTCAAAGTTTCCATGTCATTTAATGTTGTTTAGATAGCGACGGACTGACTGTCTCTACGGAGCTGAAAACACAGCTGAAGACATAATTAGCGCACCGGCGTCAGAAATAACTTATTATACACCTTCACAGGTCGACACGTTGACAGATCTATGGGTTGGAATCATCTCTCACGCAGCAGCAGCCCACATGTGGAGCTGGTACACACGCACACACACGCACGCACACACACACACACACACCACCACCATCATCATCATCATCATCCTCTGCACCAAATCCAAGTGCTGTGAATTATCGTGTCTCTTCTACAGCGAAATAATTACATTTTCCATTCTTTCATGAGCAGTGAAGGCGTCCTGCCACACTGGGCTGTAATTAATAGTCTTTAAGTGATAGATGCCTTTTCCAGTCAAAGGCTCCACCAAGTCACACACAGAGACCCACATGTGGAAGCAACACACGAGATGTAGATACAAAAAAAAAGGGGAAAAAATGCACAGCACATACTCAACCCGACGCGTGCATTTTGACACTTGCAGACCTCACACTTCAGCTGCCCTCACACGTTCAGACAGCATTCGTTTTCCATTAAGCCGCCAGCACCAAAGCGGTCCACGCGGCGGGTTCGTCGTCACACAGACATCTTTGATGTGTGTCTCGGCAGGGACACATTTGTTTGGCTTTGTAATAAAAACAATATTCCAACTAACATTTCATAATTATGTCTCGGCTTTCAAATCGCACCCTCCTCCCCTCCCGGCCTAAAAATATGCCTGGTAGGCTCCACGGCGCTTGAGCGCAGCAGTAAAAGCTCTGATCAGAATCAGATGGGGACACACATGAGCAGGGTAACTTCACAGCTCAGAGGCCTGTGGAAAGTCTTATCGCAGACTCTGGTGCAAACCTCCTTTCAACTCCCTTTCTAACCGCAAATATTACAGAGATTAGGACGTCACTGTCGGCACAGCGGAGACTGATGTATAGACGCACTTAAATGCCAGTCATTGTAGTTGGGAAAGTGGCTTCAGCTGCCTCGTGTTTGGCAATTTCATGAAGAGTGCATGTCGTTGAACTATACTTTGAACTTCAAGAAGATATATATTTGTAAATGCATTATGCAATAGATTTATCAAAACAGCTGTCTGCCGGCATCAGTTTTTTTTTTACAGTCAAAGACGTATGATCTTAATCATCACTTATAGAAGCGTTAACTGGAATGTGTCTGTATGAGAGGAGTGTGGAGAGAGGTTGATGACAGAAGAGCAACTGAATTTGATGTAATAAAACTCATTCACATGAGTGAAGGGTTCTGTCTATGCAATCCTCTCCTTTGAGTTAAAGTGTCTAGAATTATTTTTGGAGATCCCGGTTTCTTTACTTGTTTGTGATAATCACATAGAGCAGCAGCTCACACACAGCTTGACACAAAAACACACCGACTACTGATTACACACCAATTACTGCGCAATGACATCAAGTCTATAACTCACTTGCCTATTGGGCTCTTAAATCTCCCCACAGAACAGTGATGGAGCTATTTATTTGTTTTACTTTTTGCTCTTTTTGATAAAGCTGCACACATCACTGTTGCGGGCTCTTTGGCCGATTAACCCCCGACGCACAATGCCTTCTATTCACAGAAGTCCTTTAATCTGGCACCCTGGATAACAACCCCAAAGATATCATCCGTGTGTGTCTATCTACCATCTTTTGCTTTCCCTCTGGCTACAGTAGTCACAATACAGCATCATTGTGTCCATTCAGCTCCCCTCCATTCACATAATCAGCTCAGTTCAGCGATGCCGCTTACGCACACTGAAGATGAGGACACTGGCCGCATGAGGCCGCATGAGGCCGTATGAGGCCGTGCTCTGAGTACTGACGGCTGTGATCGAGCCATAAATCTAGCAGTAGTCTACTAGCCTATTGGTAATTGCTTCCATTAATACCACCGTCATACTGTACCACTGCAATTTGCGACTCGATTAACGTGTCCATCGGCATGCGGAGACTTTTACAGGCGTCAATCGGGCGCAGTTAAGACTTTTTACTGGCAACATTCCTCTCAGCATCGAGCCGCCGAAAACCTTCAGAGGGGAACCCAGCCCCTTTCAAGCCTCTCCTTCAAGTGAAAGATTTAGTGCTGAAGCAACTTACACCACTGAGATATATGTTCTCACTCACCTCCTCTCAATGCTCCATGATGACGCTGCTGTGGCGTGTCGGTGTACATTGTTTCCAGGGAAACTGTTGTGTCTCTAGTATGTCTGGGTGAGGATGAAGGGGGCAATGAGGGCGATAAGAGTGTGTCTGTGTGCTGCTGCTGGTGGTGGTGGGGTGCGGCTGCTGGCGTCAGGAAGTGTGTGCCTTGTCTGCTAACTCTGGCAGTCTGACTGTTGGCCTAAGGCAGAGGACAAAGAGACAGCTCTTACAGCGCAGCAATCAGCCCATTCAGTTCTTCAGGTTACATTACGACACAAAGTTCAGTGATATTCACAATGTGCTCAACGGGGACGCAAGTGACCATGAGCATTTTCATTTGTATTTATTGCTGCACCACGTGTATGGGTTTGACACTTTACTTGTTATTATGTTGTGTAACTAAGATGTGACATGTAAACCACAACGCATTGTTCTATCTAGCCAATAGAAAAACAGGTTAGCTCCAACGTAACAAGTCTACAGCCATGCAGTACAACTGAGACTGTTGCAGTGTCTGTAGTTTTGCAGGTTTTAGTCATACAACCTAAATACTGCACCCATTGAGTGGTGGATGCTGAGATATTTCTCAGGATAAGTGAAATCATTGACCTGCAGGTGGCGCTAGAGGAAAGGTTGAGAACATCACAAAACATAAGCCGACATGTTCTTTTACTTTTGATGCTTCAAGTACATTTCAATGCAGGACTTATTTTGATGTATTTTCTTTTAATAACCTGAATATTTCTTCCACCTCTGGTTTTCAACATATTAGAGCTCTCTCACAGTGGATGACAAACATATGGCACATTTTTTAAAGGGGTCCTTTTCTAAGAATCGTCACAACACATATTTGTCATTCCTATCTGCCACAAAGCTAATAAGAGCTTTTCTCTTTCACCACAGAAAGTAATTTAGTGGGACTAAGTCAATTTTAAGGCCTCTGTGAGTTGAAAGGCTAAGACTTTAATCGCCCTCAGAGGCAACGGGTCTATGTGCAGTAGATGACCTCTTAACACGGAGCGTTTTTCACTTACATTTCAGGGTGGTAAAGATTGGCTTCACACAACAAAAAAGAACTGCTATGGTATCATACCGCATACCCTGCTTGATCGAGACAGATATGACATCCTGAAACAAAAGAGCAACACACAGGCATTGTAACCCATCCAGCAGACGCTGCTTTATTCCGTGTGTATCAAAGATCAGACATAGCTTCATCGTGCCCTCATCCTGGACCCATCAAACCCTCACTGTCATGGGAGTCAGTGAGAGTGGGTAACGCTACTCTCACGTCCTCTTCTCCTGTTTCAGGAAAACAAGCCAGAGTGGGTTGACATTCTAAAAGGGTCTGTGGATGCGTGTGTGTGTGTGTGTGTGTGTGTGTGTGTGTGAATGTTTCACACTGAGGGAATCTTTGTTCTTCTCTACTGCAATGAAACTTTGTGTGCAGGGTAAATGGGTTGTCACAACCCTCCAACAGGGTCTTTAAGTTGAGGGTGTCAACCCAAGAAAACTCAATAAACACTTTCCTCACTGAGCAACATATCTGTGAGATTAAAGCTTAACATTCCTAATGTATGTGAATGTATTTGACTCTGCGTCACACTTTAAGAAAGTCTGAGTTTATGCTGCTACAGAGAAAATAATCAGGGAAAATGGGGTACTTCCACCAAGGATGACGAGAGCAGTATGGGGAGCTGGCTAACTCATCTTATTAACTTAACATGAAATAACACTGCGAGGCCAAAAACAGGGTGTTTGTTCCCCACACACTCAACTCGGCATGTTGCTTTTTTCAGATCAGTATAAAACTGGCCTTAACACCCAGCGTAAACTCAAATTCTGACATTTTCCGTGGCTTTACAAGAACATGTGAGTCACATTCATTTCCAATATGGCTTTAACTGTGGCAAATATTAAGCACAGATCTAATTAAAACAACCAGGAAATCACAGAACCAGAGAATCAATAAGACTCAGGCTGTTTATTTTCTTTTTTCTTTTTGAAACAGTCTGAACACAACAGATCAACCTTAAGCCATGTCTTTGTTTTTGTATTCAAATAGGACAATATTGACTTGAAGTACTGTAAACCATTCCATGAAGATCTTATTGTTCTTTCATACGCTCCTTATCACAGGTTCTGGTAAACATTCATCCAGTCTGGGAAACTTTCCCCCTCAATATAGAAAAGAAGATTAGTTGTTAACTTTCTTTGCATCCTCTAAGCCTATTTTCATTACGCACCTTATTTTTTGGCATATTCTAGTTGTAACTAACTAGTGCTCCTTTCTTGCCTCCCAGGAGATATCATGCAATATGTTTAGTGTTAACCGTGGCTCCTAACGCTCCCCTCCTGTTCCCCCAGAGGTCTGGACATGTAGATATGACATTATTTCAAAAGGTCACTTTCAAATGCACTCATCCCGCAGATATACAGGCGTTACGCGCCACAGCTGTAATACCATATTCTAGCCACTAGAGGTCATCCCAAGCAAATGATTAAATAGCTAACATGCCTCCAACTATCTCTGGAGCAGTGACCATTGCTGCATGTGACACGAGGGGCAATAACTTCACATACAGCAATGCACCATACATGCTATTGAACGATTTTATCAACAATAATTGCTCAAAGTTCATAGAGAAGGAGGAAAAAAATAACAGAGTGAGGTATTATGATTATCATGAAATAAAGAAAAAACATCTATGGAAATTTCCCCAAAGATATCCGTACAAATTACAGATACAGTACATGTGGCCTTGGCTATATCATCACATTGTATTCCACTGAGTTACATGTGTATGCTCTTCAACAGCAAGGACCCTGCATGATGGAGAGTCCTTGAGCATGGAAGTGAATCCCGACCATGCAGCTGCCGGCGTGCTGCTGAGCAGCTGACCTTCATGTGGACAGCAGCAAGGAAAAATACATCTCCTTCAGGGATCAATATACTATCACAGGATCACCACGCCTCCCTACAAGCATCAGTCATCTTTGGCATGCTTTTGGTCAGAGACACAGACCCTCTTCCTAAAATGAGGCCCTCCGATCCCCCGGAGGATCATTCATTCCTCTCAACACAGTGACGGTGGTCCCTGTGGAGAGCACATCATCAGGCCTCGACACAAAATCAGAAATGACCTCGGCGTATTATTTCCTTTGAGTTACTGCCCTGGACCATAGTGAAAAAGTCACTGGAGGAATGTGCCTGGAGCTATTATGAAGGTGGGCCATCACAGACCGTCAACACCCTGCTTTATGGCTATATTTATCACCATTATATACTGCCGCCCTGGGTCCCAACTGTGTCCGGCTGATATAAAGGAAATTAAAGCTCTGTGATAAATAATAAGGAATGTAGAGAAAACAGTGCCTGAACACAAAGGAGGAAAAGGATATAGAACAGTATGAATAAAAACAAATAAAGTGCACATTAAGTATTAAAAGGTGTGAGTCTCCTGTTATTATTCACCTGTCAACACATCTCGATCCTTCTCGATGTATTGTATCCTCAATTTTCAATATAACTGCACATGGCTTCTTTGTCATCAATTAATACAAGCAATCAGACAAATCTGAACACTTTGTAATATAGAAAGCCGCATTTTGAATCAAATAAAGGAATAAATACGATGTTGATGTTTCATTCACTTCACATGCAATTAATAAAACCAAATCTGTCGCTTTGAGAATGAGAACAATCATTTGTTGCAGATCCAGTGTTTTAGGTCAATCTGCCACACATCAATAAAGGAAGGTGACCCCTTGAATGACCCCAATGAAAAGGTCCTGCTAACAAGCACACGAGTCTCAGCGCTGTGACAGAAGAGCGGAGAGCTTAGATGTATGTGTCCTGTGTGCCACCACAGCTTCTGAGGAGAGAGAAGAGGCACTGAAACACTATAATTGGGGTCCATGTTGGAGACACAGGGAAATAAAAGTAGGTTACGTGTCGTTATTCCTCAAAGAAGTGGTATGTCGGACATTTGTGAGCCGATGCAGAAGAAAGTATGTGACTTTGAAGTGAGTTATATCTGTAGAAAAGCAGATTTTTCCCAGTAGTTTACACAACATTTAAAAATTCAAACAAAAGGATTCTACAAAAGCTGCTGGTGCAATAAATCTTACAAGTGATGAAAGCTGTGCTGTATACATTTGTGACAGCAGGTGTGTGTGTGTGTGTGTGTGTGTGTGTGTGTGTGTGTGTGTGTGTGTATGACCTCCATGTGTTGTAGTGTTACAATGTAGGGAGAAACTACTTTACGACAGAGAGGGCTTTATACCACACAAAATATTTCCCGCAACCAATTAAATTTGGCATGAGACATCACACCCTGTGTCTGCACAGACGGGGTGACACGTGTGCAGGCCCTCGACTCAATGAAGTCAAAAACAAGGCCTTACATCAGATGCTCTTTCCACCCACTCTGTCACTGACTCATCCATCTTTAGCCGGCACGTGATGGCATGACGTGCATTTAGGAATGGGAAAACACGCACACGCACACACACACACACACACACACACACACACACACTCACACACACACACACACACACACACACACACACACACACACACACACACTCTCACACACACACACACACACACAGACACACACACACACACACACACACACACACACACACACACACACACACACACACACACACACAAACTTTCAAACATACAAAAAGTAAACAAAAAGGAGGTACTTTGTGATTCTTCAGTTAGTGTACCTAGACTCTCGGGCTGAGAGCATCTGGCCAAACTATGTAAACAGGAAGCATAGTTTCCTCTAACAGCTACAACTGAAGTGCTCTTTACTTCGAACTGACTGCTCATCCAGCGATCAATCCGTTACATACAGCATGTGTCTACAGGTGGACTTATATGCAACATTTCCATGCCTTTTAGGCCGCCTCGTATGTTCATTTTTCTCAGCTTAATAATAATAAAATGTTAAATAATTTACATTTCCTCAAAACGCAGTGTCTACTTCACCCCCAGTAAGTGCATTTGAGTATATGCATGCAGCCAAAGAAAATAACTGCACTACTAACAGCACAGTAAAAGCACCAGTTTTAGCTGAGAAAAAGTGGGAGCCCCAAAGTCAACTCAACACACCGCATGCTTTCAAGTCAGTGGGGACATTTCTATTTATAGGGCCCGTCTGAGTCAGCTCTCCCAGTTCCAATGTTTAATGTTCATACAATGTTTTCAACTTCTTGATCTCTTATTTTAAGTGGTTTGTAGTTTAAAATTACAAAGTCAATGAAATGCATTTGGACTTCTGAATATCAGAAAACAAACTCACTTGATGAAAATGAGAAACTAGTGAAAACCAATGTGCTCTGCAAAGAGACTCATTAAGCAGAAATTGGTACATCTATAATTTTTTCACAATGAATGTGGGACGAGAAGAAAACAGGTGTGAGTGTGTGTGAACAGGAAGGAGTGAGGAGAAAACTGTAAGGAGTCAACCCTGCCTGCCAGTGTGACTCAGAAGATTGGTTTTATGATTAATGGGATCTGATTCGCAGAATTCAAAGAAATGCAACGACATAGGAAAGCACAACAAAGTTTACACGGTCACAATTTGTGCTTTTGTACATAAAAAGAGATGTACATATGCAGCATGTGGCATTACCCAGTAGCTCCATGGCATCGTCCTCGTCCTCTATCTCTTCCTCTGCGACCGAGGGGGCCGGGCTGTGGACCGAATCGAAAGAGTCCTGGGACAACATGGCTGCCAAGAGCTTCTTGTGGTGCTGCTGCTGCTCCTTTAGCCCTTTGCTCTTCGTTTCCAACTTCAGGCTAAAAAGAAAAGCAGAGGAGTCAGGGTTTTAGAGCTAAAAAGATTATAGCTATTTATTGACAAATATCAACACGATGACTTAAAATGCATCATCTATTGCCAATTATTTCCCACACACAGCCTTTAGCCGTTAATAAGTACTTGAAAGTTGAATGTGACTCGTCATCAAAATAACATGCTTTCTGCTACAGAGAAATGTATCGACAAAATCAGCGTGTTTTATAATAACAGTGGTATACATGGTTAGCTGGGAAAAGATGAGATGGGAGAAATAGCTGCAGCACTAAGCACTATTTAGAGGATGTGGAATAAATAAATAAAAAAAGAGGACCTTCCGTAGAGAAGGTTTCACAAGCATGCAGATATATAAGGTGTTGAAAGTGTCCCTTCAGTTTTTAGTTCAGAGGAGAGACAATCATCAAATCCAAAAATATTAAACAAAGATGGAGCCAGAAGGGGAGAAATGTTGTTTTCATTTAATTGTTTTATCCCTGAAGTAAAGCAAAGGGAAAAGCAGACATGCATGACCATACTTTTCATAAAAGTCATAAAATGTTTCTACAAATTTGATACATCCATTGTTGCTCAAATGTAGAAATGAACAAGAATACAGCTATTTTCCATTATGTAAGTGCTATTTTTGCACTTGATTTACACTTGTTTTCATACTCATGTCAACATTTACATTATATACTGTACTCTTGTCCTCTATGAACATAAAAAACAGGATGCAGCAATGCAAAATTCACTTTTTTCTGCAGTATCCATTCGCGTCACAGCTTACTGCAGCACCATAACTGATCAGGTATACGGCACCATGCGGCTTAACAGCTCTCAGTCTGTCTCCCGGGCTGTTTTTAATTGAAAAAACAACACACGAAGAATCTGAATGGTTATCTGCACATTTCTTCTCCCATAAGCCTCATTTAATTCATCAGGTGAAATTGTGCTACTGGAATTTGGAGAACGGCTGAGAAACTACATCTCCTTCCAATACAGTCTTCAGCATTACCTCTATATTGGAGGAATTAATTACCACATGCCACAGGCTAAGGGCTTGGATAAGCCGGGCAGAAGAGTATTAATTTGATGCTAATCTCAGTTTAATGACTTCTATTCACAGATAATGGGGAAGGGTCATAAGATGACAGATTTTTCTTCATACTCTGTGTGTGGTATTTTGGGGATAATTAGATCTGCTACTATGGGCAAAGCAAGGTTGTTGGGTGCAAAACTGTTTTCTTTATGTAGCCAAACTCTCACGGAAAAAGTGAAAAAAAGAAACACGCCGTGCACCATATCATGGGCTCACATCTCCGATGAAAATCTCTTGTTCACTGCACTTGCTGGCAACTTCCACAGTGTCAGCATTTATTCCCGCACAAGTGTCAACCTGAGATGGTACAACCCAGTCATCAAAGGCAAAACAATATAACCACAAAATCAAAGTGGGTGTTGCTGGACGTCCCTCCATTCATGTCTGTTATGATCTCTGTTATATGCCCAAAGGCATCAGCATCTGTTGCTGTTAAGAGAAAGTGCATAGGAGAAATATATATTATTCAATATATATTAGAAAGGAAGATACATTATTAATATGAACCAGAGGGTGAGGAGAGAAGTGGCTTATGGCACTGACAGACATGGGATAAGGAAGTCCCTTTCCACTGGACAGACTCTGTCAAAATAAGCCATTTGAATGAGCCTTGAATGTGCCGCTGCCACAGTTCCATCTGATTTCCCATGTGCCACTTGCACTTATCCATCTAGACTCTGCAGCCAATCATCCGGAGAGAATCTCCACCACCTGTCAGCTCTCTGTATGGTCCTTGTGACAGGTGGGCTGGAATGAGGGACAGAAGCAAGGAATGTATCAAAATGACAACAAGTAAACTTACCAAAGTCGGAGGCGGAAGATGGACTCGCTTGATAAATAAGGTCACGCACATACAAATATGTGGGGACTCTTGTCTGAAAATGTATAAGCGCCTCTGCCAGTGTTCATAGCGGTTATTTTGATCTTATTAAAACATAACTAACCCTTACCAAACCTTCCTTGGAGCGCTGGATCTTAAATTCGTTGTTTATTTACAGAAAAAGCCTTGACATCAGCCATTATCGTTCACCCTGTATTGTCTTAATGTAAGTAATCTACTAGGGAAGTTTTATGATGATATCTATAAGTGCATGTTTCCCTTTCATCATGTAGGTGATGAGTATGAGTTTATTTTTGACAATGAGCCAGAACACCACACTTTGCCATTTTATTCTTATCAATATTTTGAAGGTTTTTAAAAAGAGGGCTTGTTCATAAATCATTCATAGCCTGATTTATAGAATGTTTTAGTGCTAAACACACGGCCAAAATGTTTTTTTTAATGGCTGTTGACAGTATTTGTGAACCGTGTTTGTTGAGAAGATTTTGGATCCCGTCTTCATCCGTCATTGTTCAGATTTCTGTTCTGCAAATGTATGTAAATGTACACAAATTCAATAAGATAATGCCCTTGGGGAGTCTCCTGTGGACATTGACTCTTGTAGTGAAAATGTTAGTTCTGCAATGATCTCCATGAGCCAATCATATCATTGCCTTCTCTGTCTATCAACTGTTCTCTCTGCTGCTGCCAGATGTCATTTTCTGTGTGAAATTGACACAACCTTCCTCTGCCACCTTCACCTCTAGATCTCATCACATCCTGCACCCCAGGGTTCCTTCCTTCATTAGAAGCCCAGCTCCACACCACAACCATCCACAACAGGCATTTTCCTTGACGCCTTCCCCTGTACCGATACGCAATATGTATTTGTGTAGTCTTCATGGCATCTCTAGCCCGTAAAAGATTGAAGACGTTGTGATGGGGTCAGATCGCCAAAGACTCTTTTAATAGATATTAATGATCTAATAGTTGAGCCTTCAGTTGATAAGAAAAGGGGCTGGGGTTATTTTAGTATGCTATACCATCCCAAACACACACACACAGACACACACAGAGCAGGGCTCATCAGTGCTCAGGCTTCTAACTAAGTGATTTCTGTCTATAATCCACCCATACAATAACCTAATGAGATTAACACTGTCAGCTCAGGACCGCGCGTGATTTATGGTTTTATATCCAACCGTCCTCTAATAAGTCACATCAGCAGATGCAGTCCACATACAACGCGGTACACCCGCACAGCAGTAGCGACATCTGGCAGAGAAGTCCAGGAGGTACAACACTATATAGAACTTGATCGTTTTGCAAGCGCATGAATTCCCCCCCCCCCCAGAAAGTTGAAAAAAGTTTCCAAAGCGGGAGCCAAACACTCGGGTCATTTTGAAAATAACATGCACAAAATTATTTTGGCCTTGAGCGCACAGAAATGAGGTTAGCTTTAATTCGAAATTGGGTTGAAGCAGTATCATGGCACGCTGTTTAATCACGCCTTTGAAATGGGATTATCAAACCCATTCAGATGGGCATTCCTCAGGCTGCAGCAGCCACAGTTAGACGTCTACCTCCTCGTGTTTAAACAGCCAACAAAAGCTTTGTGAACTTTCTGGAAGTTTTCAACTTTTTTTCTCGTTCAAATTATTCACACAGGCACATATCTATGACTAATCATACTTATAACGCCAATCACCAACCTCCCAGCAGGGCTGCTGTCTCCACTCCAGCACACTTGGGTTTTAGCCCGAGGGACGGGTGGTTGCAGCATCTCAGAAGCCAGTGGGTCCGCGTCCTCTTCTTCCCGTCCAGCCCACTCCCCCACCACCCGAGGGCGCACCACTGAGTTATAGCCTCCCAAGTTCTACAAGAGCAACAGAGACATACTAAGAGGCAGAACAACAGACTGAAGAGGGCAGACAGAGAAACAGAGGAACAACTTCATCTTAACAGTGTAAACTTTAAATATATAACCAAGACTAATAACCAAGACTATGTTCTTCACCATAAAAAGTGTCTGTTCTGAGTTTTCAAAAGCACCGTAGTACATAGAGATTTGTCTCCTTCCTGTGTTGCTCCCAAAGCCAGACAGCACACATTTACAACCTACGCTGTGCTTGTCTTTGACTGGATCCAGGATAGCATCAAATGCTATTGTCTCTGCATGATCAGAGCAGGTGTTTGGTATTCATTACCTGTCCCGTCCCACAGAGAAAGAAGAAAAATCTCTGGGCTGGGAGCCAAGGATGTTGGACATGTACTGCTGCACTGAGCAAAAAGTGACGTCCCTGTCAAAACATATGCTGCGTCTATCATGAGGAAACATCAAATCCAAATCCCTCTGAGTCGGTACTGCCTGGGCAGCTGCTGCACTATTGTGTTTGGGAAAGAATCGGGGGGCCAGGCGAGGACAAAGACGGAGCTAAGATGCACACTGAAGCAGCGAGGGGAGAGGCAGACGTGCTCACTGAAGTTATCACTCCCGCATATCACTCCCATGAGATAGCAGTTCATCATCAGAAAAAGAGCCGGGCTGCTCTGTCAGACAAGTGAACGTTATTAGACATGGCTTTCATTTGATGTCCCGTGAGCGATGCTGCAGAGCGATGAGTGACAGAACTCTATTTCCACGTCACTGAAATGCCGGTGTACTGTATATACGAGGCAATAGAGACTCCCGTCTAGTTGTTATCTACCTGGTCGAGCTCGTCGGAGATGGCGATGCCTGCAGAGAGAAGAAAACGCTTTAAAGCACAGGGAAGCATCGAATACAGTTCAAAATCCCAGTTTAGGCTTCATCGAAGCTTAGTGGCGGGCTTGTAAGATTAGCCGCTCGATCCGGTTACCTCCCAGGATTTACAGTGACATTTACAGGAATGTCTGCGCTTTATTTCTGTATGTTCAGATCTGTTTGACACGGCTCAGCATGGTGCGGGCGTGCACTCTGCCGAGCTGCGGCCACTCACTGCGCGACAGACTCTCCAGGGCCTTGCCCAGCTTCTTGCTCTCCTGCAGAATGTGGCTGAGCTCGTCAAAGTCACGGCTCTCCCTCCAGTCCCAGGACGGGCACTCGATCGACCGCGGCACTGGACGTCACAAACAGAAAGAAAGAATTGTGTTGTCACATCTTCTGAAAGCGCACAGGTCCGATAAGTGTAGTCAAACATTACACAAACAAAATTAAACAACCGCACTGTAATTTGATCTTTGAACTGCCACTGGGTCCACACAGGACTTTGTGAATTACTGCAGGATGGAGTTGAAGGGAAACACAAGCAGGAAAGTTGATGTGTCTCCTCCAGAAGCAGCGAGCTCACTGGACGGAGGCCAGGGCCCAGTGTATGTCAGTCTCTTTGATGAACATTTAAAAACAACTCAAAACAGGAGCAGGAAATGACCCACATCCTGTACTTACATCCTGCACATGTCCCCCAGCAACGTCCCGCGGCTTCTATATGATGGTTAATTCATGAACTGTTGAATTCAGACATTATTTATAAAAGGAAAGAGGGATTTTCTTTTATAGGGAGAGGGATTACTTGTAGTTCATCCATATCTAACGCTCTTACGCTCTAACGCGAGTGGATTTGAATTGAAAACCAGTGGGTTATATGAGGAGCTGCCAAACCAATGCACAGGTCCACTCGCCACTGTTCCCTGCCTGAATATACACGTGAACTAGGATATGATGGAAAGGATTTCAGAATAAATGTAATGCGTGTTGGAGTGAAACACATACATGATGACGGAGTAAGCGTCACCCTGCTGTTTGACAGCACTGCTGCTACAATCTTCTCCTCTACCCTTGTTTGCTCGGGCTAAGCTGCTTGGCACAGTAACAACCATAACCACAAAGCAAGTGTCTCTGCCAGTACAGACCGGCGAGGAGAAAAATGATTTCATTACTTCCGGCAAAGAGTGCCTTTCTGCCCTCCCTCAGCTCGCCTCCGTGTGTTGAGCTGCAGCCACGAAGGGCCGAGCTGTAATAACAGCGTAGATGAAGGGTTAAGGATTCAATTCCCACTATGGCCGTCCATTAAAGCCGGCCGATACAGTAGAAGTGAGGCCAAAGCACATTAACCCTTTGTGCCAAACTGTGAACAGAAAGGAAGAGCAGGCATAAGTGCAAAGTCTTCGGTTGTTGTGTTATTGCTACAATTTACAAGAAAGCGGCAGTTCTTTTCATTTCAATTTTGCATGAGCTCGGCACACCAAAACACCTATTCATGTATTTTTCATGTGATTTGACTTTAAATGCAGCTTTAAAGGCTTCTTACGCTCATAACACGTGTCATTTCAGCAAACCTCAATGTGCTGAGTGTTGCTTATTTATTCTGACTTCTCCACTTCACTCATTTCCTTTTTTTCACCTCATACACTCATCCCGACACCCGTTTCCTCTTGATTGCAAGAAATGCTCAGACCGCAGCCTAAAATAGATCTGGTCTGGCAGTGACGGAGCACAATGCTAAATAATTGAAGTGGTCTATGGCTCTGCTCGCTTCATATTTGACCGAGCCTCATTGTCTCGAGCGTCATACTTCATTCCAACATCATAGCTGCATGTTAGTTTATGACAGAACGGAAAGAAAAGTTAGACGGATCTTCTCATCGACATTAACTTTGTGAACCGTTCATCTTCAGCGTGTGTAGCAGGAGCAAGTGTGTAAAAAGTGGCACTTTGTGATGAACTCATCTGCAGGGCTGTGGGATGCTGGACTAGACACTGTGACTAACTTTAATTAGATATAATTACATCAAATTAAAAATGGAGATTAAAGTCAATGGAGTGTGTAATTGGGATACAACTGATGCAACAGGTACAGTATCAAAACTGTGCCGCTTCATGAGTGTGTATGTGGTGTGTGTGTGTGTCTGTGCAATCAACGTAATCATAAAAGAAAGAAGTAAAAAACTTAGAACACAAAAAGAAACTTACAAGACTTGGATTCTGGTGAGGGAGGAGAGATACTGGAAACAGCCAGGTCACTCTTGGACTTTTTCGGTTTCTTTGGGTGAATTTGCCACGGCTTCTCATAGTTGCTGTTCTCCCTTCGAGGGTTTTTGCTTTCTGTTGGAAGAGATAGTCACAATTTGGGCTTAGAATGCCCCGTTATGCAAATCCTAGAAAGCATAAATGCAGGCCGAGTTTACTCCGCGAGCCCTGTCGCGTCTCTTTCAGCTGATAGTTATCACATAATGTGAGTATGTACAAAGACAAATTCCTCATCCTGCATGTGTGTGTTTGTGTGTGTGCGTGTGTGTGTGTGTGTGTGTGCACGCTTTCTGTGTTTACTGACCTGGGGAGCTCTGCGCCCACAGTGCTGCGGAGCCAGAGAGAGCTCTGTGCAGCTTGCCTGGGCTGTCTTGCTTGGTCTGCAGGTGATCAATGAGAAAAGGGATTGGATGGTCGGGAGTCTCAGTTATCAATTTGGTCATCAACTCCTACAGGAGCAGAGTAAAGCAGAGAGCAGTTAGATGAAAGTGGAACAACAATAAGGAGTGAGAGTACGGCCAGTGGAGTATCCACCATCCTGAAGTGGACAAACAGTAAATCCCAACACGCATTACAAGTCGTGGTTTGTAGTTGCCTTCACTATCACGAGAAGGATAAGCCTCTCATCTTTGCTGTCATTTCAGAAATTTGCTACACCATATGTCAATATCCTTAAAGGCAACAGTATGTCCGCAAAGTTTGGAGCACTTCTGTGTCACTTAGTGACAAGCATGTCAGCAAGCTCCATCAATATCAGATCACTCGGTCAAGACACACGGACAAATGGGAAAAACAAACACTGCAGCCTTTGGTCAATCGGTGCCTTTCTTTAAATGGTCATGAAGGGCCTAAGGACAGAAGATAGAGACGACTGAATGATGTCATTGTTGTGAATAACTGTGATTGACTAAGCCTGAATAGAAGATGTGAAAGGTAAAGTTGTAAAAAGTTAATTATATTGGAAGGAGAGGATTCACTGAAGAACAGGGAGGAAATGAAAACATTCATAGGATGAACTCACATATAGGACCGATAAAGAAAAGTACTGCAGGAGGTAAAAAAAAAAGAAGGAAAGCACAGAGGGAGCCACCGTAAATGTGCTGAGGGTCGAGGCCACAGCTGACTCTGCATGCTAATTTAAAATACGTCAAACGCACAATGAGAATTCTGCATCAAACGTCCCTCATGTCATAATCATTCAGTTATATCCTATCTCAGTGCTTCGCTGACACATAGACACATGTCCATACCAATTAACAGAAACCACTCTAGGTAAAATACAAATGTGGTATACATTTCTTGCAGATGGAATACGAAAATCTACTTTTGGCACCAAAGCAAAACTGTTATTGCATTCCAGATGTAGTGAATAACCATGTGAAGTGTGAAGGGAGATGAGCATATGTCCGTGTATGCAAATGTTTGGTGCGCTGGCATGATATACAGACTCTATTGGACCAGTTTAAGCCAGCCAGAGCAGCAGCAGAGGCTGACTTCAGGACGAGTACTGCAGAGAAGCACAGGAAGGCATTAATGGACTGCAGTGAATCGGCACTAATGTATGGATAAAACCACTGTGTGTGTGTGTGTGTGTGTGTGTGGGTGTGTGTGTGTGTCCGTGTGACAAGCATGTTACTCTATAGAAGTTTACGTGCAACTGAACTGACTCATGTAGCCATATGCGTCGGTGGCTGCTACGTCTTTGCCCTTGTGGACATGCTCATGCTACAATGAGGCGGCCCATGTGTGTATTAAAGCTGGCAAGTCTTGGCTGCGCTGCGTGTGCTCAGAAAGCTAATCAGGTAATTGGTCAGGGGGACATTCCTGCCCGGCCCCAGTGTACTGTCTACAGCAGCGAACAGCATGTGAGTGGACAAGCGGTGAATGTGCTGGAATGTCACTCTGAAGACTTCAGGTCAAAAGGAAGGGAGAACCTCGCGCCTCGGCCTGAAAGAGATGCAGTATGACGTGATCTAAAAGCTCTTCAGAAAGAGCAAAGATGCCATTTCTGAGAAATAGCCATATGAGAGAGGCCTGGAAGAGAATTTAGAGCAGATATAACATTTAATACGAGGTTACAGCTTCCAAGGTAATGATGCAGATATAAAAGCCCATCACAAGTCAGACCGTATTGCCCAGCTCCCAAAGTGCTTGGAAGCAATGAAATCCTCTTTCAATCAACGTTGTGTGTTTTGTCGTTGAGAGTGTCGGCTAACCGTTAGTCCACCACTGTCGTCAAACACAACGCAAAGACTGTTGTCTGCTGTCATGAGCATCGGCGCATAAAAGAGTTTTAACAGAGCCGTTATGAACTGTCAGCCCTGTTACTGAGGGTTTACCAAAGCATCTCTCCTCACAACTGCAATCGATTTCTGTGCCCTGTGTCGAACAATTATAAACCACTAAGATGTAAATGTTGTAATTACTGCTTAGTAGCTAGCGCCTGTGGGTAATTTAACTAACCCACCACCAGCAGGTCTATAAATGTTGGTTGATTATACAGGAAGCCAAAACAGCAGAACTTTGTTAAGTACTGCAGGGTTTCCGAATAGTTTTTTATGGGGAAGGGGAAAGGATGTGCAGTTCTTTTTATGGATGACTGCAGAGAGGTGATTTTCATGATTGTGTTTCCCGACGGAAACCACACACACAGATGTGTAGAGAGATAATCCAGAGATTGGCAGAGAAATGGCAGCACATGTGGGTTCATCTCCATTCTGCTCACGTCTGAACTGCAGACACTTGTGTGCCAATATACATACATATAGACTTATAAATACATATACATATATAAACACACACACACACACACATGCATACATTTTGTAGAGTGTTTTGCATGAGCTGATGAGTTTTTGCTGAATGAGCTATTGCACCCATGTGCCTTTGTGGAATTTCACATCTCCAATAACATCATACACACAAACATCATACGGCAAAGAGACACGCGTATGAGTAACAGGCTCCCCCATAGCTGCACGGCGGATGTGCCTATATTACACAGTATAATTCACATAATCAGCAAACCAAGGTAACCGTATCGGATAATGATATTAAAAAACACAAGTCCTGGTTGACTGCTAATCACATTTTCTTTGACAGCAAAATAAGATCTACGGTTCCCATTTGGGTCAACATTTATACAAGCAGACTTTCAGGCTATTTGGCTTAAAGTGTCTTGCATCAGCAAAACAGTCCCACACGTGTGTATGTGAGGCATATACAGTGAGGCAGAGGGTTTCCAGCTTCTGCGTCAGTGCACGATAAGCAAGCCAACAGGTGGCGTTAGCAGCTGAGACACGCAGTCCATATCTGTGCCGATCTGTTGTCGGGCCGGGATATCTTTGTGCCCCAGCGCAGCTTGCTTTGGTGGCGGTAATTGACAAGCTGTCAACCGGCCAAGAGACACCCGAGTCCTTGGAAGCTCTCAAGGACTCCCTGCGAAGACAATGACAATGATACTCTCTCGGCTCTCCCTGCGTCCCTGCAACTTGAACAAACCCAAATTGAAAGTGGAAAGGAGTTGAAACAGGAGCGGGCAGTGTGTACGCTCGGTCGCCCATGAGTGGCATGTTGAAGGACGCACTGACGAGGGACTCTGTTGGTTTCTCCCTCTAACACATCTGCTCCACCTCACAGGGTGATTCTTTACTTCCAACCTTGGACATCTACCAATCTGTGAAGGCTGAAAGGGAGACATTCCTCTTCACATAGATATTGACAGAGTTGACGTAAGCTCTGCGATGTAATAGAATTGGCCTGAGATTTGCTCTTGCGCTTTCTTGCTAACCCACGAGCTGCAAAAATTCCACCCCGGCAGTTTCAGACTCCTTGAGAGCTGTTTGAGCTCTGGATGTCCGCAGGAGCCGACTTTCTATGATGTATGCCGTCCTGGATGGAAGTGTATCCATTACAATCTATTTATGAGATGACTGTATCTGTGTCCTATGTGTGTGGGAAGATACAGGAATAATTGTTCTGTGCATTTTCAATGGTCGTGTTTGCCAGGTTTAAAATAATTTTTGGCGGCAGAATCAACTAAGACGTCGTTTCTCTGATCACAACAGCTGACATCTTTTTCTTCAGATTTGTCCTTGTGTAAAAAAAAATAATTGTAATGCAGCAACAGCTCTTCAAAGCCTCCCAAGAGGGCTCCCTGTCCTCGCCGCTCCTACCAGAGGCCACAGACTACCATTGATTTGCCTGCTGTTTGTCAATGACGTGGGAATGCAAAGTCATATCGCAGTACCTAAGGTCACGTGTGTGTCTGCCCAATGCGCTTCATACGCAGAAAGAGCTCATCATTGGAAAAAAATAGAATGATATGATGAGTCAATTTAGGGGAATTTGAGGAGAGGGAGAGAGAGAGATAAAAAAAACTGGAAGAGATCCAGACCTTGAATAAGCAGGCAGACAAAAGCAGACGAGATCATGCGGAAGAGGAGACTGTGGGAGAGGCGATGTCACCTGACCAGCCTGGCACTAGCAGATAATACTTATCAGAAGATATGCTTTTATCTGTCCCACTGATACGCACATGAAATAGATGCCCGAACGGCTCCCTCGCTCAATCCTGCAGCACTGCCTCAAGTCTATTTCCATCACTGCCTTTATGTTTTTCAGCTGTAGATATACAGCCCGGTGGTATTTTGAGCATGAGTAATGGGGGTTTGGCTCAGTATTTGTACATTTATTAACTAATTAGGTGACAGAAAGTGTATTTTACCATAAAAATGTGCTTATTGTTCTTAAATGTGTAAATGTTTTTGGATTGTTGGTCGGTCTCAGGCGCCAACCTCCGGTTCTGAAAAGTGAAGCCGATGCAGAAGTGTGTTGAACTTGCTTTCTTTCAAATGGCCAGCAAGCTGCAGAAAGAAGATTGTAGAGAAATCTGTGAAATTATTAAATGGATTTATTACCTCAGTAAACATTTAAACATGAGTTTGTGGTATTAATCGTTCAAAGTCTTCTTCAACACAGAATCATGTTCTCAGTAAATTATGGTCCCATTTATAGTCAAATAGACAATAAAGCAGGTGATGCTTTAGGGAGCCGAAGAAGTGTTGTATTGTGTGGGACTTGTCCAAGTTTTCCTTTTCTAGCTTTAACCCTTTCACGGCGGGTTCTCAGCTTGTGAAAGTGAAGTGTAACATTGTGGTGGCCTCCATTGTCTTATTCAGCATTCAGTTGTCGCCCTCTTGTGTCACTTTTGGTTGCAAAAACAAAAGACTCGCTGTTTCAAAAACCACGATCAACAGACAAATGGACGAAGTCACCTTGTTTACGTCCACTTCTTAACGCAGCCTATGGTTTACAGCCCATTAACTTACTTTGATTATATTGTTTAAATCTATTCTGCCACTTCCATATCACCCCCATGACCTTTAGGATGTTGCAGGAGACTCAATAGAGAGTTTCCATCATTTACCTGCCGCTGTACTCAACAGCGTCCACCGTCCATCTGATGCTTTCCTATCATCCGTCTTCATGAGCGCCGATGCTTGATGATGTTGCTTCACATCGATGCGGCTCATCACTCATCGTTCTAAACTTCAATGAATATCATTATAGTCTTCTACTTATTTGTGTCTCGTTTTATTGAACAATGTTCTCACATCGTAAAGGACAAAATTATTATTAAAAAAAATAATGGAATGCAAATAACCATGAGTTGCAGCCCTATAAACTCAGCTACAGCTCAGGTGGCCAGTGAAGTATGAAGTACTGCATTATTTAATATGATGATAGTCATAATTGTATGCATGCCAGACAAGAATAGGAAACCAAACAAGAGAAATAATTCAGCTGAAGCAATTCATTGATTTAGGCACCACTGCAAAGCTTAAAGCTTAACCCAATAAAACGAGGCTTCGAAGAGTTCACAAGGGTTCACATCCTAAAACAACACCCACATGGAAAAAGTACCGCACCAATGGAAACTCTGCCCAGAGAATCAGAAAGAGGAGATTTCATGACATAAGATAGTCACTTTGCATGACATACCTGTTTGATTTGTCTCAGGCCTCAAATGAACTGCAACTACCGTTTAGAAAGCACAGAAGGAGGACTGTGCATTCACCTCCCATCACTCAAACTGGCTTAGGGAAGGACCTCTGCTTGTACACTTGTGCATAGATATGAATCCCTCGATGGACAAACATAGACCCACAGACTGTCGAAGCTCATCTGTCCCACACCATCAGCATGACTATCAATTACACACAGCATTCAGACATCAGCTTGTCCAGGCTGTAAGTGGACATGATAACTTTATTAGCATGCACCTCTCTCCCTCTGTTTCCCATACACACTCCCTGCTCCCATCTTACGTATCCTTTGTCTTCCCTCCTCACCCCGTCCTGTACCGTCCTGTACCGTCCTGTACCCCCCTGGGAAACGACCTGGTGGTAATTACTCTATCTTTGCCTGAAGAGAAGCTGTATTAACCCATGCACGGCCAGGCGTCTGCCATATCAAGTCATCAACCTTGAGGAGACCGTCAAAACAAAAAGTAAAAAACCAAAACATGCCGTGATTGATTTGTTTTTTGTCTGACACTTTGCGTGTTAACCAATCTCAAACCGTTTCTCCCCTCGGAATTTTGATGGTGTTGATTTCTAAGTGTAAATTATACTGTCTTCCCCGTCCTCCAGAGATAACCAAAAGGGAAAGGCCTCGTTTCAATTTCCACGCGGCGCCATAACACAGCGCCGTGGGAAATTGAAAATCATTTATCTCTAAATTGATTGCATTGACTTTTAGCATGCTGTCACAGAGTTTTAAAATTCAAATTTGAGTGAGCGTCTGTTCTTGGATGTAAATACATGCTAAAAAACCCCACAAGCATATTAATTGATGAAGAACTTGGCTGAAAACCTGCCTTCATCACACTACTGCGCTCGAGCATCATAAAAAGCATCTCACTTCTCGTATCGGATTGTAATCAAATCCAAACATCAAATGATCACTTTATTTCTGTAATAACTGATCTAGTTTTGCAGATTATTATTATTATTATCGCTTTGAATAGTTGAGTTAGGTGTACATTAATAAACAAAGAAAGAAAAATAAAGACGTGACCTAAAACTGAGATGAAATGACTTTATTGTTACCAGACTATGTCTGCGTGGTATTTGTGACACATTCCTTACATTTTCTTTCTTTTTTTTCTGTACAGGAACTGTAGTGATTGTGGGCCAGCGGAATTATCATATGAGCCATATAACATAATCAATCACAATGGCAAATCAAATGTTTTAAAGGATATAAAAACAAGTTAAATTATGCACACAGTTTCACTGAAACAAAAAGACAGAAATCACTCAAAACCAATCACACCAGGCCCATTAAATTACCTCTTAAGGGATAAATCAATAGGTCAGACAGTGTGCGGTGTGTGTGTGTGTGTGTGTGTGTGTGTGTGTGTGTGGGGATGGGGGGTCCTGCCTGACTGACCTCTTTACGGTGCTGCAGGGCTGCACGAGACCCTGAGCACAGCAGATTGGAAACACTACACAGCTGAGCAGGTTGGAGCGTTTCCTCTTGGATGGAAGACAAATCTATAGGGAGCAGGAAAGTCATTTAACTGTACTATAAGTAGCAACACCAAGCGTAGCAACTGAGCAGCTTTACTGCTGCTAATTCAAGGCTTTAGCTCAAACAGAGTGCAGGTTTAACGCCAGAGCTTCTTTTTATTTTATCGATGTAAAATCTAATTCTCACTGGGCAGAACTGATTCTTTTCTGTGAAAGTAAATGTGAGGGTGGACCACGTCTTAATTATTAAAGAGAAAGAAAACTATAGACAAAAGGCATGAAATTAAGGCAATTGAATTGGTTATGTATACATTAATGTTTTATGACCATCTTTGTATTTTACATTATCAGGTGATCTATTTTAATTAATAAATTAGATCCAGTGTATCCCTCATCAGTACTTCATTAATATTAGCAAGGAATCGCAAGAACCAAGCTTAGACCACGTAATAATAGATATCATTTAAACAGATTCCTGCATTGGAATAGAGAATCGGTACGAACAGGACAAGATTTTGGTGTTGGACTCGTGCGGTTTCCGTATGCAGTCCGAGTATTAACCAATCACACTACAACCCATTGCCTTAAGAAGTTAAATGGTCATCAGACAGATCGCCGATGGGTTGAGATCGGATATTATCAGACCTGTATTCAAGCTACTGGAGTCACAAAAGAAGAAAGACAGACTTTGCCTTGAACAATGACAGCGATTATCGCACAAAACTGTGTAATTATTCAACATTTGACTGTTACACCAATTATGGTTCAATGCAGTGACATTTTTAGCTCCAGACTTATATGATTTCTCTGTTCCAACAGAACAATTATATCGCCTAAGGTATGATTGACAGAGCACAGCAGGGAGGATCATGAGAGCAGGTTTTACACCGTCTGCTGGTGAAGACCTCCTGGTCCTGTTACGCGTTACAATTGAAGTGATCCTGTTACCATGAAAGATGGCCGGTGAGGGGGACCTTTATCCTTAGCATGTGCAGTAGCTAACACAAATGTTATTGCTCCATCGTTTTATGTGCATCATATAGAGTGTAAGAAAAGGACCCTGCATGTGGCCTTCAACTCGCTTTAATGCCTTTACTGACTATAACTCTCAAATATGTGAAAGGTCCCGCTGCACTGCAACTGTTAAGTGATTGAAAAAGACGAGCTGTTTGAAAAGAATATCAATTTATCAAAAGGGGCAAGTGGCTGACAATAATCTGGAGTGCAATTACTTCAATTATTATGAAAGGCTGCTTCACTTTTTGGAGAATATTCGATGTTGACTCAGCTTGCTATCTCTGCAAAAGCGACCATTTCATTAGCGAGGGAGGAAAAAAAAATCAATTTGATGGCAAATCATAAGCTGTGTCTCTTCAGAGTGAGTAAATGAACCCCTGCTCGCCGTCACACAGAACGTGTAACGCTGCTGCTGCCGTGATGGCTGCGAGGAGGAAGAGGTGAGGCTTTGCAGATGAGTGTTGAAGTGAGGAAGAGAAGAAGAGTTTGAGTTAAGACACTGACAAAGACAGTGACAGGAAGTAGGAAACCTAAGGTAGAGATTAGAGAGCTCAGGGAGGGAACACTTTGACATTCCTCTCATATCTCGCATGATACTTGTACACGTATATGCAGTTGTTTCTAAGGGCTCCACAACAAATTAAATGTATTTAGCAGTTATCGTAAACAAATTAAGAAGGACGGCCTTTAAAATTAATATAACTGTGAAAGATGACCTGATCAGTGGGAGTCAATCCCTTGTACTGTGATACATGCGGTCCAATTTCATTCTATAATCGTTGAAATTATGATTCTGTTTCATCTCAAAATCTAAAATTGACCTTCACATTGTCACAATGTTGCTGTGTTTTTTTTATTTTTTATTTTTATCTGTAGCACTTTCTAACTACTGTTAATTAAAACATATTATATTTCCACATGAATTTAGAAATAGCTTGGTGTCATTTTAACAGACACATTTTCCCTTTAAGGGTAGTGACTAAAGGGAATCAAACTCTCAGCCAGCTCCTCTTTGGCAGCGTAGCAGAACAGCCAGTTCACTATATAAGATCAAAAAGACAATTATCCGGAGTATTCCAGCTTCTCTTTCTGGACTCTTCTTACGAAAACAAGCTTTATTCTACACAACTGAACGCATGTGAATGGGTTAAAGGTTTTTTTTTTTTTTTTGGACCAACAGAAAAATGGCCAAGGCTTTTCAAGCGCAACACCAAGGTAGCAGCTACATTATTTTCTCAAGAATAGAGCGGCAGAACAAGGAGGGTTTTCCAATATTCTCCTCTTACTATGCCTCTTTCTTACTCCCGCTCAAAAATTGTCAGCGTTCCAGAAAAATCGACACTACACAATGCGGCCCCACAATATACTATTCACAGTCTAAATAATGTTAACAACTCAGCAATTATCTGTGTTCATGTTGGTCTGAATGTAACCCGCGTTTGGCATCTTAAGGAGACAATACAGAGATAAAACCGTCACCAGAAGATACAAAAAGCACATTAATCAATTTTCAATTGTCACAGAAAGAAGATACAATGGAGCCAAAAAAAAAAGGAGAAAAAACACAAACTGAGGCAGGTGAAAGAGAAAGACGGAGGGAGGAAAAACAAACAGAGAGAGCACACAGAGGACTATTGTGCAGTTGAGCCTCAGTCACTGCTGTGGCCTCACAATGAGATCTGGTGTCTCCATCACTGGGTAAACGCATGTGAGGCCGGATTCTCTGTCCATGGTGCTGAAACGTGCCTCACTACTGCTCTCACATCTGTTTTACATGCACACTCAGAGTGTGTGTGTGTGTGTGTGTGTGTGTGTGTGTGTGTGTGTGTGTGTGTGTGTGTGTGTGTGTGTGTGTGTGTGTGTTGCTGCTAATGCGTAGCCAGCGGAAGCACAGAAGTGAAACATCAGCACTTTGAGATATACATCATGTGCATGTGAATTATTTTTCATTAAATACAGTGCAGGTGGAGCAGCTTGCACTTCATGTGGATAAATCGGAGGAGTCTTTCGTCTTGTTTAGCGAGCCTCACAGATCTGCTGCATCTCATGCAAAAGCCAGTTCAGATGGATCTTCCCATCTTTACTCTGATCATGCCTCACACCTGCCTCCTGCTTTAAGCAAGACATCCAATAGCAAACAAAAGGATGAAGTCATGCTCTCCCCGGGGTTTCCGAGATGCCACTGTGAATACCCCGGGATGAGCACACAGATCCACAGACTGGCAGACGGACAGGGAGGCAGGTAGTTAGTTTTCTGTGTCCACTGTAGCAGAACGCACAGTAAAGCCAACCCTGCGGCGCAAAGATGAATAACAACTGGCTTCTCCTTGTGTCCCTAACTTTAACGAACTGTAACAATGTCGAGTCAGGCAGTGGCTGGTACAGTGACTGGTACAGCAGCATCGTTTAAAATGCAAATCACTGATGGAAAGGCTGAGCATTGAAACATGAAGCGCAGTGGGACGTTTCAGCAAGACAGTCAGACACCAAAGTGCAACAAAAAAAAAAAAAAGGTTTTACCAGATGATTGTTTTAACATATATATACAATGAATTATAGTGAGTAATACTCAACTTCAGTACATCCCCAGTTAGCTCCAGTGTGACAGCTCGCATTGCAGATGTGGGCTCATCATTATAAGCACAACCAAAAGCGAGAATGACACGAAATGGTCCTTTACATTGGCAGCCAACAACTTCAGAGTTCTTGGGTACATTGGTGCAACTCACCTCAAACAAGCGTCCGATTTTATTCTTCTCCAGATATGACTGAATTCTGGACTGTTGTGGAGACGCCATGAAGAAACTGTTGTGCCTCGGAGGAGCTTCTTTTTTTTTTTTTAGCAGGATGAAATCATGAGGTGAGCCGGTCGCTCGCTCGCAAGTCGTCCTTCAGAGAGGCGTCTCGGCGAGTAAAATGTGCAACAACAACAACAATAACAACACACAAAAAAAAACCCAAAACGTGTCACCAGGTTGGGGCTGCAGCGGAGTCACGTTAAGTTCAGACGGTTACGTGGAGAGCAGGCTGCTCGGAGCCCGGCTCATTGTGGAGACTCAGCCCGGGACCATCCGCAGTTTGTCGCCTCTCTGACTCTCTGGCGGCGGCGGCGGCGTCCCCGCAGAAGCCAATGAATGGCACCGCAGCTGCGTGACAGAGGTTACAAATCTTCCGCCCACTGGCTGCCAGCAGTGTTACCGATGCCACCGCCACTCCCATTTATTCGCCGGGCTTGTATGTGAATACATAAATAAATAAATAAATATACTATTTACAGTGGAGGGTTTATGCTTCGACCCCACTGTGTTTGAGATTGAGACGTCTAATCCGTCTCCCTGACCGCTGATGAAACGGTACAACGACACGTGCTGTCCGCTAACTACCGGAAGCAAAGTTGAAAGTTCAACAGTAATTCATGTTTACTGCCAATTAAGCGGCACAACGTTAAATGGTGTGTGAAGGAGAGGTGCCGCAAATCCTTCCTTCCTGCTGCTGTCCGGCTGCACAACCAGCTGAGCTCCCAGAGAACATAAAAACACTTCAACCTGTGCGATATCTATACATGTTGTTCTGTCTGTATGTATAATAGTGTTATTGTGGATTATTACTGTTTATTTATATTACATGTTTTTGTGCTATATGTCTCTGGTGTGCACTTTACCCGTCTGCTGCTGTAATCCTGCAAAACTCCCCACTAATAAAGAAATATCTTATCTAAAACAGTTGGTGAGCAACAATGGGTCACCTAAGTATGATACTAGTATACATGGTTATCAAATTAATGTTTGGTGTTTGTTACATTGTGATCCATTGGGTTATATTTCTACCAGTATGTATGAAAGCATTTTTACAATAAATCCACCATAGAAAACCCTCTTAGAGCTTATTGATGCAGTTTATTACCACTTGTTTGTTTGCATAGTAGTGAGCTAGACATCCATCTACAATGATTCATCCAATATTAAGTAACAGAGGGACACTTTAATCCTGAGTACTGTCAATATAAAATAACAGAATATATTTCATACTTCTACTTCCGCAAACCTAGTGTATGTTAATACTGATAAACCAATGAAAATCTTCATATGCATGCATGTAACAGTCGTAGCAATCCAAACACAATGGGAATCAATGGCATGACTCTTTTCGCACATTCACACACCATATATGTATATTTACAAGCGAATAAACGTGTTGAGGAAGCTAACGAAACACAGATTCATATGGTTTTTCAATACTGAGATATAATCGATAGAGCAGAGAAGGCAGATCTGGGGAGAATTAGGTCATTATTGGATAATTTTACCACACAACACAGCCAAATACCCTTTAATCAATCTTAACTTGCTTACTTCATATGCAAATTAAAATAAGATCATGAAATGAAAATGTCCCTCATGAATGCAAACTAATGTTCAGCCCAAATACAGAAGACAGTGACTTGATGGGATGGTCCCATTGCATTGAGCGAATTTAACAGCATTCTCAGGAATAAATCTTTTGTTTTCTCACTCGGAGTCCTTCTTTTATCAGATGATGTACATGAAAAAAAACAAACAGAAAATATGTATAAAGTACAACAATGGAAAATATAAAGTATTAAAAATACTATTTACGGTTTTTAAATTCTATTTACACTTTAGGCAACTACTCTGGACATATAAAAATGGACCCGATGGTTGTCCTTTATTAGGTTGATCCTTCATGGGTGGAGGGAGGACACAAAGCTCCTCAAGACTTCAGCATTCCCTGGATGCAATGCATTATGGGTCACCATCCGGGGGCGGAGGTTGGCATAGCTTGTACAACCTGATCAGAGATACATGGACAAAAAGTGGCATTTAAATCACATTCTAGGATATAATACGTGAACACAAAGCAGTGATCTATTGTGAAATGTCATTTCTTCTGGCAACAGGTCTTTTGTCTGGTGGAAAGGAAGGAGGGCCTGATCTTTAAGATGCAGACTGCGGGAGAAATGTCATTATGGGAATATAATTATCCATTAACGATTAAACATTAAGCTCAAAAAACAATGTTCGAACAGTAAAAAAAAAAAAAAAAGATAGAGAAGACCTTCACTTGTGTTGTTGCTGCAATTAAACTTCATAAACTAATTGATAACATTTATTAAGTTATTTAATGACTTTCAAAATGTAGATTAGCCACATGCTTGGTATTTTAAATGCCACGTGAATTATGCATCAGTCGGCTGTTTGAATTTTTAAAATAATAGGACACACTGCATATTGGTTTACTGAATTATTTGTCGCTACTACCATGATATATAAAAGATCATACCAGTGCACTTCACAGTCAAGTATTAAATGGTCTGTTCTGCTATTTTAATGAACAAAAAACTTTACTTTAATAACCCTTTGTTTAATGTTATCCATGATTGATAGATGGATGGATTTATTTTTTAATCTCAGTATAATTTTTTGTACAATCAGCTGTATTTCCTGTCTCCTCATAAAGCACTGCTGTCTTCTGTAGTTTAAATAATTGATCCAACTACTCACATCTTTTAGTCTGGCTGAGAAATGGCCGCGGGGCAAACTCACACTCAAATGGTATTGTTCCTTTCATCTACAGAACCGTGAACAACCAGCCAACGTCTTATGATACACAAAACACACTTCCATATTCTGCAGCAGTCACTCACACTGCAACAATTCTGACATAATTCCACTGAGCGTGGAGCAATTTTGTTCTCCAACCACAATGTCTCAACACTAATCATCCAGCTACTTAATTTTATTTGTCAATTTCACTAAAAGGTTCAAAAGGGCTGCCTGTCACGCATAAGCCTATATGTCACAGCCAAATGGCTGAGGCAGTCCTTGTCCTCGTCTTGGGGCTACTGAGTGCAGGGAGCTCCCTTCTAATGAAACCATTTGGCTCCAGTCCTGCACAAAAAGCCCCTACACAGGCCTACAGTACTGGACTGATAAGCCCTTCTGAAAAGCTGAATTACACTAACTATAGAGAGACGGACACGACAGGAGAACGCATTGAAACCAGTGGAGTACTCTACGTGGAGATCAACTTCATTTTTGACTCTTGTTCACGCTACAGATTATGAATGGTTCCTCTCTTGATGTTCACCCCTACGTAAGACAAGTGCATGTATGTACTTCAAACTATCCCTTTGCAATTTGACAATCTGCACCGAGCTGTTGTGGATGGCTGCTCACATTCAAATGGGAGCATATCGGTTGTGTGAGGCGTGAAAGTGAAAAAGGTGTCTGATACCTTGCGGGCTACACCGCGGGACATAGTGGTTTGTATTTATTTAATCAAACATGGCCGCAGTAGTCGCTGCAGACACACCTGGTGAAGACCTGTACTCTACCGAGAGCTCTTTTCTGGTTCACTATCATGATGTTGGCCTACAGAAACAGGATGCGGCTGCAGGTTTTACCGTGGGACTGATGACGGCGTGCGATCCCTCACTCCCAGATTCTTGGCAGAATTTTGAACTCTCGCCCCCTGAAAGACAAACAGGCATCAAAGGTTAATGACATCATGGGTCGGGTTGAAATGCAAAAGCCTCAAATAGTAGCTGAGAAAAACACCACAAAGAGAAGACACAAGGAGCACGCGTTTCAAAAGTCGGCTGAGCTATATGAGCGTCAGGCCGTGACAAACTGGTGAGTCATCTGTGAGAGAAAAAAATATAATTAATAATATAGTTTTTTAACGTATATCTCATATGATACATGTTTAAACCCTAATATTTAAACTGCAGATGACTATGTATCTCTAGTCTCTGTACTCTTTCACCTCTGTTAAAGGAAAATAGTCTTTGTAAAGAAATAAAGGTAAGTAGTAAGGGATTTGGAAGATGGATGGTTTTTGTATGCGAGTGCGTGTGACAGAGTTTGATTATACCCAGTCTGCTCTTTGCTAATGTTCCTGTACTCTGCTGGAGTCGGCAGATACTAAAACATAGAAGCAACTCAGCGTCTCAGTTTAGAGACACAAACACCTGCCCTCACAAACGCACCCTCTCTCACTCTGTGACGCACACACACAAGACAAAAATACAGAATCAAATCATTATCAGAAGATGTCATCAAAGTCTACGCTTTGAGCAGAGAGGGAGCAACTGGCCAAAAGTGCATTAGCTGACCTCTCGGTTACAACTCTGCTGTTTTCCATCTCACTGCCCACCCAGAGATACGTCCAGATAGTGGGATAGGATCTGCAATTACTCGATGCCTATCACAGCCATCCATTCTGATGCCTCCAGGCCGAGATGCCCCCAAATGTCGCTAAAGGACACGGCGCCCAGAGTAGATCAGATAACTTAGAGACTAAACTTTTTTTTAAAGTTATTTTGACAAGTTGAACTTGAAATACCTAAGATCTCAAAAAACAGAGAAATGCTGAAAAAGTATTGAAAACAAAATTCAAGAATATTCAAAGTAATTCACTGCTTGTTGTTAATGAACACCGATTCACTGATGCGTTCAACATGCTGTATATTTTGAATAATCTTCTTAATTTGTTATTTCTGCATTATATAACAACTAAAACCTTGCATCTGATTGTTGCATGATTGATGTCTCTGCACCTAAATCTAAAACTAAATATTCTGCAGAGGCCTTTATGGTTGAAACATCAATAAGAAAATGAAACAAATTCCACCAGTGAGAACATTTTGAGTATATTTTTTTCGTTTAATCTGTCTCGATCAGCCGTAAAAAGTTTTCTCTAGATTTCCAAGATGACTAAAATGTGCATAATATATTCAATATATTACATTTCCTGGCATTTATAAAAACAGTTTCTTGTTGCTTTCATATTATGAAAAGGAAAAAAAAGGTCCTGAAGGATTTTCTTCATAAGTTAGTTTAGATAGTTATTATACTCTTCATATACAGACCAATATAAAAATCTTTTTTTTTTCAAATCCAGCTGTGATTAGACCCATTTTGCCTGAAACACTCATGCAACCTCATTCTGAAGGATGTTGTCTGGGCTTGATGGTGATACCTGCAGGGACTGGATGCTGTGCAGGTAACCTTTTTGTCAGTGAGTTTAACTATTCAGTGAGGAAGAGGAGGCAACATCCAAACCTTGTGTGATACATTTATATTCATCAGATTCATCAGATGATGTCTAAAAGCAAGGACACACACACACACACACACACACACACACAGAGACACACAAACACACACACACACAAACACACAGTCGAGCAATGCGGTGCAAGCTCTCTCTCTATGTGGACTGAACCATCTGTTCTTGGTGATCTTTATGTAAATGATGATGCAAGAAAACAGAAAATATCTGCTAACAATCAGATGTATGACAATGACACGATTGGAGCAGAAAAGTTATTACTTTTTTTTCACAGTCCATTACAAGCCAGCCACATACAGTAGTACTCAAGGTCACACAATGCACAGCGTTGCATCCTGCTGGCCCGCAGCCCAGTGCAGAAATGAACTGCCTCTCCTCCTGAAGGATATCAGGCTTTGGACTAACCTCATCTCTCCCTACGAAGAGCAATATACCACTTGCAAACCTCCCAATGACAAAAGAACTGGTCATGGCCGGAGCCTTTGGTGGGGTGAAAATGTTTACGCACAGAAAAAAAGTAATGGGACTTTCTTCCCTTGACCCCGTGTCGACATGCTGACTAACAACCAAGCTCCAGACCCCCAACCAATCTGTTCAGTTTCTCATTACTCTTTTTTTACTCCCTCATTTGCTCGGTGGGAAATCAAACCGTGACCATGGAAGCTGAAAATGCATAGCTGCCCCCCTATTCCGTTGACCTAACGAAGCACACGGCTTTATCTAATGGTTTTGGATGCAGAGATTGCTCTGTGGATTGAAGCACAAAGTGAGAAAATGTCACCCCGGGGACTATAGTGGCAAAAGACTGAGTGTCTTTATTCCCACTCAGTCTTCTCTTATGACTGCCCCAGAGCGACGTACACATGTACGGCTGTGCATGTGTGTGAAACGTACCTGTTTCCTCATGACGTCAGTGGCCTGCATGATGCAGCGAGGAGGCAGCCCGTGGTTGCGGGCCAGCAGGATGGCCTGCTCCAGTGTCACACTCAGGGTGCAGCTGTTGGACAGAGAGAACGAAACATAAGGTCAAGCTCAAACATGCGCTCTCTGTCTGAATATTTATCAGATCGTGCGGATTTATGAGGAATATTGATGTTAACTCAGTTATGTTGTGCCAAAAAACATGATTCATCTTCATATTTCTTACGTGCTGAACAATCAAAGCATACAGTTTGTGCTAGACACAATAACATCATCCACAGTGACAAAGAAACACCTTCTCTCACTCAACAGCAGAACACGCTTTCATGGCAATTAAAGTAGTATTTGCAACAGATGGAGTTTGAAAGCAGGACTGAAGCGAACATCCACAGAAAACAAAAGCATGCCAACTCTGGGCTTCTTCCAGATATGATGAATCTCCGGCAGAATTCAGTTTGACTACATGGTGCGCATCCTGCTCCTCTTGGCACCTTGTCACTGCCTTCACATTCCTCCTGCTTCACCTTTGCTCGTCTCGCCGCCAATTAATCATTTCATTTGCCACTGAAATGTCACTCACAGCGAGCAAGCACGTAGCATCAAGAGAGTAACGAAACCTCCTGATCTTTGCTTTAGACCGAGTAGAAAGAGAGAGCGAAAACTCAAGGATTGATACTTCCCCCTGCAGCAGAGAGTAAAGGTTCCAAGTGCGAGTCGGCACCTCTCCTGGGGCAGAGGCGTATACCCTCGCCGCCATGAGGGTGTGATGTGCGTAAAATGAGTGTTGACGTGAGTCTGTGATTCATTAGTTACAGCAAACTCTGTCTCACCTTCTCCCACTCACACACACACACACACACACACACACACACACACACAGAGGTAGAAGGCAGAAGGCAGCATGTGGATAAATCCTTGGAGAGCCTGTGACAGGTGTCAAGGCTGCTGTTGACCTTTCTGTGATAACAAGCTGTACTCGTCTATCGATCCAGGACCGTTTCACTGCAATTTGAACTCTCTAAAGTTCCAAAGCTGCCAGGCTCGGTTTCATTGAGTAACATTGCCACGGGGCTGCAAAGAAATATGAGCTGTTGGTTTAATATCTCCTTCTGTTGTGGCAGAATTTCACACCAACTGAGAAAACCTTTTTGTTTTGTTTTTAAAGAGCAATGATAAGGGAACTTATTGCTGCCAGAAGATATTACTTTGTGTCAATCAGATCAAGATCAAAAAGTCCTCTTGAGTTCCATGACGGCGTAACATGATGTGATAAAAATAATGAACTCAACAGTCATCGCCGGTACGAGCCAAAAGATATCCCAGTAAAGAATTGCAAAAGATTGTTCTATGGAGGCCACCCCAGAATATTTTAAGCACCCGTTTTGAGCTTCCTACAGCAATAAAGGAATTCACCCACAGAGGATCTTTAAATATCTCTTCAGCTGGAGCTGGATGAAGGAACTGCACAAAATCTGTGTGTGTGTGTGAGACAGACAGGCTGCACGGCTTCCCTTTTCATTAGGGCTGGTGAGATAGTATGAGGTGATTCATGCCCATCTGTTTTATGTTGTTCCAGCCCATATCCCATTTACACTCCATCCAGAGCTAAGTCCATTCTGATAAATGAGATGAAACAAGAGAGCGACAAACACAGAGAAAGGCAAAGAGGAGGCGAGGAATGTATAGAGTCTAAACATTTAAAACTACTTGAATACTGTGAAATTTGACTCTGATGAAAGTAAGTATCTAGGAATGTGGATTAGGCTTTGTGCCCGTGATACTTTCTCCCTCCTCTGATATCCTCTTTTGTTCTGCTGTCAGACAATGAACTCTCCTTTTCCCTCTCTAATGGTTTTTGTGGGGATGATGGACAAAAAAAAGTCTGAGGAAGAAAGCAGTGCTGCATTTTGCAAAATGCTGATGCCCCCAAAATATCACGCTTTCACTGTTATTAAAACTAATCCATCAAGTCAACTAATCCAATCAATAGGACCGAGCAGGCTGCCACACTGATAATGCAATTTCCGCATTACTGGTCTACTGGCTTGGTTTCATAGGTTTTTCAATTATAGCAAATTAGTTTGTGTGCTCACCATTTACATGAACAGTAATGTATGGATTCCTTTTGATTATTTTAATGTTTGAAATGATATAACATATATATATATATATATATATATACATATCGAGATGACATTGGTTTGGTGGATACTTGCATCAGGCCAAACCCTGATAACTCACATTCCAGTGAATCCAACACGTCCATTAGCCTCCATGCAGCTTTGGAGGGTAAAACGGTGTTTAAGGAGAAAGCCAGTTCACAAATAATCCCAAATATGGCAGGCACTGTCACCTGCTGTGACACAGTACACTTAGCCTGCCTGTCTGGGTGAGTTGCAGCTTGTGTGTATAATTGCAACGACACACACACACACACACACACACACACACACACACAAGTTGTGCGTTAATAAAGTAGTAGCACTCATTGCACAGACAGGAACCTTCTATTAGAGCTCAGGCAACCAGGCGGCTCCATCCACAGCACTTTATCAAGCCATCGCTCACGTCCAGAGAACGCATGAAAGCGAATGTGTGTGAGCCTGTGCATGTGACTGAGACAAAAAGATATGGAAACTGTCATGGGGTAAAGGAAGAGGGTGTCAGAGAAAAGGGCGGGCGGGTGGATGGAAAGAGAAGGTAAGAGTTGAAAGCTGATGATCAGCGGTGACAAACGACCGGGATATTTCTGTTCTTGTGCACTGATAGATGGTGACCTCAGCGGCAGGTGAATTATGCCGCCATATATAGAATGCAATGAGAATGGAAGTAATTGACTTGCCACCTTCCTGTGCAAAGTGCTATGCCTACTTGAAAGTCCCTCATCTGGCCTGAGAAACAACCGGCCCTATTAACTAGAATATGCTGCCGGTAATTAATGCAGAGAAATGTGTATTTATAGAAAATCCCGATGGTGAGGAGTGCGGGGTTCTCCTGAAATTGAAAGGTCGGCGGAGGATAAAAGAAGGTGCCGAGAACCAGGGACAAACTTGGGTAGAAATGTTTAAAAGGTGAGAAGAGTGTTAATGCAAGGGAGATGAAAGAGAACGGAAATCTGCAAGAGAGCTGTCAGAAGCAGGAAAACGATAAGCAGGAATGTATAATTGAAGTGGAGGTGGTTCCTAAAGTGCAGGGAGAAATGTACAGCGTTTGTGCCCACGCACTCACCGGTGAACACCGCTGTTGCACATGACGATGTGTGTGGCTCCCAGACGCGAGCAGAGCTCAGAGGCCACAGAGAGCAGCCCCACTCCAGAAGCCCCGCAGGCGGTGTACTGACAGGCGGCAGTGCGGCGACAACTAATAAAACTCTCCATCAGACGGTACAGCTCCTCCAGAGCATTAAAGGGGCGCATCAACTGGGCAGACACAGAGGGAGAGGGGTTAGTGGGGTCCAACGAGGAAGAAAAACACTGCCAAGCTGTATAATGAGCAAAATGCTAACTACGAGGTGCTTGTGGTCCTCAAGTAGATTTCGATTGGGCTATAAATGCAGATTTACAATAAAACAGAGCTGCCCACTGGGATGCTCATGTGAGCTTCCTAGTGGCAACTACAGAGGATATGAGGCGATATAAGGTAGGATTTTTGAATATTTTAAAGGTTAACTATATATTATATATATACAGTTCAAGTTTCTTTCATTGGTGGGTAGTGTAGACATAAAAAGGAATTACAATTAGGCCAACTGTTGTGTAGTCTATATCTGCATGGCCTTGGGGAAGAAGCTCAGGTTAAAGTGTTCTGTCCTCCGTCCGTGATCCTGACGGCACGTGAGCAGGTGAGCTGTGTGTGCATATTGAGTCCAGTGTGAGGAGTTTACAGCCTCACACCCTCTGATGCTCTGGTGATAATTCTGTTCATCATCTTGGTGATGTACTTAGAAGTGTTTGCCTACTGTCATTGATAATGACAGGGAGCTATGGATTATGGCTGTGCAGAGGATCTGTGTAAAGTTTTTTTTGCATTTGATGGGACATTGAGGTCTTTTTGCTGCACCTCTTCTTTGCTGGATTTTACATATCATTTGACTTTCCACATTTCGGCATAAAGATCTACTCATGTTCTTTGGTTGTCCCCTGATTGCGTAGGCTTGTTCTTACCTTGTCCACGAGGGCAGCTTTGGGTGCGCAGCTGGGCGGCATGTTGGACTGATCCAGGTAGAAAGCCCTAGGGGAAGAAACAACAGCTCTAACCTAATATTTGAAATGCAGGGGGATAAATTAAACAATGTGCATTAAGTATTAACATACTGCAGCAGGCTAACAATCATTCTCAAGTTTTCTTATGTCGTGGCTCCATTGCTTAAAAAACAATGTGGCCTTCTTTTTCTCTGCACCATGAGGTCATCAGGAACACTGGCAGGGAAAAGTAGGCCACCTGCTCATTATGGAGCTCCACCACCTGACTATCAATCATGAGAGTAACTTGGACAGAGCTCAGCAGAAACATGAAATAAGCATCTCTAGTCCTGGGCATCGCTCCAAGCGCCATTGCCTCATTCATTCATGGAGTACAGCGGATCTGGTGCTATTTTCCCCTGTTGTCCACCGGAGGCAGCACCGGACTGGTGTCATTATGCAGGCGGAGGAGATGCATGCCGCAATGAGTCCATCTGAGGTGGAGTGCTGCTTCTGCAAACTCAGCAGTCTGTGACTCCATCAAATCTAAGTAATCCAGCAGTGTGCTAAAAATAGCTACACTACACCACATTAAATCTCTTGTAATAAAATCACATACTCCATTACTTCTTTGCAAGAAGCAATAATAATGTACACACGTTTCTGAAATCGCAAATAGAAGGGCAAAAAAAAAAAAAACGTTTTAAGGGATGAAGCAACTGCAGACTTTGAGGGAGGGAGATTATTCACAAGAATCAGCCAAGGAAGGCTCATTCATCTGCATTCACTCTGCTATTTCAAAGCCCTGTGCTAAGTCAATACACAGAGGCATTTATTAGGACTGTGGTATTTATGCCGGACATAATATTAATGGAATTAATTCATTAGAGGAGAGTTAACACTTCCTTGATTCAATATTGTGATTATAAATTAGACGCGTTAAAATGAAAAGTTCTAGAGAATAATGCACACAAAACCAATAACTATATAGTTCATCACAGTCGGAAACACACGTGCACACAAAGCGTCTTTCAACGCACATACAGTATATATACACGACAAGGCCCTTAAGGCCCTTAAGCCTGCATAGTGGACTGAGACTATGAGTGAGCTGATGTTTTCTATTCACATATAAAATCTAGTAAGGAGACACAGATGAGTAAGCTGAACATATTGTATCCTCACTCGCTTAAGTTTTCCAGGAGTTTAATTCTTATCTGGCAAATGGTCCTTAAACCTTATGGCGTGCTCTTCTAAATGGCTACAGGCAGAGTTTGCTACGGGTTCAGATGGAGCTAACAGCCCATGTAATTGGTTCAAGATGCCTTATCATTCAAAAGATGTGCATGGTAGACCAGGAGTTACGCCGCATCTTGGCATGGAGCAAACAACTTTTCAACTCCTGCAAAGAGCATTTAACTGGTACATTGGCCACAACGAACTCCGCGAGGGGTAGCAGGCTGATCTGTTGTTGGGTCGACTGTTTGGAGCTCGAAATGTTTGATTTCCTCATTAATGTTCCGACAGTAAACCTGGCGTCCATACTTTGTGAATGCTAGTGTGTGCGTGTGAGCGTGCGGTTGCTGTGGAAAAACTAACCATCTGCAGTAAATGAAAGCTAGATACGAGTGTTTCCTCACAAAACATCTTTCTTGTCAGAGGTCAAACATGCTGAGATTGAGTGAAGCGATAAAACGCTACAGAGAACAGCAACACGGAAGAAAGTTTATTGGAAATCAAAACCTTGGCCTACAATTGTTTCTGTTTAGTCTACTTTAATGCGTGTGTGTGTACTTGTCCCTGTCTCTTATCGGATGGCGACTCAGACCGTTATCTTAAATGTATTAAATAGATTCTGTCTGAGAGAAGTCAACTTCTGTCAAGCTACTAAACGCTGCTAAACTTCATCTGCACACATTTGTTTATCCGTTTCTGACAAAACAATTGTCAACTATTTTCTCGAAGCAAGGTCACAATTCCCACTGATTAGCTCGTCCTCTTGTCGTTTGAGTTGTTCTAAAAATACTGTCAGCCACAGCTTGAGGAGCAGGGCCGACTCTCCTGGAGGTCTTTAACGACAAAATAAGAGTCAGACTACACGTGTGGTTTGAAGAGGACCTGCAGTACGTCTTCTGAACCGATGACGTGTTGTCAGAGGTTTGGAAACGAAGCGACTTAGAATTGATTACGGATGAAAAATCAAATGTCAAGCCCACACACAGTGTGCAAACACAACAGTGTGAGGTAAGGAATATATTACATACAGCTTTTATATATATATATGTAGTCTAAATCCCGTGGGCGTCTGTTATTTATTCTCCTGTCCTGTCTCTCCCGTTCAAGCCCCTGAACTCTCGGTGCCCCATTGTGATGGCGGGACATCCAGGTTTATTATCATTTTTCTCCAGCTTCACATTTAAAACATAATGATGACGACTTTTCAGAGGGGAGTTTAACACCAATCAGAACTTGAACAGATGGCGATCTGTCAGCCAGTGTTGAACAAATACAAAGGTTACAGAAACTGAGCAATCTCGGAGCATTTCCACCGTTCATATCAGCAGAAATCAGGAAAACCGCACCTGTATAGTGAAGCTTGCTTGTACCTTATTCTGCAATAACAAAACTCCCACAGACCCCACACACACACAGCCAATGGGTTTTTACATGAGGCTCTGATAGAAGATCTGGCTGCAGGCATAAGATGACCTGCTCTGCTTGTAGCTGGTTTTATTGTATTGGGCCCAGGAGCATATTCATTCTCTTTGTTTCTGCTTCCGTCATGACAATAGCACACTCAGGGCCTTTCACAGCAAAGGAGCCTTAGTAGTCAGAAGAAGGATCTGAGGCACAGGTGTTTTCAGAGGAGCAGCGTGGGAATGAGCACATTAGCATGACATCCTCCATTCAAACAGAAGGAACAGAAATGCATCCCTAAAATATCTTGCGAGACAAGAGAGAAGTGTTTTAACCGAGTGCTCTGTGGGTTTGGTTTCACATGCGTTTCCTCCCGAGGACACAAGTAAAGTGACTAAGATGTATAACATTAAATGTGACCGTGCAGAGGTGCATGCTGGTCCACGCAAGACACTCACATCGCCGGGATGAATGACACTCGGCGTTATTAAATCCCCCACAAACCACTGCAGTGGCAGAGCGGCCTCGGGGCTAATGAGGGCTTCCAGGAGCCTCCGTGACGCTTCTGCACTGACGCAGATGGGACAGTGTGTGTTAAGTGAGCTAGAGGTCATTCTCTTATCCCACGCCTCCCTCCTGTTTACACTCCCTCCTGTTTACACTTCCTGCTATATGTCAACTATAGCTTCATACAGGCGTGCATGTAGCAGAAAGAGAGAACTGTTTTAACAAAACAGTATTTCCCAGTATTATTTTTTCTCGGTCCCCACTTTTTTTTAAATGACAAACACAATTCTACAATTCGAGAAACCCAGATGACAAAGGCCACATCTACAGATTGTGAGATGAGCAAAAAAATTGCCCGTAAATTCATGTTGTTGGCCCTTTTTAATGCATTTCCACATAACTTGTGTTACCTTCAATAGGTGAACCAGCCATTTTGAAAACATATACGTTTGATAAAGCACAACTTTTTCTATGCACGTGTTCTTGAAAACATATACATATAAAGCCAAATGAATACAAGTAGTCTACAACCATCACAACAACACGAACATGCAGGCTCCCTCTTGTGGCTCAAAGATGTACTGCAGATATATATGTTAAATGAGGAAACTCTGTCAATTTATTCCGCGACCCAAACAAAATCATAACAATAAAATCGTAACAAAATCTCCTGCGACAAACCTGCGGGTGTCGAGAATAACTGATGTTTTGACTATGTGTAGATAACAATGGCATGTTTTGTTTTTCGATCCAGCATTAAAAACTTAAGACTAGACAGACACGTGTGAAATAATGATTTAAATCAGAGACAAGGCAACCATTTTGAAACTAGTGTCGATGACACCCAGAGCAGCTTAGTATTAATGGGGTCTAAAGTCAGAGCCAGAAGACATAGAACCACTAAATCACAGCTACACATTCAGTTACTGCGCATTTTAAAATGCAAGGATAGCGATTGCCTTAAAATGGCGAACAAATGTAAAAACCCTGATGCTGCATATAAGTATTCTTGGCTCCTCAGGAAGGTGATTTTTCATTTTAACTTAGAAACTGCTGAGGAGATGAGTCAAGGTCTTTTTTTTTTTTTTAAAGCATCATCGAGTGCAGAACTGTCCTCATTACGGCCGTTCAACGAGAGAATCAAAGAGAAATGATAAATCAAACCATGTCTGATGCTCAGCCTTACTAGGCTTTATGAACAGGGGTTCAGTGCACACGAGCTGGAGCAGAAAGAAGCCCCTTCCTCTGCGCTCCAGTGATTTGAGACTCTCTTTGCCGGTGCAAAGACTGGAGCATTTTCATCACTTCCGAAAAAGGGGAGGGGGAGACGCGGAGACAAGAAAGCTCAGTTTCTGTTTAGGAAAAAGAAATGGCCAAATTTCCATTGCCTCCCTTCTGAAAATAGGATAATATCCATAATCAATCACGACTGCAAAATAAGATGTTTTTTTTTCATCATGTGAAACATCGCAAATGACTTCTCAGTTTACAGATGAAGTCATCTGAGAAATCCCATTTTTGCAAACTCGCTGCACCGTCGCATCACTGTTTGAGCAGTGCACAAAACTGATGCATGTCACATGGAAGAAGTGGGAACTTGCTGCAGTAGCTATTGTTGTACTAATCACTACGGCATAGCCCGGCCCCTGGGAGGAAGGACCATCAATTACACGGAGCCAAATGCTGTTTGAGCAACAGATTTGTGTCGTTGTTTTGATGTTGAGGACAGTGTGCGTGAGTCATGTGTGCGTGCTGGACGACTTGAAGTTATGCAACAGCATCCCTCGGCCTGTTCTTTGAGCAAATAGCGTGGAGAACAAACAACATGATTTACGCAAAGCTGGCTGTCAGGGAGACTTGTTTACAAGGCTGCAGTTGCAAGTTACATGGCTGTGTTTACATATATCCGTGTATACGAGACTAGCAAAGCCTGAGTCAGCGGTCACAAAGTGATCAGCTCGTCGCATTAATCATGCCGTTACGCATGCTGCACTTTAACGAGCGTATCTGCACTCCCAACACAAGGTCACGTCTGAACAAGAGCGAGAGGAACGCTCTCTGCTCCAGCCGCAGACCAACAGAGACAAAGGAAGGAGTGACTACTGTGTTGAAACTGACACTCTGACCTGCAATGAGCACCGAGTGTTTCTTTCTTAATCAAGACAAACTGCACTGCAGTGGTGTGATTACTATTTCTGATGGGAGAGCAAACGCTGCCAGCACAAATGACTTGGAAGCTGCGCCGGGATGACTAATGAATGTTCAACTAACAAAGCATGAAATACAAGTATGTAGTAATCATAATGTACCATTTGTTAGACAGCGACACACAGCCGCGTTTATAGCTTATCTTTCCAGCCACCGTGCCGTCATTATGCACCATCTGTCAGTCTGCGCAAAGTTTTAATATCCACATAAATCAAGCATTTTGTATTTAGTTTTATTCGAAGGGAGGTGCACCATGAGATGTGGAAATTTCACAACTGCCTTGCGATGGCATGCCAAGCATGTCCCCACTGCTGCCAAATGCATTTCAATCAGGGAGAAACACGTTATGCCTGCAGTGTAAGCGCCCTTTGACCCTTGATGCCAGAAGTTATTGATTTGAACACATCTGCATACACTCAAACCTGCAACAGCATATGAATATGACACGCATCTGATACACCAGCAGACAGCATGCAGTACATAAAGGACCTTCTCCTTTATTATTTGACACAGCTGAATGGACCATGCTCCATAAATCGATAGCAAAAGAGCACGTGAGATAGAAAAAAAACCTTAATTCCCTCCTGAAACGTCCTGTCAATAAGAGCAGAATGTGATGAAACCACAAGTCTGCAATAAGCTCTCCTTTTGAATAATACATTTGCAGATTCTGTTCTGGTTCTCCCCTCACCACTCAGCCCTGTTCGACTCGCTCTCACACTCTCCTCCTCTTCCTCTACTCATCCTCCTCATCCCTCCCCTGGAATCCCTCCCATCTTTCCAACCTGCTCTGGCGATCCATATTCCCCATTCAATTTCCCCTCTTCCATTCTCGTTGCGTCCTTAAGGGACAGGCGTTCTCTGTTCAAAGCATGCTATTTCCTCCCTTCCTCAGATCTTGCTCCCTCCTACTAGAGAGGAGGCAATTGTCTGCAACGCAAAGTGATCTCACAAATTGGGACAGAAAAATGAGACAATTAGTTTATCCCCCTCCATTCGGCTCAACTCCGTCTTCCTGCTCTTGCGTGATGAGAAACCTAAAAGGAGAAACAGGACCGGGACGGAGAAATCTATCAATTGAAGCATGTCAGGGTTTCAAAACGATCTAAATGCACGCGTCAGCTGAGATGGTTTGTGAAAGCTTGAAAACGTGGGTGCGTGTTCTGGCTCCACACACTGCTGACTCCCGTGGCACCGGCCATGTGCTTGTGATTTGGCCCGTGAGTTCATGTTCTGCGGAGTGACTTCATCAGGCACTACGGCTTTGCTCGGATCATACTGTATCTGGTGTGGCTACAGAAAGTGTACGCTGGAGACAGAGAGGCTGCTGGGAAATCTCACACAAACCCTTTCAGTGGTATCATTTACAACTCTGAAATTGGATAATGGCCACGATGCACGCTGGCAAAGGCGTCAGTGGAGGAGCAAGACAACAATAAAAAAAAGTTTTTAAAGACTCTGCTTGCGTGAAAGAAAAGCGTGTTCACAGAAAAGCGGGTTTCGTCTTGAAGGGTTCCACATCAGTATGAGTGACACGAACGCTAATGTTCATCGCCATCACTGTCATTTCTCCACATGTTCTTAGTTAGACAAATTCAACTTTTGCACACAAACAACACTATCTCAGGGCTCCCAGGTGACAACAGGGGCCCACGGTGTAATGGGAGTGTATCTCACGACACAAAAACATTGACGCATCTTGCCCCTGCAGTTCACTCAGTTCAGGATTGCGTGTGTGTGTTTCTGTCTGTCAGTCAGCCTCTGGCTCCGGCCCACAGTGTGGGTTTAACCCAACGCTGCCGTGGCCGGGCTCCAAGGATAACGAGGTGCCTGAGGTTTAAACGCTGCAATGGAGAGAGGAGTGACATCACAGGCTGGTCTGTGGTCATCCGAAAGACACATGGCAGCCGGCGAAAGAAAACTACTGGTCCCGTTACATAGAGAGAGACACTGTATTCACGAACTGCTGAAAGCCAGCTGGGAATGTTTACGTTATTATGATTAATACGAGGTAATACCACTGCGTCGGGGCGAAGAACATGATTCTGGTGCCAGCTTTAATGCTCCCTGTAATATTCCACATGCACACGATTGACTCAGCAGCCGAGGTTATAAAGTAGTAACTGGAGAGTGGTGTAGATAAGTCTGCAGATCAATGAGTCCATCAAGAAGAAAGTATTAAATTGATTCATTCATTTGCTTTACTTGGAAAAAGGTGACTTTTGCTTGTATGAAGAGCCGTTCCTCACGTTCTGCACACATGTCAACTCAATACAAACAGATTCACCCATTGTACAGCAGTGTTTACACTCTGATTTTGACAGAAATTATCTGCAGTTTTGGCCTACGACTCGCTCCAGTTGGGGTTTAGAAGCACACTTTCTCTCCACTTCCCTACCCAGCACCCCTCAAGCTCCCCACATCACCAGCCTCACTCACTTTCCTGTCAGCCCACATCTGCTTTGTGTTACTGCTGGAGCCTCTGCTGTCGATTCAATTAGGCTCTTTTCTGTACAGGTCAAACTGAAAGGTACAGCATATACGTGCACACATACCAAAACACAGGCGAGTCGGAATCATATGGCTGAACAAGTAAGATCCTGCATGTACGATGTGAATCATATGACGACGTAGGGCTGCACAAGTCATAAACTTTATCAAAATCTTCACAAACGTCAAAATACCATTTCAGATCAATAATTGTGCTGCTGCAAAGATGTCTTTGATTACACATCGTGTTCTACAAACATGTTTGTAGTGTTTTTCAATGGAAATGAAAACGATTATGTAAAATATCTAATCTCTAATATGGCAAATTAGCTCACAATTTTAATAGTCAAAATAATTGCTATTAGTTATGTTTTTAAAAGTGCTCCTATAAACCCCATATACATTTATTTATTTAGATAATGCCATGCATGCTGCAGATTAGTGGACATACTAAATGCCTCTGTGTATTATTGTAATTAGAATAGTGACATTTTAGAGACTGATGGTGAAGTCCAATTCACAGTCTGCAAACAATGACTCAATAAAATGAAAGACAAACAAAGAATACAAATACTCCTCCTCCTGTTGCAGCATCCCAAAGGCTGTGGCTGACAACATCATTACACAGAGAGATACAAGGCCTGATGCACGAAAAAGATTAAATGACCCAGCACAACTTGGTATCCACAACCGTGCTTTGGGAAATCTGACACTCACATAAATAAATGCTTAAAATTATTTTCACTCATCACTCAAAACACTACGAACAAATTAAAAACTCTCAGCGGAAAGCAATCCGAGTAAACTAATGTTCCGCTGCGGAGGATCGGTGCTGATGTGACACGCGACTGCTCGAGCTGGAAATCAGTCAGCCCCTCAAAGAAGATTGTCCCTAAATAACAAGATGGAGTTTTGCTGCGAGCGCCGCTCTGTTTAATTATCCCCACAATCAGCAGCAGATGTTTCGTGGAAGGCGACGTGCCGACCAGTCGCCCTCCGAGGTATTCAAAGAGGGACAGACTTCAAACAGCTTTCCAAGGAAATTATTATTAACCAAGATGGCATCAGTGTCTATTGTGTAATCTTGATACTACAGTATCTCTCTCAGTGAATCTCCCGCACTCTCTACGAACACCAGCAGAAGCCATTTTTCTAAAGCTACAAACCCACCTGGGATAAACGCAGACTGTGAGATTTTCTCGTGATCAATCCTTAATGTGTTTTGTGCATTCAAAGCCACTCGCAACATTTTAAACACAGTTGGTGTTCAGTCACTGAAATGACTTTGCAATCCAGGCAGCATACTGTACAGCTCCTGATATTCACTCATTCAGGAGATTAAACAAAGCCGGAACCTTTTTTTTGTTTTTCATCTCCCAGAAGTTTTTGTTTCTCCATATCTGATTTTTCACCTCATTAAATTACCCACACCTGGCCATTCACAGAGGGCCTCGTGTGTGTGTGTGTAACAGACCAATGGGGTGTGAGGTAACCGAGTGCAGCAGCTGTACAGAAGCACTTTATCAGGACTGGTGACACACTGGGCTCTCTCATCCAATCTCTGATGCTCCTGCTGTGTGTGTGTTCACAACCAATCTTAAAACACTCCCACTGCGTTCCTCTCAGCCAATCACCTTGAGGCCCCGCTGACTAAATGGTAGGTCGTCTTGATTTATATTATATCTAAAAGAAACAAGACATGTAGTGACAAAGTAATATCTGTGTGTTTAGTCTTGTGTAACATACCTCAGTCTCTTGTAGTACTGTTTGACCTTTTCCAGTGAGGCAGCATTGATTTGGGCCTGGTATTCCTCCACTAACACATTGTCTCTGTAGTAGTAACCCTCCATACTCTCCAGCGCTAGAAGGGTGAAAGAAAAGAGTGAAGGATTAAGTGATAAAACCACTGCACATACTGTGCATCGACCTGCCAGGGTTTTTTAATAATCTATGAAGCAGCTTTCATCTCTGCACTACTTGCTGACTAAAATTTCCCAAACCAGGCTCACTGTACCTTGTGTGAAGAGCACAGGGTAGATTTTGATGCCTCCTCCGTTTCTCAGCCTGTGAGGCAGCTGAGAGAAGTAGAACCTCTCGAGGTGGAAGGAAACCTTCAAGGCCTGACGGGAGCCCTCCACCTGGTACGACATGGGCGTGTCTGCCAAGACAGGAGAGGAGAGGAGGCATTTTTTAAAGCTGAGTCCCCTTTTACATTGAATGTAGTGGTAGTAGCAATGATGAGACTATAACGATACAATGACAAAAGTCAAACGTCAGCTAAAAGCTTATACGTACTGGCCACCAGTGGCTCCCCTTCAAATTGCTGGAAGTAGAACGTGACCTTCTCCAGGTCAATTAAAGCCACCTGAGTGTCCTCCAACATGGCCTGCTCATCCGTCTGAAGAGAAAAAGACAGCACACTAGTAAGAGTGCCCTGGTGGAGAAAGATTACAGATCATATTCTGAGTAAAAGTAGTTCATTGATGACACAGCAGAGTCTGTTAACAGGTTTTGAGTACAACAGCATTGAAAGTCAAATGAAGCCTTTTTTGTTTTGTCTACAGAGATGTATTAAGTGTAATTAATTAGGGTGTGTGTGTGTGTGTGTGTGTGTGTGTGTGTGTGTGTGTGTGTGTGTTTGTCTTCTTTTTTATGGGAAGAAAAAAAGGCAGTATTGAACAGGAAACTACGCCGTTTGACTAACTATGTGAGAGGATGCTCACCTCACATACCCATCTGCAAACATGACAGTGTGTGTCTGCCTACATCTTTATCTGTGGGGTTGTTTGCTTGTTTGTTCAGTTCTCTGAATGTGTGCACATGTTTTTTTGTTTTTTTTTCACACATGCATTCAGCATCCTCACACGCAAACAAGCACATCTGCTCGTGGCCACAGCGATAGAGGCTCGAACATTTTGGATTGTGCCACTGCACTCCTCTGTCTGCTTCCTTCTTTCTGAGAAGGAAGCAGAGGGATAAACTGAGCAGCGGTGAAAGAGGATTGGGTCCTTTTTCTAAAGACCCATTTGAGATGGCCCGACATGTGACAGAGGGGACGACTGCCGTGTGTGGGCAAGTTTATCTTAAAGTGCGTCACATAAAGCCCCCCCCACACACACACACACACACACACACCTCCGTCCTCCTCACACACACACACAGCAGCCACAGCATCCCCAGTTCATCTCATGCTGCCTTTCAAGTGGTGCCCTGAAAAAAAAACGTGTTGTGATTTCACTGGAATCACCTGCAGGTACTGGTACCCGGTTTTGTTCCACAGGGACACTTGAAAGGGAAATCTCTTGAGAATTAAAAGGAAAAGAGGCAGACAGAGAGCGGCGTCAGTGCAGGAGGACTTGACGTAAGCCGCACGCCCGTCTAACCTCAATAAACACGCATTCAAAATACATGTTTGAAGCACTTCCTGTGTTTCTATTTCCCAGAGAAGATGATTAAAATAGAAACCAAATCTAAACACCTTATGCAAATATACAGTATAAAACAAAATCTATGTGGTTGATGATGCAAATTGCAGAAAAGAAACACTGGAAATAACAGTTTTAAAGAATATATTGCTGCTCTTTAGCTACTCAAATTTGAGTTTCAGCTTCTCCAACATGGTTGAAGGCAACTTTGAAATTATGAAAAAGGTCATATGTATCTCAGTGAGGTCACTGTGCGTGCTTAGCTCATAATGAACTCCTCACTAGATGGTCTTAAATTCATGAGGAGAAAAAAGTAGCCGGACACCAAAACTAAAGACTATTTGAGCCGGTTTCAAGTTTCAAGATTAATTACTCTCATGAATATAAAGTATTCAACATTAGGGGATTTCAAGGCTGTTTTACAATACAGAAGAGCCTTTGGGTGGCAAAACCTTTCCAAAATTGAGAGATTGCGTTTTATTACAGCTTTGATTACTGTCGGTTTAAACATTTCAAATCTAAAAGTCTTGTGTTTTGGGTTGTTGGCAGGTCGTGGATAATATTCTCAGCTCCAGATGATGGTGAAACTCTCTGTTTTCAGAGTACCATAAGAGGGAAGTCGCAGTGTGATCTGGCTCTGCAGAATCAGCGGCACACCTCAGCGATTCAGACCACATCCCTGCACAGTCACTGCGGGCAGACTGTGTATTAACTCAGCACATTTCAGAGATTGTTTTAGTGTCCGCCATGCAGCCTCGTCGTGGCATCTTCTGATTTATGATCTCGGTAGAGCCCATCTTGAATGCTTAAATATTCCTCACCATCATTTAATCAGAGAGCAGAACAAAAAACATTGAATATTGCATAATTCATGTTTTTGTAACCCAGTGATTGGTATAGTTTGATATACCATGGTGAAACATGTAATAAAAAGCCCTAATGTCATTTATAATGCAAATATATGCATGGTTGTAGCCATGTATTTAACTACAGCGTGGAAACCCATATGGTGATGAATGTCTGTTAAAGCAGATTAACTGAGAGCTGAGGCTGGCGTGGTGCGCACCAGATTGGGGGAGAGGAGAGACTGGAAGTGGAAGAGAAGCCCAGCGCTGGCGATCTGTTCCAGCCAACGGCGGCTGGCTTCCTGGGCCTCCTGAAGGTCCTGGGGGTCCGAGCTGTCCTGGTCTGACTCCCTGCCTACATTGTTGAACTGAGAGTAGACAGAAAATCACGAAAAGGTAGCGAGCAAGGACAAAGAATACAAACTAAACTATTTCGTAGGATGATGCCGCTTACTGTATTTCTTAACAACTCGTTAGTTTCTATATGTGAGTATGTTCAATGCCGGACAAAACATATGTGTAATGTACCTGATTGAGGACAGCCAATAGGTGCTCTGAGAAGGCGCACACAGCCGCAACTAGAGACTGACAGAACACCATATCGCGACGCAACTGGATCTCAGGGTCTAGAGCGGCAACACAGAGGACGTGAGGTTGAGAGGACAGCCGGAACCAAAATCACAAACGTACAAGAAAGTGAGAGGAATAGTCAACAAATAAATAAAAGAAGTAAAAACTTAGTGATATGAATAAAGTGAGTTTGTTCTGATAATCAAGAAGACCTTTTTGGTCAGACTCGATGCTGTGGCAAGCTTTCAGTAAGGTGACAAAAAGTCGTGGCTGCTTTTAAAAATATATATATATCTGCAGGGTATTAAATATTGTAACGGGAAAAAAATAAGATAAAATGACAGGTGTGGCCAAGGGGAAAATAATTGCTGCCATCATTTCCTGAGAAATAGGTCCCAGGAAAAAGTTCAGCAGAGTTAAAAATGAGTTTGTGAACCCCTTAGAAATTAATAATGTGTCATGAGGCATGACTGCTTACTTTTTGACATCATTAATCCATTGCACCATAACCTCAGCCTTTTCTACTTTTTCTTATTTTTCATATTTCCTAGAGGTTTGTAAAGGGACAAACATTTTATTTAATTAGCATTGTTTCTATTATGGATATACAGTCTTCCCCCTCTTGTTTCTTTGTTCACCATTATTTTGAATTTTCTTTCTTTTGTTGTTGCAAAACAGAGTTTCAGTCCGTACTGTTTTCTGTATTTCTGTAGTGGAAGAGGAGAGTGAGACAAACCTGTATACTGTAGTAAGACCAAAAGCAGCCGTGTCTTCACCTCTGAAAAAAACAAACAAATGAAAGCAATCCAGTGAAGCACTGAGCAATAATATTATATCAACTCATAGAGCCTTTCTCCTCGACTGCAATAGTATGACCTACACTATAAACTCAACCCCTTAGAGTCATGAGTAGGCCATTGCTGTATAACTCTTCTGCTCCACAGCAGTTTATCTTCACATATAAGAAAAAAACAGCCACGAGCAAAGATAATAACATAAATCCACATTTGTTTATAGTCATATCAGAGCAGTGGGAAGCTTGGCAGGACGCTGCACTGCATGAAAAAGTCATCAAGGGGAGAGCTAGAAAAAGTGGTGTACACAAGCCAAGCACATTAATATTAACTTATTTATACTCTCTCGTTTGTGACCGCCAGCTCGCCTTTCCCAGGAGTGACATGTGACCTCGGCTCTGGGCTGTTTGTAGTGCATTTGCTGGGGTGTGTCTCTGTGTATGTTTGTCTGTGTGTACACATGTCTGTATGTGTCTGGGTGGTCAATCTGTCTGCTGACAAACACAAAAACGTACACTAAATGAAGCTAAACTTCCTACCTGAATTGATAAAAGACGTCAAATAGAATCAAGGGAATCTTAAAGAGTGCAGCTCTTTGCTTGTGTAACTTGCTAGTTTTCAGCTCTAGCTATGTGGCCCTAATTTCACGTATCTCATGATGGATTTAGGTTTAAAGAGAGCAGTTAGCGGTCTGGGACTGCCTATACCCGAACAACTGTAACAGGCTATTATTGCAACCAATAAATATGATGAGGCGCACTGGGGAATTGGTCAAGTTCACATTACCTCCCAGGCCTGGCATTCTTTTCCATGATAAATACGATACGTGGCTGTGTGAGCACATCAGCCTCAGGCCCCAAACATTGTAAGCACAGTAATATGTGTTAACACTAGAACCGCCAAGGGGTCATTTTCCCCCTCTGGCGGTTTCTATTACACATAACTCTAGGAAAATAAAACCCCTCTCTCAGGTCATGACTTTTCCTCAATGGGTTTAATTATCATCTGGGGAATTATAAGGGAAAGATAATGTATACCTAGAGCCAAAGAGAGGTATCTCTTAACCCTCATAAAAACTGCTGTATAATGTGCGCTCAACATTCTGACCTTAGTGAAGATAGAGAGAAACAATCTTATGATTTCATCTTCCTTAATGATCTTCATCTAGGCAACCGCATAGCAAGCCTATTGTGGAAAAGGCTTCTGATAAGCAGACTATCATGTCACATGCTAGAATAAGATGGATAGATTGTGGATTTGGAAACTTAAATTGGAGCTGAAGATGGTTGGATGTCCAAGAAGAGAGAAAGAGAGACAGAGAGTTAGATAGAGAGAGAGGAGAGAAATTAATTGTGCTGACGTTGTTGCAGCAGAGAGGAGAGAAACGACCCTCCCGGTGGTTCAAGTGTTCACAATGTCTTTAAGCAAAACACTCACCCTCAACGTATTTAGCGATGGTCTGTGTGAGGGTCTGAACGCTGCTGGGAAGGTTCCAGGGATCCTGCTTGACATGAAGACGCAGCTTTTTGGTGCAGTTCACCTTCGGGTCCATCTCCTGCTGAAACTCTGACAGAGACACACACACACACACACACACACACACACACACACACACACACACACACACACACACAGAGAGAGAGTTAGCAAAGGCTGAGCAAAGTTCTATTATGTATGCGTGTCTTCTGGAAGGTAAAGTTTGCATTGCGAGGCAGTGCATGACAAACTACCTTCTGTCCCTATCTGAGTGAGGAAAGAGAGAAACGATCGTGTTATTGCATTCCTCCTCCTCTGATGCATCTTCCTTAATGATCTTCATCTTCAAGACACATTCTCTCTGTCTTATCTCCTCTCTCCTCGTCTCAAGCCAGCTAACTTTTCAGATGTTTATTGGAATCATAAAATTTCCCTTACTTTGCGAAAGCAGTTCAAAAAGATAAAAGTCTTTAGAAGTACGCAATAAATTATTTACTAGATTGATTATTCAGAAGACAAATATTTCAGCGAAAATGATAATAAAAAAGGAAGACATATTCTAATAAATTAATACACTCTTCTTTGTTTTACTCCTGCTCACACCATCTTTCACTTTCCATCCTTTGTTTATGTTCTAAATCTAATCTTTCTTGTCTTCGCAGAGTAAAAGTCAATCGGTCAATTTGATGTAACCTCTTTAAAATGGATGGAAAGGCTTGAAATAAAGTTTACTTTGGAGATGAAAGAAGAGATCTGAGATAGAAAGGTGGCTGTTTAATAGTGTGTGTGTGTGCGTGTGTGTGTGTTTGTTTGTTTGTGTGTATTTCCCACTATACCTTGAATAAAGAAAGTAGCACTTTAGTACCACTTAGTTATAACACTTTGTAGTTTAACTTTATTGATGAAATTGTACTTTCTTGATTCTAGTTGTTCTGAGTTTGTATTCATGGTTGAACAAACTTATTGTAAGTCACTTTGGATAAAAGCGTCAGCGAAATTAAATGTAATGTGCGGGGGCAAAGTGAGAGCCAAAGAAAAATTGCGAGACTACGAACTAAATGGAGAAAATGAGAGAAAACTACCAACATGGCGGATGTAGTCGCGTACGTGATTACGCAACGCAAAACTACAGATATGGTAGCGAGGCCTCGAATATCTATTGGAGTAATGAGACACACAATAAAGGTTGCATTAATACGTTTGCATAAGTAGATGATCTGATAACTTCTTTCATCAGTAATTTTGTGTCTATTAATTGTTTTTCATTTTTGTTTTCAATTTCGTTGTTGTTTTCTAGAAGATGATGTGTGTGTTTTTTGTTAATTCGGAAAATAATATGTGTGTGTACGTGTGTGTGTGTGTGTGTGTGTGTGTGTGTGTGTGTGTGTGAGTTTGTGTGTGCGTGTGTGTGTGTGTGTTTGTGTGTCTGTGTGTTTGTGTGTGTGTGTGTGTGCAGAAATGCTCCACTTGTTAGATAATCCTATTTGTTCTGTTATCAACCACACACATTACTGGAATGAAGATGGATCAGCTCTGATCAAGGCCTTCATGTCCCTCCTGAGGGCATTTATGCACACACACACACACACACACACATACACACACACACACACACACACACACAAGCAGACCTATTTTCAGTTCAAGCATATCTGCGCTCATTTCAAGACGGCCTGAGATGAGAAGGGAGCTTGTGTGTGCCAATTGGGTCGGGGTGTTTGGAAGCTTTACAAAACAGAATAAATGTGTAATCTGCTCTTCTGCTTTAAGTGCCCATCACACTCTGTTAAAGTCACATTCAAGGACATAAAATAATCATTTTTTTTCATGTAAAATAAAGAAATCCTTAATTGTAACCACCAAAATACAAAACATCAAGTCATTTTTTGCGGAAAATCTGGGAACACTTTGCGCCGCTACTTACAAAAAGAAGAAAGAAAACAATTGTTGCTTTCGAGCGTAGTTTTCTTGCTATCTAATCTTTAAAAAAAAAAGGCCTGAGTCATGTGAGCAGAGTTCCGCGAAACATGAAACGGCCCCGTAAGTTTACATTTTTAGTGGGAAATGATAAGAATTTAGCCCCTTGCAGTAACATTTCCACCATTTTCATGTGAGAGATAACATGCAACAAAAGACAGCTGAGGTGAAACACAGAGGCCAAAAGAAGGTCAGGTGGCAAATGACACACAGTAAAAACTAAATGATCCGATAACGCTCAACAACAAGAGTTGTTAAAGGGTCACATTTTCCTTTGACTGCTAAGTCGCACTACAATAACTGTGAAGTGGAGATGAGTACGCAACTAAGTGGGGCTGTTTCAACACTATGAAGTGCTTCAGAGTGAAGGGCATTGGGATAGCTGGAGGGGAAAAGAAGCAAAAGAGACGAAAAAAATTGATGGGACAATACTTTCCCCAAGTTTCTACTATCCCATCTGTGTATACACTCACACACGTTACACAACAGGAAGTTGCAACCACTATGCGCAGGCGGCCGTGACATTTTCAGCATGTGTTCTGTTTTCTCTCAGTATCGGTGCTGGTTGGGAGTTTCTCCAATATTATCTTTCTTCTTTCAGGCGCACTGTGCAGCCCAGCAAGGTCCAGGAAGCACAGCTACACCATAAAAAAAAAAAAAAAAACATGCCTCACAGCGAAGAAAGTGAGACATTTTGCAAGGAAAATATGACAGAAAGGTCCACTTTTAAATGTCTTGCTCAAAAGGTTAGACTACTGTGTCATGTGACATGTGGTAAAAGATGCAGAGAAATTAGTGTTTCAGAGCCAGGAGCACATCCCAGTCCCGGTGCTTTACCTTGTAATCCTCTTCCAGGTGTGAAGCACTTTGTCTGCTCGAAGGCCCGAGCCACCATTGCTCCTCTCAGCATGCTGGTGATGGAGTCCACCTGAAAAGAGCACAAGTGTCAAGCAGGTGCACTAACATTATACACATTATACACTTTCCCATAAAGCCAGTATCAAAAGTGTGTGCAATGAAGCACAAACTACTACCCAAACATAACAACACCTGTGTCTCTCGCTCTCAATGTAACACACACACACACACACACAATCCCACAGAGCAATGAATACAATTTGCTTTGCAGTGTGTAAACAAAGATGGGGAAACTGCTCTACAATAAAACAAATGACAGGAAGCAGCACAAAAGTGCAGACACAGCAAAGCATTTATTTTCTGCTTTTCCACTGCCGATGGAGACGTCCTCCGAAAACTTTTTGTTGATGTTGTATGCATAATCAGATATGGTCAACCTTTCCTTTCAAAGGTCTCAGGAAGGTCATGGGTCAGCTTAAGGCTGTCGGGGTTTCAACTTCGTGAGCACAAGTCCAAAAAAACCCCACACAAATCTATGAAACTGCACAAGTTTCTCCTTAACAAGATAACAGAAAAGTTAAGTATTTATATTAAGGATCAATAACATATATTATGATTTAAAATGTTTATCTGCAAGAGAGAAAACTGAAAAACTAGATTCAAGGACAAGAACTGCAGACAGTGAAAAGTCAGTTTCTAAGGTTTTCCACTCATAAGTCAAATCAATCACATCTGCACAGATGTTTATCTGACCCACCTGGCTAAACAGATGTTCAAGGAAGCTGTGAAGTTTCTTCTGCTTCTCGTGGGACAGCCACACACTGGAGGGCATCTCATCTCCTGCAGAGGGGCAGTTACAACTGGTCAGCATTAGTTCACTAACCGTATGAAACACATTTTGCTGTGCGTCGTCTTAATCCATCAACACTTATTCGACGGCGAACGACAAATCCGGCGCGTGTGCCTGTTTATTGTCTTTGTTTCAACTGTCAGCTTTCATGATGAAGAACAAGGGGTGATATCTGACATCCCCTAAAGCTGTAACGTGTGTGTGGCGGTGTGACAGAGACGTTGTGAGACACAGAGGGGAAAGAACACTTGACAGGATACACAGCTGCAGGAGATGGGAATGACATTTCCAGCTGAGATGTGTGGCCAAACGCCTGACAAAACCAATTACAATCAACTTAAAGTGCTTTTGCTCATGTCTTCTGGAAGGCGTAATCATGCAGTTAGATTGTTATCATGGCCTGCCATTGACTTGACTAATTTGCCACATTGTGGTTGATAGAACTTTGATTCTGTATCAATGGGCAGATGTTATGTTATGTGGTAAGTTAATTACAACTACTGGGTGATGAAGAGGAACGCTCATGCCCGCTGTGTTGCATTTGTGTACCTGAGTCCATCTCGTCGCTGTGAACGTAGGAGCTGCAGTGGCTGCTACAGATACTAGTGAAGGAGGCAATGGAGTTCCTGTTGCTATTACAGTCACTGAAAAAGAAACAGGATGTTAAACCTCAAGGAGAAAGTGTACAGTCGTCAGTTCTATGATATGGCATCGTATAGTATTGTATATGTGGCTTGTGTCCCCACACTTCACTTTGCTTTTACCTGTATGAATCTCTATTGCTGATTGTGTCGTGTCCTGAATCCTCCTGCTCGTCGCCTGCTACATTAAAACACACTTTCTTTCCGTTCCGCTCCCCTTTCTCTCCCTCACTCTCTGCCGATATGTAGCTCTCCTGGGTCCTCGTTTCTGACGCTGGAGGATGGGTGATAGAGGATAAGAGGCTGGTGGAGAGAAGAAAAACAAGGAGGGAGAGGATAGCAGTGAGACAGAGAGCAGGGATTACTTAGAACAGCTATGACATTTGACACAGCAGGATGGAAACAGCTTCCTTGATCACACAAACGCGACACAGGAAGCTTCTGAATGTGTCCCAGCAGTGTGGCAAACACAGTGTGTACAGTATGTGCGTACTGTACTGTACTGTACTTGTGCGTGGGCTCCAACAGCTGACTGACTGTGACAAAACAAAATTCCAACCTGTTTGCGCTTGGCTTCCGCACAACAGCTTCAGATGGTGAGGGATCCACGTAGTATTAATAGGTTCAAACATGCAGCAGAGTACAGCTGTGTCAACACGCTGCAAAGATCAGCTCCCCTCTCACTGGTACAGCTGGCCTGTATTCTATCAGACGGCTATCAGAAGAGCAGGAAGAAGCCGGCCAGGATATTTTCACAGTTGCATCGACACATGTTGGCATTTAAAGCCATATTCCAATAAATGCTTGGCTCGGACTTTTTGGGGGGTTTTAATCTCTCTCCGCTCACGCACTCTGACACGCGATGTCTGTTTACATTTCGGCCTCATTTTAATTTGTGTCCACTTACATTTTCCATTGTGTCATAACATCGGCCTGAAGGAAGTAGCAGAGCGGAGGCAGTGGAAAGGGGCTCCTTGAAGCCACTCAGTGCTACATGAAATAAACAACCTGTCTGCCTTGTTCTCCCCAAATGCATCTGAGATTTTTTATGCCTCTTCGTGATATTTTACACCTCTCCTTTCCGCTCATTCCTCTCTCTCTCTCTCCATTGACCCCCTTTCTACCCATTCACTGGGCTGACTGGGCCACAGAGATGCCCTCATTACGGTCCACTCCAGGAGCCCCCACAATGCCCCTCCAAAGCAGAGAGGCATTCCATTGCCATGGAGAAGCTCTCCAGGCTCTGTGATTGGCTATTGGTTAATAAAGAAGTGAGCACAGTTTGGGGCCTTTGGGGCACAAACTATCGGAGGGAGCAAGGGAGAATAACAATGATTGGATCAGAGAGGGGACTTCGACCGAGAGAGGAAGAGCAGAAAAAAACAGAACGCGAGAGAAGGCCAAAGTACACCACTGCTTATCGCGAGCAATCAGAAAGATCTCTTAATCTCCCGCAGGAAGCTCTTTAACCCACTTCGACACATTAAACCATTAGACATCAATTGGCTTTTTTAATGCCGCATCTATAAGTGCATCCGCGTTACAAAGCTCCACATCAGGCAGTGTCTTGATATGTGCATGCTTTGATCCACACTGAGGTAAATAAGTCATGAGACCCTGTAGCGCAGAAACTGCTGCCAATCAGGACGCTATCAATGATGTGCACAGAATAAGGAAAGTGTATTTAAATGGAGGAGGAAATCCAGGAAGGGAGGAGGTCCTGATATAAAGCAAGCCTTTGTGAGAGGCACGTCCTCACACAGCTGTGACCCTTAATCTGTGGCTCCCGAGACAAAGGTTCACAGGTCGCCGTCTCAAAATGGATTTCTCCAGAATCGGCCAAGAAATTATGTAACGTCTTTTTATGTCATGTTTTCTTTTCCTCAATTACTTGAGGATACTTCTTATTTCTGACTAGAATACTGTAGACTTCCTCTCCTGACTTTGGGTTCGGAACCAGGAGGGTTTGCATTCGACATCACGCCCAGAAGAGCCCTCATGAATATGGCCACTTCAGTTCATCATTACATCATTAGGAAGCTGTGCTGTCAAAGTTACACACACCCAGTACAGAAAGAGACAAGGAGAGTGAAGAATGTCTGCGTTGAAGTGTGCAGGCGGATGTGTAGAAAGCCAGTCATCAAGGAAATGAGACAGGACAAAGAGGCACAGCAATAAAAGAGCGCTATGAGAGGAATGTAGCAGCGCATGTAGCGTAGTAGTCGTGACCCCGAGCCCGTCGACGAACAGGTTAATATGCAAACTAACATAATGAAGTGCTCGGGGGTGTTGAACACACCCACGGAGGTCAGAGCAAAGCCTCCAGACTGCAGCAACAAGCTACACAACCCGTATTAGTTCCACTCCTGTGAAACACTCAAGCCCACCACCACAGCTCACTCCTAACAAGCTCCTGAAGTGTGCGTGTGCGTCCGCATGTTTAAACAGATAGCGGAGGGTAGAGGTCATTATCTCTTCACTCGCTGTGTCTCGGACCATTTGAAAGCTTGTGGATACGATTCCACTAATTGGCACGGACAGGAGCGTTACAAAATGTGTCCAGACTCCGGCATTAGAGCCCTGCTGTGGACTCCACTCATTATTACCACAGCTACATAAGGTGGCGGCTACGCTCCATCAATCGACTTTTAATTCACCCAATGCTGCCGCCTTGAGAAGACATATGACTAAATTAATCTAATGATCATCTGAAGATTCATAAGACATACGAAGTCAGCTGTCCAATAATAACCAACTGCTGTTGGGGAAATCTGAGTAAAGTTTATTTTTTAAGTCATCTAAAAATGAGGTGCGATCATCATTTTTAGAGGTTTTACACACATACGTAAGTGTGTGTGTGTGTGTTTTGAGTACTGTGCATGCATATGTCAGTGGTCCATTGTTGGTTAATGCCATTTCCAGAGGGCACCTGGCCTAATGACACACCCTCTACATCATAGAGATTGTATTTCCTGTTTAGGGGTTGGGGGAAGTAGAACTGGAGCAGTGTTTCCCATTTTCTTTCCATGGCCTTGTGTGCCTCAAAACAATCAACCCGGCAACAGTGTTGAACACAGAGTCCAACCAGGAAATACTGATCCAACACACACATTCCATATCAGGTTTAAAATCCAGAGCATAAATGAAGCGCGGGCATACCTTTGTGCACAAATTGTGCAGACGCATGGTTGAGAAAACCACCAAAATAACTTGTTTCTGTTCTTTTTAATTTCCTTCCGTTTCTCTCGCTCTCTCTACCTCACACACACGCACACGCACACACACACACGCGCACACGCACACACACACAGGTGCTAGAGTAATGACCAAAGTGTATGGCCGCCAAGTGCCAGATGCGGTGCGTTGACCAAGCAAGCTGCTAAAGTTACAGAGTGTTATATGAGGCAATCTGGTTTCAAAGGGAATTTCCAATCAAGTGGAACAGAATGGTTGGGAGGGTGTCTTATGTCGTCATAAACAACAAGAGTTACCTCCTTGCGGCTGTGTGCCTCCTCTAAGAAGTCCAGTTTCAGTTTAAACACGTATCTGTCCGAAATATCATCACTTTTACACATTTGTGTGAAATGTCCTTGCCTCGGGCCGCGGCTGCCGCGGACACATTAAAAGTGTTTTGAGGGATTTCCAAAAGAAATATCAATTTCACCATTTGTTTCTCAATTTGTGAGAAATCTGTTCTGATAGATAAATCTCCAACTTTAAGGAACTTAAGGAAAAGTAACACTGTGACTCACAATTTTCATGCGATGGTACATATGAGATCATAAACATGTGTTGCTTGTGTGTCTGTGTGCGTGTGGTACATACGTTGTATATACACTATGTACATAAAGCCACTCACTCATGAATATGGGCACCGTGCGTCTCCATCTCCTTGACAGTCATGGTGAGTTTGTAGAGGAGTTTCTGGTAAGAGTCCAGCGTGAGCAGGTCTTCCTCTCTTAACAGGAAGCGCAGGCCGTGACCCTCCGTCCTGCCCACGCTGTGACCTGATGGTGCGGCCATTGTGGTGATGGTATGCTGGACATTAACCATGGGGTTTAGTTTACCTGAGGCAACACAAACATGTCAGGAAAAGTAAGAAAGAAAGAACAGATTAATCAGCATTATTCTACTGCGCAGCTGTTCCTCATGCAGCCGGTCCTCTCTCACCCTGCTCAGCACTGCTGCGTGCTCCCTTCTCCAGCGTGTTCTTCCTGTTGTCCAGCTGCACACCGAAGGCACTACCCAGAGAGGTGGTGGTCTTTGGGTAGGACACCTCCATCACGTTGATATGACAGTTTGTGGGGCAGAAGTCGCTGCTATGGAGGGGCGACACCTTGGCTTTCGCCTGCTTAAAGGTGGGCCACGCTCGGTTCTTCAGGACCCGTGCAAACTGTCATACGGTAGAAAAAGAGACATGTGTGTGGTTTAGAGATAAGGCATGCTTCCTTTAATGTGGTTGGTAAAGTGAACAGATAAGTTGATACAAATATTGGGAGAGATCTTTGCACAATAAAGGTATATACTGCAGATAATGCTGTCCTATGATATTGGCCTGTATGTTTATAATTAATAGTAATTAAGCGTGGGTAATGAGTTGTCATTTTAATTCTAGATGATGCTTCACAAGTCCGAATTTCAGCATTATTTCGCTGACGTGTGCTTCACCAGCACAAGAATAAAAGGCTCTATGTGAAACACGCCAAAGGATGTCTGTAAACTAAATGTACCGTTTTGTTTTATAGACATGACAGATGGCGCTATGAGAAAAAAACAAACTCACATAACTGTACATTTCCTACATTCTTCATCTTTTATGTGGCTGTTAAAATCTTTAACCCAAAAGGAAAGATCCAAGACAGACACATGACATTGCTCGCATAAGTGATGGACTCCTGACTTCAACATGAACGGTTATTATTTTAATTCATGTCAATGTAATTAAACTCATATCCTCAAGTTATGAGATTAGAAGATGAAGTGATTTTATCATTTGATTAATTTAATCTGGGTACATTCACGTTTTCAATTTGTTGTGGAGGAACTGTTTATTTTCATCATTGTTCTGATCAGATAAGTTACCAACACATGGATCATGTATACATTGTGAAATGAGAAATATCTTCCCAGGTGGCTTAATGCTAGAGCCATGTTCAACTCCATGCAACCCTGCTCTGCAAGGAAACTTTCTGTATGTTCCACCAGATCGCATCTCCATGCAAACCTCAAGGGAGCCCGACGGACTGCTTGATCCAAAAGAGCTGATATAAAATATCACAAGCACATTTTTTTTTTCTGTGCAACATTTGGTCACACTGTCCTTGAACCCTCCATCACAGGGCCTGCATCCTGTCTTGGACGTTACACGGCAGATGGTATAATCCACCGGATCACTTTTTAGCAACTTGGGCTGTCAAGCAACATAAGCATAACATAATGTGTATGTCAGCCAAGGAACTTAAACCAAACATGTCTTCCCGGGTCTCTCAGAGAGCTGGAGTAAGAAGCCTCTGCTCCGAGCGGGATGATATGCTCCAGATGGACCACGAGCTGACCTTCTCTTGAGTCTGAGGAGTCTCACCACATTTCTCGTCTCCAGAGGTTTGGGGACATTTATTTCCAGGCCTGAGGTTAACATCTCTCTGTTCTTTCTTTCTGTCTCTGTCATCCCTCTTTCATCCTTCCTCTCTCTCATTTCTCCCTCCTGCTTTTCACTATTAACCCCCACCTCTTTTTCCCTCTTTGGGTCTGAAAAAGAATGCTCCAGTGCAGGAGAAGATCTTACACAACAAAAGTCCCGAATGTGCCTGTGCATGGCTATTTATAAGTGACTGGTAATTAATCCAAGCCAAGTCTAATGTTGAGTCAGATCTTTTCCTTTTTACCCTCTCACGCACTTTTGCACACAATGGGATGTGAGGCCTATAGACACATGCTTACAGATGTGAATGAAAAGTGATGAAAATACTATGGCTCCATGAACAACCAGCTGCAACCTAATTACAAACACCAGATAATATGACACATTGCACACACATTCCCAAAGTTGACAGAAATGACAGACATCTTGGATAAACGTTTCATCTTCAGTCTCAGTTCAGTGACAACTGATTACATGTGACACTACCGATGACACTTGTGTTTGCGGTGTGTCATTGGTTTGATGCACTCTGACATGTTAATGTCTGTGCCGTGGCAAAACAAGCATCCATCTATGTCTTGTGTACATTTGCAGTGTGATTTTCTGAACGCTCTTTTTAGATGGATAGATAGATCTATACTTTATTCATCACCAGGGGGAAATTTGTTGAACACATGTAAAGGACTTTTTTCAAATTTCACTCAGTGTGCGGTGTCGGTCATTATAAAACTTTTAACACAACGGTTGTTGAATTATTCAGCAGGATTTACACTTTCTTTTAGGAAAAGACATTGTGGAACCACTCAGCTAAATCTATGTAATAGTGGTGTTTCTACACTCGCTGCATCCTGTGTCTCTTGCAGACGACAGAGTACATTTTCATAGTTCCACGGTGCTTAATAAAACATACATATGCAGTTCCAGAGCAGAGAGTGTGATGAAGAGCCTCCTCATTACCTTTCTGTAGTTGGTAATACGCCGGTTGATGTGCTCCACCCTCTCACCACACATGGCACTGAAGCGTACCTGCAGCTCCTGTGGGATCACATCACAGCTGGAACTCAACCTGCCACACATCTGCACCAGCGTGTCATCATTACGCGCCAGCGCCTCCAGGATCTGGTCAGAGAAAGGGCAAACGAAGGCAGCGATGATTAACTGATACTCAAATGCCTCGAAACATGCCTTCTGGTACCAACAGTGTCATGTAAATAAATTACCACGCTTTTCTTTAAATTGGAAAAGAAAATAGAATTTGGCTGGAGAGTGTATTATTCTACAGCGTTTCATGAGCAGTTAAACCAGTATATAAAATCGCCATATGTTATTCATAAATCCATGGAGATAATAACCCCATATTATGGTACATATGCTGTACGTATGTCAACTCTATCTTTCCAGATCAGAGATTAGATATGAAGAGGATGAGAGACGCACATCTTGCAGGCGTCTTAATGAGGAGCCCAGTGGAGGAGGGAGAAAAGCAGGGGAGGAAATGTAACAGCAGGAAGAGACTGAAGCACAAGAAAACCCATGTGCCCCCACAGCGTTCCCAATATTACAATTCAACATCACACAGATCTCAGAGGACATCTGGGGCAGATGGTTACAATAATGCTAAAATCACTTTCACTTTGGAGTAATGGGGAATCGACTTATAGTCGGAAGAGATATGGCAAGCTTTCCATCGGTGCATGTCATTGGGTTTCGTTTAAGACGCTTTTTAAAGACGTTACAGCACGAGGGCTGTAAATCTGGAAATGAAACTAACTTGCGATCTCTGCTAATTCACCACGAATAAGAGACGTTGTTCATCATTGGTTATCAGGCCGAACGATGCTGCAAACTGCTCTTTATTTTCCACACCAGCATGTGTGCATCGATGTCGGAGTGAATCTTCTTTCCTCCGCGTATCTTAAATCAATAAAGATCATTCTGTGAACGTCACTGGTGGGATGCAAAAAGCATTCACTTAACACAGCTGGGAACGAAGAGGACTAAATAAAGCTGTCAGTTTTAACAAGCATCAAGCCCTTAAATCTACGCAAGAGGGCTGTTGGCTGGATCCGTCTGTGTCAAAGTATTCACAACACAAACAATTACATGAGGAAATTTGTGACATTTCAAACTTAGAGAAAAATGTCAGGACAAAGTTCATCTCAATTATCAGTTAGAAATTTGATAAATTACAAATGAGACTGAGATTTCACTTTCATCCAAATAAAGAGAAACGATGTCGTAATCGTCTTTGAGTTCATCCACTGTTACTCTGCAGCCTGGTGTGAGACAGAAGCCTGTCATGGCTTGTTTACGTCTGTATTGTTCTCCCTCATCAAGCGTGGCTCAGCTCTGAGGTGATGAACCTCAACAGCGCTGTTAATCACTCAGAAGTTAATAAAACGTTCCCTCTCTTTCTCTCGCTGCCATCCACAGCCAGTGAGGATTAAACAGTTAGATAATACAAGTTATTGCCATTACAATTGATTGCACATGTTATTAGATATGTCAAATGGAGCAATCTGGTTTACTTCAACAGGATTTCAATTTTCTTTTAAATTCTATTTGAAAAAGCACGGATGGAGGAGTCACAAAAAGTTGGACCGTTATTTACAATTTTCTCGGGGCAGTGAGGTGAGGTGGGATGTGACAGAAAAAGTTTGAAAAACCATTGATTTAGCCGGTCATACCTTTACTAATTCGGACATGAAAAAAGAATCCAGCATACGAAAGGGTGTGTGTACAGCCCTGATGATACTTGCATGTACTGCTACCAAGACACATGGCACAATATATCATTATATAGATATTAGGTTGCATCTTTCTTCCTACTAACTGCAGCATAGAATACCTTTGCAGTGAGGCTGAAGAATCCCTTTGGTTCGACCATCTTTTCCAGGACGTGACACTTGATGCCGGCTGTGCTGTCATACTCGTACATCACTCCGTACTCCAGCTGGACGTTGTCTACGGTCAAACTGACATGGTCCTTCTTCCCGTCGATGATGGCTATGGTGTTGAATTTGTCCATCACCTCTGAGATTATAGAAACACAGGAGAATGAAGCAACGGCAATGAAGCAGATCTCTGTTAACTGGCAGCACAAATCAGAAAAATGATGTCCTGTATCATGTTCTGTGATAAACACAAAGGATCTCTATCTCTACCATAAACAAAAATGTTTCATAATCACACTCTCTGCACTGACAGAAGTCTCAGACCAGCAAATCTGCAGTTCATTTTAGAGGAAGACCCTCCTCCGCACATGGCTTTCCTCCACAAACCTCTTTAAATGATGCGCAATTCCAAGAGTATTAAGTTAACCAGCCCTTTGCTAACGCGATGACTTAATACGGCAATAAATCCTCCTCCATGGCTGCTTTCTACGAGGGGAATAGCTTTCCTGTTTAACTTTCTTATTGGGATCCATAAATCGTAGGAGGGAATTAACACTTGATGAGCCAGAGGGGACGGCTGTTCACCGACTAACACACTCCAGATGAGCCTGTTCGGCGCTGCGTCTGACTTGTTAACTAGAGAAGGTGATGGACTTGTGTTCCCGCGAACAAGCCTGTGTGACATCCACAAACACCTTCAGCTGAATTTGCTTTACCAGATCCCTGTTGCAGTTTATTGTGAGCGTGCGTTCTTGTGTGGTCACCTTCTACTTTACACTCGAAGCCGTCTCCATTCTCCTCAGGGGTCGGTTTCTGGTTTGTTGTCTGGTGGTCCTCCTGGGCGCTTTCACTGTTGTTGTACACCCACTTTATAGTGTCTTGCTGCAAAGGATTATTATATTGAAATGTTGTTTGCAGCATAAAACATATGAAACAAGATGTTTAGTCCCTATCAGGAGAAGTATTTCTATTTATACTTTGAACTGCAAAACATCTGTATGTTTTTGCTTGGAATTCAATTGGTTGTAAACATTACAGTCAGTCATGCACAACCCTGTCAACACAAATCAGTGTATTGTAGCATCACTCGTGCTCAACAGGTGGCCTTTGTATTGTTATTCAGGGGAGATGAGGGAAAATAAAAGTCTGAATACGTGCATGCGTGTGTTTGTGTGTGTAATCTGATTCTGCCCAGATATGGTGTACAGCGTTGCACTTGGGTTGGCAGGACATACAGCAAGAAGCCGTCACAAACATATGGAAACACGGTGCTTTGTGAGACCGCAAACTCAAACTCATGCCAATGTCATCAACCCAGTCTGAGCCGGCAACACGGCCCTGTGTTGCTGTCTGTTCTCTCGTCTGCACACCAAGCCCCCAGTGGGTTTTCTGCCAAGGCTACATGCTGTGCCTGCCTACTGGTCTGTGGTCTTCGAGAGTACAACCACGAACGCGCGGGCGGGCGGGCGGGCACACAAACACACAAAAAGAGAACGAGACAAAGAAAGAGAAAGAGGGCGGTTCCTCTGCATCCATACTTGATGTAAACCAGATTTCCCGTCATGTTGGAACCCTAAAGTGCTTCATTAAGCCTGAAGTCCCAGCGGGGCTCAATTATAGTGACACACTACACTAACTCACACCATTCACACACCCTTGGGTTTCTATTTTCACCCAATTTTCCCACCTTCCAACAGGTGGACTGCGCCTGCTCTTTCATTCTCCACTGCTGTCAACCACTCTTTCAGGAAAAAGAAGAAAAAAAACCTGGCTGGCCTGCCCTCCATCTTTTACCTCCCTCTCACCCACACTGAGCTCCAGCCACCCCCAGATCCTTTCCCACCTCTCTGCAGCCTGCCAGTCTCCCACAGCAGGCCCACCGCTGTGAGCCAGAGGTCAGCGCTGGAGGAGCCAAAACTACTATTATTTCTGCGTAATGACCCAAGAGAAGGAAGGAGGGAGTCAGAAAAAGAGAGAGAGAGAGAGATATTAAGGTAAACGGGAGCTGAGAGGTTTGTCTGCTATTTCCTTTCTCACGGTCAACAAGTCATTGTTTCCCCCTCTTTTCGTACCTTTTGTTGTTTTCATGATCACTCACACTTCTCTTCTGTCTAGTTATATAGCATAACTATTAACTTAATCAACATACGATTCAAATACATATATGTTCTACCAGTGAGTTCATGGGAAATTAAATATTGGGTCAACATTTCCCCCCTGAATTAAAACGGTTGGAAAACTGCCGTGTCTCGTCAGGTTTGCTTCTTCCTGTCAATTCCTCTCACCCCGTCTCACCTGTGTGGGTCGACGGTACTTCCTGCACGCGGTGACATGAGCGATGACGCTGGCATGGCTCTCCTTGCTTACGTTGATGCCGTTCACCTTGATGATGCACTGGCCCGGGTGGAGGCCGGCGATGGCTGCCACCGTGCCTGCCATGAGACAAGGAAAGAGAAAGGAGAGTTGTCTGCAGGGCAATAACTGCTGCACGTTATCATACAGGTACGACGAAACAAATACCAGCACATCCCAAAACATCTTCCACATCCTGAGCACAAAAGTGGGTTGAACAACATTCCTTTTTCTTCTTTATATTTACAACTTTGCTTCCTGTTTTGGCAGCTCAGGAGGAGTGTGAGAGAGAGCATGGAGAGGAGGGAAGTTGTTTATCTGGAGTAGACGAGGATCTCTCTGAGGGATGTGATTCAGACCATACTGTAAGAGAACTTCAAGGTTTACAGCTATCAGAAGGAAGTGCATGGCAGACTAAATATTCCTCCCGTTTGTTTTCGTAGCTCCTTAAGCACACACCATGCATACCTCAGACTGCAATATACAGAATCTGAACTCCTCTCGCTAAGTATTGTAAGGATGACTATATTGAGCTTTACTGCTTTAAGTGTAGTAAGAAAGTATGGCAACAAACAGGTCCACTGGATTTAATAATAGAACAGAAAAACAGGATACAGTCACACAACAAAACAATAGAGCCAATAAGATAATAAAGATGGGAACAGGTGCGCTATAAGATATCACAATACAATTGCTCATTGAAAACATAACCTGTTGAGCAGGATGTGTGTTTTGAAGCGTGAACATTTTCTTATTAGTGTGGACATGACTGGCCCTGGCTAGCTTGGCTAGAACTGGTACCACAAACTTAAAATATATTAAATGTGATTAATGGCTCCTTCTCTTTGTCTCACCTCTTCCTGTCTCTCCATTTCTCTGCCTCTAATTAATATTACCTGCTCTTGTTGACCTCAGACACCAGGGGACAGCAGCTGTTTTGACAATCAGACACCTTCTACATCATCCGCTTTGTCTCGGGGGGGATGAGTGCACACAGCAGGCTCCCAGGCAACCACATCATCAAGCCAACCCATGCACACACAAACAGACACACACAAAGCACAGGCACATACATGCAAGCATATTTATGCCCTGCTATCCTACTTAAATTGCTTAACCTTCTCAATTCCCCTGAAACCAGCCAGACAAGGCCAGGGATTGTTTTTTTGATTGGACCCTATCTTGTGCCAGCCCCGATAGCAGTGCGGGTAAACACGCTGTGTTCGGAGAAAAACAGGGACTCTGCATCTTCATCACACAAGGGCGCTCAAAAAAATATTAATAGGGACATGGAAATTACTTGTTAATGTGGAGAGTGACTGATAACCAGCTAATTCTCCATTTTGGCAGCGCCATTAAGCAACTAGCTGAGCCACATGGAGAGCAGGAGTGAGGGAAATTGGCCCCTTGTGGCCGAGACACGCACACCCACAAATACTGACGTGGCATCTGCTCGCCAGCTGTGCCACGATAACACGACGAATCAAGACAGCTCAAGTGGTAGAAGTGGCGATCTCTTACCTCTCCCAACGGCATGGACCACAGAAGGGCCGAAGCCACGAATCTGGAAACCCAACCCATCTGCGGAGTCTGGGATCTTTATCGTCCTGGTGACAAGAGGAGGAAAAACATACTGATACAAATCATGCTGACAATATTTATTTGATCCTACCGTAACACGTATGCACACAGTAATGCATGTGCACATGTGGAACTGACTTACTCTCTTGGCTTGGTGCTAACCAGCACCCTGAGGGGTCCCTTGCTGTTGAAGCACTGCCGAAGGAGAGCTTCCACTTCAGAGAAAGGCCTGAGGAACACCAGGTCTCCATTTATGGCAAATAGCTTCTTCCCTGCCTCCAGGCCAGCCATCTTAGAGAAGAGAAAAGAGCAGATGATTCAAAAATATTAAGTCAAGCTTCAGTTTTTAATGACATACAGAATCACATTGAAATGTTTGTCATTTTGAGCTTCAGGTCAACTTTTTTGGGATAAGAATGCCAATATTCCCAAAGGATTTCTATACATCAGAGATATATTTCCTCAATAAGTATGCAGCTGGATCCTGTTGTGGGTTTAATTGACCCAGACTGAATGTTTAAAAGCAACCGTGTATGCGATCCAGACCATACAGACTCATTCTGTGCTACTTCAGGGCTGGAGGGAATTATAGGTCAGGAGCTCATATTGATCACATTTGCCTTCAAACTCCTCGATCCCATATTCATCTAGCTGGCAGATCAAAGCTAAAGACCAAAGAAGACCTCAAAAATATGGTGGACTATAATGCACGCCATTTCTGCACGATAATGCGTCTAAAGTTAGCATCCATGTCGATCACTGTAAAGCAGGTTAGAGGTTTAGATTTTTTATGGCTGATGATGATTGAACCACATTTTAACAACTAAAGGCTTCTGCTGACGCCCGTCTGCTACAAAGACATCTCAACTTTGCAGAATATCTTTGAGGAAACAAAATCAAATGCAGCAGAATTATGTTAAATTACAGAGGGGATACACTGAACCACAGTCTGAAAACCAAAAATCCCAAAACACCCTTAGATTGGGGCCCTACTTTGTTACAACAGACATTACATAGAGTTGTACAATAGGAAAATCCACAGTGTGTGTGTGTGTGTGTGTGTGTGTGTGTGTATTCACCTCAGCTGGGGAGCCTTTCTCTACAGATTTGATGATGGGGACTCTGTTTCTCTCCTCCAGCGTGAAGCCGTAGCCTCCATCACTGGGCCTTATCTGGAAAAAAAACAAACATCACGTCTCGCATCAGAAAAATCCCAAGCCAGCAGACCGAGACACTTTCACAGAGCACAAACACACACAACAGAAGCAGATACTGCTGCGGACAGATAGCAACCATGCTCGTATTTGCTCACGCCTTAGAAAAGAATGCTTACTGAGGTATAAAATGGACTTTTGCAGTGTTATGACTTTTCCTTCTCACAGCTGTGTGCTTCCTTATGATTTACCGTGCCTTTGGTTTAGTCTGAGTTGTGGGTATGTTATAGCAAAGTCATCGTACGGGGAAGCGGGCACTCACCAGGAGAGACTTGGAGATGACGTTCTCAACTATCTTCAGGTCGTGCTTCATAGGTTTGTGTTTGGTGTTGGAACCCTCCATCTCCTCGTCAGCGAAGAAACGAAACAACAAGGGCTCGTCCTTGAATTCACTCTTTTCCAACACTGAAGGAGGTAACAGCGAAGTCATACGGAATAAATGCCAGAAAAAGAAACAACTAATAATGGACTTGCTGAATAATCATGTTTCTGGCAACCGGTGTGTTTTAAAGTTTAAGGTTCAACATCAAATATGAACGGACGTTGAGAACTTGTCAGAAGAAGTTATTTGTCTCATCTTTCTCAGAGTAATGCATGTTTTAACTGCTTTTAACCTCAAAAGTATTATGTAACTTTGACATGACTTTGACAGATTGTAATCAAATTGGATTGGATAATCATGTCATACTATATGTGATTTACATTTTTTTGAAAGGGCTAAAACATGAAATCATTATATTGTCCCATCAGACAACCACATGAAATTAAAGAATGGTCTCGTTCCAGACTGCCTATTGATGCTTTACTGAAAACGTATATGATGCAATATGTGCAACTCTTTACACGGAGAGAAACAGCACATGGTGCTGTGCATGATTAGAATATATTTAAATGATTAATCAAGCATTTTTCATGACATTCAAGACGTTTGAACGTTGTCAGTCGCATGCCAAATGGAGCAAACCAAAGCAGTTTAATACATGTGCACTGTGTATCCCAATAAGCACAAACACACACTGTGAGAGAAAGTGAGACCCCACTTTCATTGCATGGACCCAGTCTCCACAGCAACAAAACGCCTTCACATTGACTTGTTGAAGGAGTTTTGAAAAACAACCCCATTCTTCGTTCCACTCCAGATATAACTTTAATAACCACATTGTCAGGCCAAATAACATACTGGCAGGAATGGCAAAATTATCCTGAAGGCTGTGCAAGTGAAAAGTGAAAAGTTTGGGGCTGTTCTGTTCCTTAGATGTGCAGGTAATTTGTGGAGTGAGACTTGAACTGTGGGCAGTTTGGAGCAGTTACATCATGGAGGTACAAGGACACGCTGTGACTCATACTGTAGTGTGTATGATGTGGACTTTGGCAAGAGGGAGGAGCAGAGTTAAAAACGAGTCCGACTCGCATAAACAAACTGCAACCATGGCTACTGACCATTTTGCCCTTAAACTGAAAAACATCCACGTGTGCGCTGCCAAGTTCTCACAGCGAAGGCAAAATCTGCATGTACCCTGCTCTTGGTTACTTAAATTCAGTTGCACAAAAGTTAAGGATAGCATGCATAGATACAGCCACACATACGAATGACAAATGCATTCACTGGATGGGAAATATGTTCTATTCCTGTCGCGTGTCAAAGGGATTATAAGTAGAAATGGAAAGAGAACAAGAGTGGTTGTGTTCTAAAACAGGATGCTAAATGCCAGGCGCCCTTTGTGCGGTTTCTCCAAAGCATTCAATCCTCATTTAGTAAATGATGGAGAGGATTCCACTGTTTGTGAACAGCCGACTCAAGAACTTTTGCGGGGTTTGTGGAAATCCTCTGCAGTGAAAGGTGCCGTACCGTGATGCATGAAGCCATTGTCGCACAGCTCCACCCCCAAGATCAACGCTTCCTCCCTGGTTCTGCAGTCGCCCTGCACCAGAAGACACAGGAGAGAGAACGAGCGGGTGCAGCGTGGAGATGTTTAAGCATAAAGAGTGTAACGAGTCAAAGTCAAGGGGAAAAAGAGAAAGGCACAGGACAAAGGACATTGTATGTTTAGAGAGAAGTCAAAATGTCACACTCAAACACATCACCCCCTATTCTTTGTTCCTGCATCCAAAATCCCAGAGGCCAGCAGAGTCACTCCACGCTCCATCGTGAACACAGCCAGAATCATGTCTAGACAGCAAAGTGTGACAGCTCATGAAGTCCCACTGAAGGAGTCAGAGCTATTCTGCTGGCCTGGTTCAAACACATTCATATTCATATGGACTACCACACACATACGCACTTCAATGCACACACAAACATGTGATGTCTGCCATTGATTCTGTGGTGGTGGCCGTAAACATTTCATTTCTTTGTTGTCATCCTGGACAGGACTATCAATCTGTCAACCTCAAAGCTTCCTGTCAAAGCCAATAAAGCTCAGCTGTCGAATCAGTTCTGCTTTTCTCTCTTCGTTTCCTTTCGGCTCCGCTGAGAGCCTGAAATCTGGTGGCAAGAAACGCTTTGTTGTCTCATTTCCTTTCCTTTGTTGCACATTTGAGGTGGCCGGCAAAACGACAAATACAACAATCTAATTGACACGTTTGAAGTTGTGCATCACTTCAGGACAGACTTTTCACACATTTAGAACAAATTTAATTATGTATCCTTTTTGATTCACAATTTTGTCTGGTATCATTTATTTGAACAAACACTTGATTGACAGTTCCCTATGTGATCATATTGTGATCAGACGTCCACTGATATTTGATATAAGATACTGTTATTCATCTTTTAAAGTGTATGAAGCTCAACCAGGGTTTACCTGTGCAATAAGCCAGTCTATGAGCTTGTTGGCCATCACCACTGATTTGTAGGTCCGCAAATGGTAGTCCTTATCCCTGGATTGGTAAGAAAAGCAGAAAACTTCATGAGAAGGATTAGGAAAACAAAATTCTACGTTCAAAATCAAACCGTGCCATGTTACTGTTCAACTCAGTGATTCACTTTCACCGTATTTAATCCAGATGGTAAACATTTGAAGCGGTAATTTCTTGGTCTATTTAAACACAAAAAGCAAAGAAGCCTGAAAGAGGGCTAATAATTCCAACTGTCAGAAAGGCGTGGTCACTTTTTAAGCACGGGCAGTTGCGTCATAAATCTGTGTGAGTTTCTGGGAGTCGGTGACAGGAAAACACCATTCCTCCAAGCATGTCTGGTAACGGCCCCTGCTGTGTTTGGCCCTAGGGTGCCCCATGTCAGTCTAGTGTTGATGTTCCCAGTGTTACCCACACTGCTGCACAGGCCCCGAGAATGCCGTCTGAAATGGAGCTGTGACTTTTCCCATGAACACAGGGAGCTCCCCGGGGACGTGCAGGGGCCGAGCTGCAGGCCGGGAAAGTCCAGAACCACCGTGACTTACACCGCTCCACCACTTGCACCACATGCAAACACTCACTCAGACACACACACACACACACACACACACACACACACATACATAACACACACACAACCGCACGTACACATGCCTGTCTTGCACACAAGCTGTTCAGAGAAGTAAAAAAATGACGTGTGCCAAACTGAAGTCCAATATCAGCTGTCTGGAGCTGTTCAAAATGTGAAGCACAAGAAGCCAAATGCTGCCCCGTTTCCTCCACAATGGAGCATTCTGTTGCGTAACTGTGTTTGACAGCCTGAGTTGGTCTCTGATGATGATGATGACGACGACGGTGTTGGTATTAGCCAGTGAGGCACGCTGCCCTGCCGTCCCATGCACAAACCACTTGCAGCAGAAGAGAAAAAGAGAAACCCTGTGTTTGTCCCTGAATGGGAAACTGGAGAAAAGGGAGACTGGAGCTCGAGCGGCTGGTGCACAGTGAGGCTGTCAGAGTGAAAAATGGGCGTAAACAGCGGTCCAGTGGGCAGCCATATGTCCGGCATGAGGAAACAGCGGTTTGAGGAGTAACAGAAGGAAAGGTCAGAGAGGTGGTTTTTAACTTGCCGTCCAAAGAGGAAAGTTTGCTTTGACATTTTGTTCGCAGTAAATGGATGATGAAGGCAAACGTTGCACTTTCAAAGCATTCTTTTCAATTTATTATGCAGAGAACACTGAAAGTTCAATATTTAATTAACATTTTCAGTATTGATGGATTACTCTAAGTACAGTGCATCATACCGTTAGTTATTTTTTTCCTACACGTACATTTATGAAAATTAAATGTGTTTCCCTTCTGTAATTTATGATTGACCTGTCCTGCATTGTGTGGGTTTGACGCCTCTATGTGTGCATTTCGAAAAATGTCTTCTTATTGCGTTAATACACAAACAACTGTGTGTACACAGTATTCGCCTATAGTGGACCTTTCAAACGCATAATCACATCCCCTGGAGCTTTCTTGTGCTTCGTGTGTGTGTGTGTGTGGGGGGGTGGGGGGGGACAGAAGTTATGTGGGCGTTCGGGGGCGTGGGGGGTTGCACGGTCTACGTTCCTCCCCTCTTTGTTTCATCTATCTCGCTCTGCCAGGAAATTATACCTAATTAGACAGGGGCTGGTTGCTCCAATTAAACTCTGGCATTCCCAGGCCCAGTGATGCATTGTACTGCTCTCAGTGAGAACACACTGCACATATACGCTGGCTTACAACACACACACACACACACACACACACACACACACACACACACACACACCTTTTGAGCACCAAGAAGAGTTTTTACGTCAAGAGATTTGGCCTCAACACAAATGCCAGTGGGCTGAATGCTGACACTGACACACACACACACACACACACACACACACACACACACACACAAACACACACAATCAGCCTTTAGGCCTTTTAGTAGCTGGATCAAACGGAAATATGGAGAAGATATGATGCAGGAATACATGAAGGATCAGCGTGCCCCTTCCAGCTATGGCACAGTGTTGTTGGTGTGAAATTAAAGCTTTTCTGCAGGCCATTTGGAAACTAGCATAAACAGACAACCTTGATGCGCTACTTTGTGGCAAAACACATTAGCAGCCTGCTCCTTAAACACTGTTCAAATGGAGATTTAAAAAAAACACCACAGGAGAGGAAAACATGCCAGCAAATCACTCCAATGAAATGAGATTGCTCCACTTCGAACCTTGTTCGACAAAGGGATGTTTCATCACATGCGCCAGAACTGCTCAAAAACACCTGTTCCACATTTGGGTTTCAGTGACTATTTCATGGGCATGGCTTCGCATGTTTACACTAATTATCCCCTCTAAGATAAATTAATGGGAGCTCACAAGTGTCGATCTGAATGACATATACAGGAACGGCTCATTCGGATTTCAGTGCTGAAACTATGAAAACAACAGTTTTGAACTTGAGATATCAAAATGGGCATTTTGATCATGTTGTACGTTGAGGAATTGGAATCGATGTTTGTCTCCTGCAGCATGACTTTGTGCCGGGCCTCTGAGAGCAGAAGATCGATAAAATGTCAGTCACGCTCAGTGAAATGTGAACGACCTGCTCATTGTAACTGTGGCCACTTTAAAATGCTTTATAACAGATATCAGGCTATTTGTATCTGTGATCCACCTACTGGCTTCTTCTGAGACTTCAACCATATCACACGATTTCATCCAAAAATAAAGTTTCCTTAGTTTTTATGGCAATGTATTTGTCATGCAGCTGTTGACATTTCACACAAAGCACTTGTGGAACTTCTCATTCGTGTTGGCTTTAAGTTCAAGCTTGACCAAGAACAATGCTGATGCTGACCATCTGATAAGTTGAAAGCTCCATAAAAAGCCAGTAAGAGAGCTAGCAAGAGCGAGTGAGTCTGAATTGCCTGCGACAACAACTACTACATATATTTAAAGGATGGGACCCTGCCTCTGACACGTTTAGGTTGTACCATACCAACATTTTCAGAAAGGCTATTAAATGCTAAAAATGAAGTCTCAAAAGCACTAAGAGAGATTCACTGCGATGTTGGCCATTTATCCGTGTCCCGAATTACCCAGACGACTTCTAACGTGATAGACTCAATCTTACTTACTGCCTCATCACTGATACCGGGCAGAAACAGCCTGCCAAGCTGGATCACCCACATGCCCCGCCACACTCCATCACCATCTTTGCCGACTCCTCTCATGTCAGTTCCTCTTTCTTTTTTTTTGCGGTGCGAAACTATTGGGGCTCCAACTGGCTGGGTTGCAATAAAGTGGAAAAGAAAATGTCTGCCTACCTGATGACAGGAGTGAAGAGGCTGTGAAGACGGCAGAAGAGTCGAACGCCCTGAGAGAAACAAGCGAGAAGCTGTTGATTAGGTGAATGACAAGTGTGTCACATATGATTTATATTAAATAAAGCTCCGCCGTTACCTTAGATATGACATCATGCATGTCACTTCTGGGGTGGTAGGTGCCATCGTCGTAGCGAAAGCGGTACAGAACAGGCTCGGGTTTGAACTGGTGTTTGTCCGTGACTAAAAATGCAATTCAAAACATAAGCAGGTTTCTGAAAAGAGAAGTGCCCAGGATGAACGATGGAAAAAGAAAAAAAAAAACCTCAAGGGGGCGTTATTCATATTGCGTATAAGAGGTTTAAAAACATATTCAAGCCAAGCAAGGCTGCACGGTGAAACAAGCTTTCCCGACAAGAGGAAGACTCAAACCTCATACAGAGTGGTCACAGATAACACAGCTGCTCAGAGCGCTCTGCTCCTCTTGCTTTACGGGACTCTGTCGAAGGCCCTCCAAAACAGTAATAGCAGTTGGCTCTGTATTCTTGGCTGCAGCCATGAGACTTCCATTAAAGGATTTTATGAAAAGATATTCTCTCATTTTTCACATGGGCATTTATAAAAGCTCTGTGAGAGAGCTCCGAAGGGCTCGGAGTTATTCCTCTCTGTCAGGAACAGCGCTAAAGCCCAATCTCATTTCTCTGTGAGGAAGCAATAAAGTACCCCCGAGTGATTTAAGATACAACTTGGCTTAGGGCCCTACTCTTTTGAGGAAGAAAAGAGGGGGGGGGGGAAAGCATGCAGAGCAGTGCGCGCCATTTAGTGTGAATGCAAAGCCTTAGCCAGCTTAAGGCTCATGCAGCAAATACACTTGTTACCCAAAGTCACAGAACAGCCACTGAGCAAATATTTCACAAACATTACGGCAAGAGGAGATTACCATTCATAATCCCTTACCTAAACATTGTGTCAAGGGAGTGGGACACCTGCTAAGACATACGTAAATATAACAGCTGCATCTGCATCGCGGGCGCATGCCAGGGAGTGAAAATATTGTGAAACTGCTTGCTGAATAGGAAAGATTCACGGGACGGGGCTGTAGGTTAGGTCAGGCAATGACAGGCATTTGCATGCACTATACCGTGTAGCAAAGTAGTTTAAGATTGTAGTAGGTTTGGTTATAGATATGAAACAGCAAAGGATGATAAAGCAGGTCTTAGTGGGGAAAAAGTTAAGGAGAACATTGAGAGAACTAACCATGGTGGATGATCCCATTCTCCAGCAGAGCTTGACCCAAGTGAACCCCTTCCTCTGGGTTGCCTGTCTCACCAATTTCCATTAGCCAAGACACAAACTCACTGGGGAAACACAAAAGGCAACACTGACATAATAGCGCAGATACTCACTCAGGGATAACACAACAAGCGTACACAAAACCCCCCAAGAGGAAATCCCATCACTCTTGAAAAGAGTGTGTGTTCAGTGGAGAGAGCTTTGAATTAACCCTCAATAATCTGTAAATTGGAAAAAGTGGTGGCCTTTGTGGAGACTAAGGCAACAAACACTATCTTGGCGAAGAGGGATGATATATTTACTGCTGGGGGCCACATCTGTCGAGCAGGCTTTTAGATTGTGTTTTGTTGAGTTCAACTTAATTTATTTAAGACACATGATAAAACATGATGAAATCCGAACTATTTAATTGAATCTCGGGAAGTTCATGATGGAAAATAAATGATAATTTTGCTCTGCATCATTTACAACTGGAAAGAGGAAACTAACCCCTAGAAAAACAAACATTGTATCTGATCTTCTGAGGGGCCCAAATGACCTAAACGGAATAATTCTCCATAATTTAGTGACCGAGAGAGAGAGAGTAAGACGAGAAAATAAAGAAGGACTTAGAGGCTTGAGGACAAAGTTGCAATAGCCTATCCGATTAAATCCCAGATGTCCCGTCTCCTTAGAATAGACAAACAAACACGGCCAGCAGTACCACTGGATTTCTGTGGAATTCACTTGCAGGCCATGACGGTGGTGGTCGGGTTTCCGCGTGAAGCCAACTGGGGCAATTAGGAAGGTTTTCAGAGAAAAAACTGCCCAAACACCCCACCTCCATCACTCTTTAACCACTCATCCGTGGCGTCTTTTCTCTTCGCAACAGACCACAGGGGAAAAATACAAGTCTACAACAACGTCAATTTGTCAACCTCTGCACCTTAACCATGGAAGGAAAAACACCGTGAAAGTTTGGACTGTGAAGTTCTCATGGCCTCAAGCAGATTAGGGTCACATATGCAATAGAACGTTTCACGCAATTAAAATCTAAATGTGGAACGGAGCAATATTTAAGACGTATTTGTGTAAAATCGATCATTTGAGAGCATGACTAATGGTGTTTGGTTATACATGTTTCACATACTTGAATTCAGCCTTTACATGGCCTCAAGTTAACTTCTTGCTGCAAGCGGTGGATTACTAGTTAGAAAATGTTTTGGTTATTGAGAGTTAGATGAGAAGATCGATATCACTCGCATATGTCTGCTCAAGATGAAGCTACTGCCAGTAGCCAGTTAGCGTAGCAGCTAGCTTAGTTCTGTTGGTAACAAAATACGCTTAGCAGCATCTCTAAAGCTCATATTTATTGTCAGTCTAATTTACACAAAAGTGTGAACTTGACAAGTGGTCTTACTCTGTATTTGTACAGACTAAATAAAATATATAATGTTTAAACTAGTGAACTACGGAGGTGCTGGTAGGTGGAATTTATTCCCCTGCGAGAGCCAAATAAGTGTACTTCCCAAAATGTCAAACTAAGCTCTAAGTTTCTCTACGCCACTACATTAAGGTAACCATATCCCAGACAGTATCTACTTCCGTACAATACCGTGTAAGAGGGTGATGGGGCGGGTTATTAGAGGCTTCTCCATTGCAGCCAGAGGGCTCCACCCACGCCTTCAGCAGGGACGAGGTGTGGGAAGGGACACACCTGAAGCTGATCTCCTCGTCAGGGAGGACGACAAATGTCACGCAGGGGAGCTGATCAGAAGACATGCTGAGAGAGAAAGGAGCAGAGAGACTGCTCCCTGACAGCACCAGGGTTTGGGCGTTGAGGTCGGTAAGTCAGCTAGTGACCCGGCTGAAAGAGTTTAATTTTGTGGTTTCCAGTTTTTTTGTGTTACTTGGAGTTTTGTTCGATGAAAGACTGCGGCACTGACTCCCACTGGCTGCCACTTTTGTCAGTGTCCTCTGTACTCTCCTGTTACAATTGGTACTGTATATTCACTGATGTATGAATAAACCTCCCTGTTCTATGTCTGAAATACTGTCTATATCCACACACAGCAGAAGCAGCAGTTTTTTTTTTGTTTTTTTTTTAATTCAGCTTCTGCTTAAATTTAACATTCATGTGAGCAGATGGAGCAAAAGGTGAATGCCAAGTAACGTCAAAAAGAGAGCAGAGGCTGTCAAAGACAAAGAGCATTTCTTGCAGGGTGTCCAGCCGTTTCGTTGAGCTTTTAAAGGGCTTTTCTTCAAAATATATCACAACGAGCAGACGCTATTGTCTGTCATGTGCAGAAAAAACACACTTTGAATCGCTTTTGTGTTTTCGTTTTATTCCTGGTTTAAAATTGGATGATCTAACTGCAAGCTCGGTGGCTGTCGCACACATTTTCTTTGATGAATTACACTGTCACAGGAACCAAACCGCGAATGCGATTGCACGACTTTAAAGGGGAGGAGCTCGGGACCCAAAAATAGCCTTTGGTTTAAAAAAAAAAATCTAAAAGAGAGAGAGAGAGGTGTGGAACAAGAATAAAGGCAAAGTATTTCACAATGGAAGGAGGGAGAGGGTTGAGTTGAAGCCATAGGCAATGTGGCTTTCATCAGACACATCCCATGCTGGTTCCAATTCACCAATTACGCACACATGTAATCATCTCCATGATCGTCTCAGACGGGGGAAGTACAGAGAGGCTAGCGATGTCACTTCCCTCACAAGTGGTCATCCAGGTGTTGGCCAAGTTGTGCAAAGAGAGATTCTCACCATATGATCTCTTCAGACTCAAGGAGGTGCCCATATATGACCAACGTTTGATCCTTTTTAATCTTTTTAGCTGACAGATCCATTCCTCCTCCAGACCGCAAGGGATCTGGTGTTGTCTGCATGGACCAAAGGAGAAAGTAATTCCTCATTCCCGACCACCGTCCTATGTAACATGGCCACAACTATGCTCAATTGGACTTTTTGGTTTGTGTTTTTTTTCCGCTTTCCATGCTTTTAAAAATAACAGGGATTGTGAACTGACTATTTAAGCTTGGGTGATTTTCAGTGTGATTACCAGTCACAAAACATCTCTGTAGAACATTTTAACGAATGGAAAACATGGCTCATTGTGAAAAGTATAGTGTGGCGTTTACGAGGCAAATTTGTTATGAGATTTTAAGAGTTAAGATAGGCGCACGGTTTATATAACATCCCAGCAACACTGTCTCATGAAACTATTTTATTCCCAACCCTTTTTAAATTGCATAGTGTCATCACTCTATAAAAAAGCTGTCACAAAGAATTTTTATTTCCAAGCACGGAGAGGTCTTCTGCTGAAGCCAGATTGGTTTTAGATTTTATTACACTGATACAGCTTTGTCACCTTTTTTAAGACTCGCATAGTGTGCTTCCCACAAAGGCCTGCAATGTGGCAGGAATGAACTGAGATGGGGCTTGAGCTTTACAGGTTTGTGTGTTTATTCAGTTCAGGAGTAAGAGGTGTGACATCCCATCAAGATTTAATGTAAAAAGCGTTCAGGCTCAATGAAGGGAATATCGTATCCCAGCAGGTAGTTTGATGGCCACATGTTTCAGTGATGGGAGTTACAGTCCGTGCCCGCTACAAATTTACATTTTAAGTATTTTAATTCTAAATTCAAAGAGCAATTCTAGACCCTGGACAAACTTAGTTCCAACCAACTTTAGTACTCGTTTACTGCATGAGGACCTGGCAAGACGACATGACAGCAAGACGTCTACATCGTACATGATGAAAGCAAAATACCGAAATGGGGGCATCAACTCATGCATGCTTAAAATAGCTCAAGGACGGGATTTGGAGTTAAGCTTTACAGTAAATATCCTCGTCTATCAACAAACGGAGGATAGGCAGGCATATTTAGACTCAAAAAAAAGTAAACATGGAAGGACAGTATGTTGGCATAGTGAAGCTGTGGAAACTCAAGGACAAGAGGAAACGATGAACATGTTACAAAGACACACACACACACACACACACACACACACACACACACACACACACACACACACACACACACACACACACACACACACAGCTGCTTTATGGTATAATGGGCCCTCTGCTGCAGTTAGCTCATGGATTCCTCAGCGGTAAGCTGATTGTAATCTAACATGGGCAATGGAGAAAGCGGGCAGTCAGCTGAGCGGTACGGGGATATCTCTCTGTGATTTACAACTGGCATTCAATGGCCGATCCGTCCCCAGACACCACACCGATAATCCTTGAATAAGATTCATGGGCTAAATCTGGCTGGATTTGATTTTCCCATGACTGAGACTACAGACATGCATAACACAGAGCCCCCTGAACAAAAAGCGCTGACGCTTTCTTTTTCCCAGTTGCAGTCTTTTGAACTGCTTGCCCATTTAGGAAATTAAATCAGGGATGTATTAATTGATTTATGTTGCAATAGTGTAATCTGTATAATCTACCATATGATGTAGGTGTTAATATTATTGATTTTTACACTGTACAAGGACTGTCTACATCTCAAATCTATAAAGACCTGCAATTACACAGAATTAGATATTCATTCTGGTTTATCTTATGGCACTTTGACTCTCCCTCACAGCTTCACAGCTCAGACTGATGTGACACAGAGACCCAATACTCAGCAGCTTCCTCACTGGACAAATCAATGTGGCAAGGTTAGCGGCAAGAATCTTACCTTCCCAGGAAGCACTTGGGGAAGGTGGTGAGCTTGCGTTTACGGTCCTTAATAAGGTTACCCTTGGCCATGAGGTGGTAAAGTTTCTCTCCCTTCTCTGACACCATCACCCACGTATCCTGCTCCATGCCGAGCGTCAGACCTATGCAGCAGGGGAGGAAAGAAGGGAGGGTGCAGAAACGCCTGTCAATATATTAGCATTAACAATCTTTGCACTCCTAGACTAGAGGTGACACTGATTACTAGCTGGAGAAGGTCAATGTCTCCTAATTTGACAAGATAATTAGCAATGTCTTTCAGTGTCTGTGCTAATATTCTTGGAAACATTAATGACTGACACCATGCAAAGATGATCGTGTGCACAATCTCAAAATGGGTACGTTAAGACGCAGAGAATTATACTTCCTTGTCGGAATGACAACCTGCTAATCTCTTTTAACACCCTTAATTGTGTCAGCAAAGACGGACACAATATTACCGCATCCCTCGCTTTTTCTTCTTTCACTCTTGGATGCATATCCCACAACTAAAAGGCTGGTGTTTCCCCTCCTTTTCTATTAGTACGGCTGAATAGGCCGTATTAATTCATCCAAATACAGCATGTATTCACAGTGGTTTGATTCAACACAGATGTTGAGAAGAAACAATAAAAGGGGAAATGAGTTTCCCTCACTGACCGCCACCCCCCCACCCTGATACTGATACAGTCAAGCGCCTTCTTACTTTTCCTCCGCTCCCTCTCTTTCATGATGGCCTCCAGCCACTCCTGCTTCTCCTCCGGGGTCTTGGCCATGCAGACGAACCACTTGTTCTTGGCCGTGTTGTGGATCTTCCAGCCGTTGTTTACTATGTTCCCGCTGCTGTGGTAGTCAGCTGTAACGCAGAAATGAGATTGACTTCACTGCTGTCATAAAGTCCTCTTCTTGCGAGGGGTGTCTCGCCACGAATCTGATTTTTTACTAACTAATTTAGGCTGAGAGTAATCGTACATGTTTGAAGGGGCGGGCAATCAAACAGCGGTTTCAAACACATGAATAACATGAGACACAACTCCAGACTGGCTTCAGAGAAAACAAAGTAAAATAACTTTGTGATAGCAACAAGAAGGCAACGGGAAAGAACAGGAAATAGACCAGAACAGACAAGACATATAGAGCTTTCTTATAAAGTAGTGGGCAGCCTCTTTTCCCCAAAACATTCATCATAAAACTATTGAGAGTAAAGTACTCTAGCGCAGTGCAAACACTCAGTGTGGGCTCATTTTTCACAGCTCTAGTGCCGACCTCACCCTCTCTATTGAGTGCGTCATTGATTATCGCTCTTCTCCTTTAATGAGATAAACGAGAGTACAGACAATCAGAAGAAGAACCATCCATCAGCATTATTTAGTGCCGAGTGTTCAGAATAGTCCAGAGAGATGGAGACTACTTGTGATTCACCTCCTACGCTCAACTAAAGAAGCTAAGAATGTAAAAGCCAAAAAGCAAATGGACATGAACTCTTGATCGTAAGTTGAATCGCTGACATTATTTCCCCCTCTCTTAGGAAACATTTCAAATGCTTCACTGCCTGACCTGTGATTTTCTCCCTCCACGGGGGTAACAGAAAGCAAAGCATTACAATCATCAGTTACAATCAATCTAAAAGCATCTACAATGTGGTGTCCTTTGCATGGTATGCCTCAAGGGCGTATTTCAACCTTCGGCAGCCAATGTGTGTTTGGGAGAAAGTCAGGGGCGCTTTCATTTTGTGAAAATCCAAGCTAAAATACTCCTGTCGACCCAGATTTCAGATGGAGATCTCCCGCCTGTGGTGCAGAACACCCAAGAGTTACTGCACCGCTGCCCGCCTCACGTGTTTATCCTCCCTCTCCGGACCCAAACCCATCCATCTCTCACCAAGAGCACCCAATATTACGGCCCATCTAGGTCTGTTTGAGAGGAAATGATGGCTTCTACAAATATAAATGATAATCAGTGGCTACGTGAGGCCAAGAGACACAAGCGCTCAAGTTCACCAAGTACCAGCAGCGGCACAGTCCCAAGAACATGTAACTATAGATGTTTATAGGTAAATCATATTTTTCTATCGGTAAACCGAGTATAAAATCACATGTTGTAAATGTTCCCGTGAGGGTTATCATGGCATGTCTTTAAACCGCAGCGATGCTGAAATTGAAAATGAGCGTCCGAAAGCCAGAAAGAGAAAATCTAACTGTTTGTCCAAAATAAATGTATTCTTTCACGGGAACACTCACCCGTGCCATCATCCACATTTTCCACCTCCATCACCTCCGTGTTGATTCTCCCTCTGAACAGGTAGCGCGGACCCTCTGTGGCCGTCTTGCTGTTTTTTAAGCGTCTGGGATGGAGAGAAGCAAACAAATCACTCCTGTTGTTGCTTACTGAGTAATTAGTATCACTCACAGTTCATTCAAGAGGCTAATTATAATCATCTGATGTTTGTCTACGTGTAATAACCACATTAAGAGGAAAATGCATCAAATTTAGATCCAATTTAAATTTAGGGCAACACACTTTTTACTTTATTTTCTCTTTTGTTTAGTAAATGGATCTGTTCAATGCGCTCCCTGCATGTGTTACACTTTATACAGCACAACAAAATCTAAACACATGGCAACTTGGTTGGTGGCGTGTAAACAAGGCCTGCAAAACAAACACAGCCAATGGGTGTAGCATTATTGTTAGCAACTGCATTTGTAGCTCAGTGCCTGCAGAAGCACAACAATGGTCAGCAATCAGCAGGAGCTTCCTGACTCGACTTGCACTGATCATAATAAATGTCAGATCATTTAGTAAACTTCCTTTCCAACCACCTAAAAGATAAATGAAACAGAAAAAAAGTCCACAGATGGTGGTTGATGTGACTAATCACATGTCGCCATTTCCCTAAATAAAAAAAATGAAATCCCAAATCCTTCTGTCACCAGTCTCCTGATGCATAACTTCTTTCAACTCCCTCACAAAAAAAGTTAAATGCTGCTCACAAGTCACTGCTCTCTTTTCTTTAGCAAAGTAAAGGAACTTGCACAAGGACTTCTTCATAAAGTTATGTTATGTAGGAGTACACAGATGGAGGGGAAATTTTAATTAGCATGAACCAGATTTTTATTCGGTCTCTTAAAAAAATACACACTGTAATGAGAATTATAATGCATCTTCTGATTTGTGGATTATGCCAGTAAGGTAATGAATGAAAGAGGGTCAAGACACCTGTTTTTCTTCTTGCAGTACACCAGAAGTTTGTCAAACAGGAAGAAAATCCTCTCTTGTATGTTTCCAGCTGAAATCTTCAAGAGGACGCCGTGCATGAGCATCTCAGTGCATGTATCTGTGATATTGGAGCCCTGCAAACAGACATGTGGGCAAAAGGTCAAACAGAAGAGAAAGAAAAAGAGTGAAACAAATGCTTGGACATAGGGTGACACACAAGAATGCAGGAAACAAGATATTCAAACTAGCAAATCATTTTAATGTGAATCTTTTTATCCGAAAGAGAAAGTTTTCTAAAAAAATTAACTCGATACCATTCAATGTTCACACATAGTGACTGAACAGGAGGAGGGACTACAAAGCCCAGCCTTTCCTGTTCCCTCTCTCATGGGTCTGTAAAAACACTCCCCGCTTCCTCGGAGTCGATTGCTGTGGGACTTTAAAACGCACGGCCGTTAATAGCGTCTATAGAATAACATCCCGTCCAGTCCAACCATGTGTTGCATTGTCGCGCCTGGTCACCACATTGGTTGGGGTTCCTGCTGCAAGTGATAAAGTGTGCTGTCTTTCCCCTTACCTTGCCTGCTCTGGGAATTTATGTACCACGTTTGATCGGCCCTTCAGAGCTAAAAATAAGTCCCTTGCGCACACAGCCGGAAAATGTGCTAAGCATTTCCTCCTGCTGGAGACATCAGTGGGCCAAAACGTATCCCGCTTTTTCCTTCTTTCGCTCCTCGCCCTTTTTATCCTCCGCCTTTCCCTTCTGCCAATCAACCCTCACTCTCTTCCCCTCCCATTGGTTCCTCTCTCTATTCCTCTGTATCTTTCATTCCTTCCTTCACATTTTTTTTGTTGTTTTTTTTGGGTTTCCCACTCTTTCAGCAGCCTTTTAACTCCTCAGTTCATGACCAGATGTTAAACTAATTTGCAGCCAGTAAATGTGTGCACACCAAACATGGAAACTTGTCCTGGTCACTAGAAGGGGCCAATTGCATTACAGTGGCATTTCCCGAATAGAAGTACTAACGCTTCACATTTGTGTTTAAAGCGTTTTTCATAGAACCCCCCCAGTCCATTTACTACTTTATTTGCAACCTTTTTTAGATTTTTCTATTTCTGCAGCTTTTTTCTATCACTCAACACAATTCCTGTTGCAAGCCAAAGCCCCGCAGAGGCCGTACTCAGAAACTTAAGCAACATTTTAAACCCTCAGTCATCTGTTTCATCTAAATTTCAACCCTCTATTTTTATAGCCAGACAAACAGCCAGACATAACAACTGCAGAAATGGATACAAAAAAATTAGGAAGACAAAGCAGAATATTCCAGTAATCAAGAGAAAAGTGTGGAGGAAAAATGTATATTAAACTCTAAAGTGGTATTTGTCAATTGGTAATTAAAGTAAGTTTGAAGAACTCCAATTAAACTCAAACGAGAACAGAATGTGAAGGGAAACACAACTGGAAACTACTACCCACTGCTCTAAAATTAACATATTTCTATGGCACAGAGTGACAAAACACAGACACGTTCAACACAACCCGACTGGTAATCACCGCCCTGACAAACGCTGGCAGTCGTCCCCATGGTGACCACTGCGGGCCATCGCCCAGTCTCTCCCACGCGAGGTGAACCTGCCAGGGTGCCCCAGGGCAGCCAGCTGTGGACCAGGTCAGCGCTAACAAGCAATCAGCCCGGGCGTAGCAGCAGGAACGGAAAAACAGCATCTCCCACAAACACTCCTCATCCCTCCATCATTCCTCAGACACCCACACAGAAATGCAAGATGCAACCATCCCTCAGCCAGCTCTCCCTTTTCGCCTTTTCTTTCTACATCACAATGTTCGTAAGACTTTTTGTGTGTGTTTTTGTATGTATACGGGTCTAGGATTTTTTCTTCATAAACATGAGCCAACTATGTTTGTTGCTGCAGTATATTTTACTATGAAACAAAACAAAAACATACTCGCCTCAACTTTGAAAAACCTTTCTAAATACTAAAACAACACATTCATAGAAACCTGACCACTGAGGCCAACTGGCTCCTTATTAAAGCATCCCAGAACGCAGGGAAAAAAACTAATCTAAAGGCAACCCTCCAGACCCAGAAGTTCGGTCTACCTGATGATGATTGAATCGGTGACCCTTAAGCGTGACGGCTTTAATCACAGGCTCATCCAGGAGGAAAGAATTGGACCATTGTGAAAACAACTCATTGTTCCCAGAGAGAACAAGAAAGCTTAAAAGGCTGACAAAAGTCACGCCACTTGGAATGCATTGCTGGCATCGGGTTAAGTGGCTTTAAATATGTCATGACTTTGAGCTTTGACCGAGGGAAAGCTCAGCTGTGTTTCAAAAAATTAATAACCTACAAGCCAAGTCTGACTGCATAACAGGACAGTCAATGCAGCCATTCAAATTGAATTTTCTGGGTATGATTAAATCATTTAACACAGTGTACACAGCTCATTTGAGACCCACCTCCCAGCCCTCGATATGGGACTGCCATTCCTCCAAAATCTCCAACTTCTCCATCTGTCTCTTGGCCTCGTTGATGCTGGAGCACACGGCCTTCATCACCTGCAGAGACTCCTGCACCAGGACGTAGTCGTTGTGCTTCTTAGGGGTCCTTTTCAGCAGCTCCTGCAAATGCAAATGCCACACAAAGTCTCCCATGAAAAACAAGTATAACTCTTAAAACATATTTACACATGCAAACAATGACAGAAACATGCTCAAATATGTTCACACTCCACAAGTGCTTACCTTGCTGTGGTTCCTGAGTGAAGTGGTTAAAACCCCGCTACTGTATGCCACGGTCTAGCAAAAGCAATGGCGAGCTCTGAGTCTATAGACTAAACACTGTCTTTCAATATGTCAGCTTCTATAGAGCAAACGTACACTGTCCTGGATATATCTGCAACCATGCTGGCTATCTCTGTCATTTCAGAGCGGGAGCCTGTGGCAGCTGGGAGACTTCAAATGGCAGAGCATCGGATTACCCCATTATATTATTATTACTACTAGATGCCTGTGCCTGCGCTGGTGGCTGTTTAGAGAACGCCTGGGTGAATTAATAGATCATAACAAGACGAATGAGATGGGACAGCTCGGGACACAGACTGAGACGAGACTTTGAAAGTGTATTTGATTTCGCACACGTTTCACGTTGGGAAATGGAATATTTCAGAACTAACAACTGAGAGTGCCGGCATGAATGAGCCCAGTCAAAGTGTCCGAATGCACAGCTGGCGAGGGAAGGTGATGATAGGTCTTGTGTTATTTCTACGATGTGGCTGTGCTGGGGAACTAAAACAAAGAGCAGACGTGTCAGAATATGAAACCGGTGTTTCATTAGCGAGGGAGAAGTTGATGTGAATCGGACGAGACAGCCCTAACTAATGACTAGGTGGTGGTGAGTGAAACGAGGAGTAGAAGCTGCACTACAGCGAAAGGGTGTGGTATCTCTATAATACGTGGTTATCGTGCACAAGACCATACTCACTCGGAGCAGCAATGGGTACTTGCAGATCCTCTGTATAGGAGCTACCAGGTAACCTTCCAGCGGGACCTCTGTGTTTTTTCTGCCTCCCAGCAACATGCAGTTCTGCAGGAGAGGAGAGGAGCTTTAACAAGGCGGACGCGAGCAGCTCTGTGAGGCTGTAATGCTCATTGGAAAGAAAACACACTTTTCTTCTTGATTTTAGAAATCGTAGTGAATGAAATGTAATAATTGAACAGAGTGAAAGTATAAAGGAGTTTGGAAAACTCATATGAAATGGGTTAATCGGTAGCATCAGCAGTATTGCTCGACGGTAAGGGTTGCCAGGATGTCATTGACAAACATTTTGAGGAATTAGCAACCAATTTTTAGCCTCTGGTTGCCTCTCAGTGGCAACCACTTTTTAACAGTTGAAAAATATGGACAGCAGCACACAGGTAAACATTTGTGTCTCTTCAGTTGTATGTAAGAAAGCAGCTCTCTCAGTAGACTCAAACTTGTATTCCTCTAAGTTTAATTTGTATTATTAAGCCGTCATACAACTCCATAGTCGTTTCAGTTTCGGCAAGCACATTTAAAAGTTAGTTTTGAGTCCTGGTGTAAACATGGTGTAAACAGAAAGGTCATCATGTTGACTCAGTTGTGAGATTTTATAATATCTAGGTAGAGAGATGCAAGTATGTGAGCATTACTAAAATGTGCTAAGTAGCACCAGTACAGCTTAGGCTAATGTGAGTATCATTGGTTATGCAGGTGTTTGGTCATAAACCATACTCTTGGGCAAATAGACTAGTTTGACCGGCTAGTTACACAAGGGTACAGTCAGGGGAACATGGAAGTGTGTAGGATTCATTCTCAGGGGACGATGAACGTCTGTCTGAAATCGTATGGCAACCAATAGTTGTTCAAATATATCTGGACAAAAGTGGTGGAGTGACCCACAGACCAACATCGCCATCACTAAATTTAGATTTATCATAAGCTAAGAGATAATCTTTGCCTTCAGCCGATCAAAGGGACCCTTACCATCATGTGGTAGGATACAGGTTGTAAGGTCAACTGCTTCTATACACTCTCACCTCCCTCTCACCTGAAATATCAACGAGGTGCCGGATTACAGTGTAAACAATAAACCAGGCTTTATGGCAGCCAGTTGGCCAAAGGTTTAGTTGAGGTTAGCAGATATCCTCACCCTCGTCATGGCCGGGCTGAGGAGGTGACCTGAGGTATATTAGGCCATAGCTAATTGTAGGCTGGACGGTAACACGAGACCCATATAGGCCGTATGGAAGGTTAGGTCATCAAAAGGTTAAAGCTATAAAGGCACCATTAAATCAAAGTCAATTAATACCTTTACCTCCTCTGGCTTCCTAGATTAAAGGCAAGCATGGACAGTAAATCAGAATAGAGCTCCTGCAGCCTCTTTGATGGCATGTTCAGTGTGTGCATATGTGTGTTCATTCTCTTACTCTATCAATGACCGTTGAACCAGTCATGTGCTTCTCCAATGAACAGGCCAATCAATACACCAAAGTCGGTGGTCATACTGTGGTTCTTCTGGTTGTGTTACTCTGCTGTAGATATACATTTTTAAAGTGATCGATATTAATGCTGGTCTTAAAACACAAGGGGTGGTGTGTTGTGATACAAGAGTGTGGCGCTGTGAGGTAATGGAGTAAGGAGCAAGACTCGCATCATACACACAAAGTAAAAACGTATAAACACGGGTACAAAAGACTTAACAGTATCAAGTGAAGAGCTGTGAAAGGCAATTGAAAAAGGAAAAATGGCTAATATGTTGACCTCCAACACACACAGCTTGCGAGCAGCAGGGGGGATGTAGTCATCTTTTGTTCTAGCAACATGATGCTCCCCTGTGGAAGTGAAATTCAGAGAGGGAGTCCGCCCACATGAGGGGCAGAGTCACATCAGCTGTCAGACACCCTGGAACATTAAGTACTGGGTCAACACTGTCAACAATGTGTAGGTTACTGTGTGTTTGTATGTCTAACAGAGTGAGGCTGTGTGTTTTCATATGTGAGCAGGTTTGTTCACGCATGACCGCTCTCGGACTTCAATATTGACATCAAGAAATCAACTATATTTTTGGAGTTACCCTAAATATTGAACACGCCATATGGATGTTTAACTATAAAGCTATAGAAGGAGACGTAAGTTAAAACAAATAGCTGTTAACCTCCAATGGAGGAAGAAAGTAACAAACTGCAGTCCAGTAACAAACTGCAGTGACAAACTGCCAGTTAATAACTATAACGTGTGTTAGCATGAATTGAAAAGAGTAACTCTGACTGTGCATGAGTTGGTTGCATGTACGTGCATCTTGTTAGACCCTACTCACCAGTAAACATGTCCGAACGCTCCTGATCTTACTGAGCTCCAGCAGCAGCCTCTGAGCCTTCTCGTGGTTCCCACAGTATTCATCATAAATCTGGAAACGACTCCTCTGCAAGAGATAAAGAACGACAAGGACGCATGAGTAAAAAGAACAAATTAAAAGACAGGAAGAAAGAAAGAGACAAGGGGGCGACAAAGTCAAGACGAACATGGGGAAAAGAGTAGAGGCCGTCGAGAAATAATTTAAGCCAGATCGGGCAAAACAGACGAGAAAACAAGGCAAAAACAGACCGGAGCAGACGTGTGAATTATAGGATTCACTGAAGGTAAGAATTCTTCCCCATACTCTCGTCTCCATCATAAAATAAATAATGTATATTGTGTGTGTGTGTGTGTGTGTGTGTGTGTGTGTGTGTGTGTGTGTGTGTGTGTGTGTGTGTGTGTGTGTGTGTGTGGGTTCCAATAGTATCCATCTGCCTTGCAGACATATTACTGACAACTTTCCACCACAGCAGTTCTCATGACATTCATACTCCATTGTCTTTGAAAGGCAGCAGTGGGACCAGACCGCACAGCCTTTAAATCACTCACTACAAAGTCACCACAGAGCTGCAAAAATAGTAACAGTCTTCAGCCATGCGGTTTTGCCTCAGAAGATATGATAGAAAGAGACAGAGCTCTCTTAACAATGACTGCAACAACTTGCAAATACACATGTTTCATTACCTGTAGAGTATGCTCTTCTTGTTTTCAGTTTATAAATCTCCAAAAAAAAATGTTGGTCCCTAGAAACTGATTTAACCGTCGTTCTAAAGGGAGGAGTGGAGTCTGAAATCCGCAAGAACCAATTTGCAGGCCTGAGGGATTTTGATTTCAGCAGCACACTGTCCAGCTGGCTTACTTACCTATTTGTGTTTCTGTAGTAAAGTTACATTGTGTAATTCTTTCCTGGAACTTTTAAAATATCAACATATCACTACTGAGAAATACATGTGAGGGGAAAAAAACTGCACAATAACAGAAAGAAATTCACGTCTAATCTCAATGGACTCACATGGTCACTCATGACTGAATTATGGTCATGAGCTTTTAGTTATGCTGTAAATTTTATCCCAATGAGGTCATCTCTCTCTCTCTCTCTCTCTCTCTTTCACCTGTTATATCAGCGCCCGACTGGCAGAGGAGTCGCCTTCAGCCCAACAGAAGGATGGTGAGATTTATTAGACTTTGAAACCTATTATATGCCAGTGTGCCTCCCGGCTTAGCATCAAAGAAATGTGATATATAGGAGGGGTGAGCAGTACATCAGAACCGTATCAAGCATATCTCACATGTGCAATCTCTCATCATGGGTAATCCAGAAAGATGAATCGACAACATGTGGTGTGTCTTATCCTTTTTAACAGTACTCTGAGGCAAAACTGCATTTGAGCTCTGATAGTAAAGCAGGAGAGAAATTATATAACTGAACCAAAGATTACTGCTAACAGAGCTTGCATGGATGCAACTAAACTACACTTGCAATAGAGGAATTAGGTAATGACGGTCCCGTGTGTTACTTACAAAGTGCAAGAAGCAACGCCCGATTTCATGGTGAGCATGAGGGTCAGGCTGCAGCAGCTCTTCCACCATGGAGAGGAAGTCCTTGTGCACGGCCAGGATCTCCTCGATGTTGGAGAATAAAACCTAAAAGAGAAAAACGACATGCAGTGTCTGTTCTTGGCATATTTGCCAGCTGTTTTTTCCTTCAGCGGTGTTCCTAACATTGCTCAAATCAATACTTTGGAGTGTATTTCTTTTTTTGTGGCCATGTGGCACTGGGCAAATTTCTGAGGCCACACAATAAAGAGTGAGGTTTCTTTGAAATGGGCATTTTGGCTTCAGATGCCTTTCATATGGGGGTTCAAACATTATTATTATTAGATATTTTGTTTTTTAAAGGAGCACTTTTTTTTAAAGATGGAAACGTCTTCATGTGGTGTTGACTCCTGCCCCCTTTTATGTCCTTTTTTATGGTGATGTTAGAGGACAAAACAATGCTCACTGTGAATGGAGGAAGAAGCTAGTGAAATAAAATCAAGGCATGGAAACCAGAGAAGCCTTTTACGGGTGAGGCAAAACTAATCTTCAGTGGCGCGAAGGACAGACTCTTGTGAGTGAATTTCATCAATGCAACTTTGCTCCAAGAGGACTGAAAGTCATTCAGCTGCTCGGCGACGACACTGACCTATTATCCAAACCCCTCTCGGTACAGCATGTTCCCAAACAAAAAATAGCAGGAATGGACATATTCCAAAACATGAGACGTGCAGTAAATATCCACTGAATGTCTATTTTACCTTCAAGTGTAAGCAAGCTCACTGAAACGGTCACTCTCCCACCGGAGAGACCATCCTTTATTATCCTCCAGCCGGAATCGCTTATAAATAGATTATATTTACAGCTGCTTCCTGGATCGCCCACTACTTCTTGCTCCATTCAGAACTTGGCTAATTTAGGTTGAAAGAGCTCTCCAAACAAGGGACTCACTTTATTCAGGTTCCAATGTAATTTCCGGACTTTTCACGGATCGGGTTACTGTCTGAAAAAAGGGTGTGTGTGCAGTGTACAAGTCCATCTTAATTATGCTATCTCACACCCTTACAGATTGACCCTCACCTTAACGGTCTCCTCTGTGATGTTCTTGTCAATTTTGGTGGCTGCATACTGGTTGAGACGATGTAGAAACACCTGAAGCAGAGCAGGAAAGAAAAGGAAAGGTTAACACTTTTGAAATGGATTAAATTACGTTTTGCCGTCTGATCTTTTTCGCCTTTAACGAGACACGCAGAAGACGAGATTTGATGCTTTGTGTAAAGCCGCAACACTTGGGCTGCCACAGCAAATTGGTCAACATCATAATGAACACTTGATACACACGAAACACAATCTTTGCACTGGGAGAAAAGAAAGAAAGAAAAACTAATAATTGCAGCGCATGGTATTTCAAAGGCGATGTTAAGTGGCTGGGGATGGGAGTCTGAGAGGCCAAACAGTGTGTGAATTGAGATGGATGGGAAGTGCTCTTTCTTCCTTCGGTCCCCGAGGATGCTGGTTCCCAGGCTGCATCACCGCACAAGCCCTCAACAACCCATTTAATGCTTCAGGGCACTTTCTGAGAATGGCACATTAAGGTGTGCTTCGAATGTTATCTCCTAAAATGTGACTAAAGAGGAATTAGTCATTTTTTGAACCCCGCCTGAGGGAGGGCTTTTAGAAAAGAAGACATCCATCAACAGGTACCAGACAAGAATCTCTATCTTTTTTGTGCAATGCTTGGAATACAGTTTGGCAAAGGAATCCATCTTCAGTGGAAGGATCTGGGGAAAAAGGAATGGCTGCACTTTGATTTTGATCGATGCCTATGATGCACTTCACTTTGGGGAAGCGATGATGAAATCCAGAGCAAGGCTTGAACATCTTTCGTGAAGTACAAAGAAATTGCATTCAATCGTTCTGAATTTTAGTCTAATCAAACTGGATGTCGAGCAACAGCAAGAACGTCCATCATGCTCATATTTCTTTTCAATATGAACGAGAGAAAGTCAAGCAGCAGCAAAGAAACGTCCTTGGAACAACATCATAAAATATCTTGTGTGATTTGGGTTTTATTTTACCGACACTTTGTTTTCATTTCCCATGTCACAGTAATAACTTTGTTTATCCTCCAAATAGCATAAAGATCAGTAACTCAGGCGAGATAAAAGTGGAGATGAGATCTCAAAGTAGAATATGAGTGTACTGGAACTTTGCCAAAGTTGTCAGCTAATACACTGTAAGAAGACTTACGACTCAGAAGATAAACTAACCCAATTAAAAAAAATAGGAATTACAGTTTGACTCACAAAAACAACTCTCAAACAACAGTTAGGAAAACCAGAGCTGAAAGGGAACGCAGCAGTGCTGTCAAAACCCAAATTCTGACTTAATCAATGGCTTGTCACTGATCCCACCAATCCTCTCACAAAGCCACAGCAACGTGACAGACAGCATGATGGGCACAGAGTCGGTGCAACAACACAAAATATTCCGACACAGAAAAACCCTTCAGCGTTACAAAGCGTCATTTCATGGTACAGCGTGACACAAACCATCAGCAGATCCATAAACACATAACCAAGCTGAGCGGCAGTGGGATGCATTCAGCCGCTGTGAGTGCAGTAAGAAGTTAGTCTGTCTAGCTGGCCCTGACCACGGGCGTCCCTTTACCGCCCCACCGAGGGCCATAATGCCATCTGTGGTCCAGTGCAGCCACACAGCAGGCGGCTTGACCTGAGCAAGTTCTCATATTACAACCACAAAGCATGTAAACAGCTTACTTTACTGAGCAGACAAGCCAAGAGTTATTCCTTAACACCAAGATCTAAGTGAGTGGTTGAAACAGATCGAGAGGTGGCTGAGCTAAATCCGTGGTAAAATCTCCATTTCTAGCTAAATACAAAGCCAACGTTCCGTTCGAAAAACGTATTGACATGAAGCAAATACAGAAATCATCTTCATCACATTGTATTGACGTCAAGCAACACTTCAAAAGTAACTGGATAAGTGTTTGAATCCAGGCTAAAAAAAAAAAAAGGAGCTCAAATAATCAGCCTCTTTGTTGCCGGCCAACTTTACGCTGATTACCATTCCGTAGCTGCATTGCCTCGCAACTCTGCCACTCACGAGCATTAGCATCTGATTAGCAAGTCTAATATGTACAAACATGGAGCAGACTTCGACAGGCATGACGGTGCTTACAGTACAGGACCTTAGCTGAGCAGAAGTAGTGCTAATTTGCATCAAAACCAGATTCCTATCGTTGGTGTGTTGACATCAAACATGGGCTCATTACGGAGTCTATCACATCAGGTTTAATAATGAAGCGTCTATTCAACAGGAGATAATCACTCGATCTGCAAAGCACTAATTACACAACATTTCTACAGATATGGGGGGGCTCTGCAGCAAAACAGGAGCCACACTGCAGATGCGTATCAGAAGTAAACAACACAAGAAAGACGTCATAAAGGAGTGCAGCAACTCTAAATCTGATTGGATGGAGATGATAAATTGCCTTATCACCCAGAAGATAAGAGTGTTTGTTTTTCGCCGCACAGAAATTTAGAACATCTTTCATGTAGTTTTCTAGACGAGAACCACACAGGAAACGGACTCGGCCACAAAAAAAAGTCTGAACAATTAATTTGAGACAGTGTTACAGACTGGCTTTTATTTGGGGAATCTAACATGTCTCTTCCGAGGAGACAGCCAAGACATTGTTAGGAGACTGATCCTGGAAAAGCTCAGCAGACAGAGAATGGGAAACTGACTGACTGATTGAATTTATGGACACAGTAACAGTACCTAGGGTGACTGTGGATATAAGCCCATTTCAGGTTTGGATAGTACCTGACAGAGCTGCACTACATAAATACACTGCTCATTTGCAAAAGCCTTGTATTGTCACTCTGTGTCAGTGGAAAACATCTAGGATTTGTCTCTTGATTGCATCAAAAAACAGAACTGCTTCTTGGTTTAAAGCTGCAAGAGAGTCTACGATGACAACAATTCAAATTAAAAGGGATGAATTCTACAGCAGCTGAAGAACTGATGAAGAACCATGACATTTCCACCATGGTTTACCACGATTGCTTTCTCCCAACGCTCAGTAATGACCAATAGATTTAAGGAGGGACACATGTTGTTCCCAAGGACGGGATGTGCTCTCAAGCAGGAATTCACCATCCCTGGGCACCGTCAACTACTGAATTACTAGCGGACTTCATTGCATTTAACATTTAAAAGGAGGCGTTCGAAATCCATCTCACGCTTTCTGTGATCAGACATTATGAACTGAGCAGAAAACACTGAACGACAAGACATGTCTCTTCACAAATGTAAGTAATGACAATCCAAGATACTCAAGGAAAATGATGAGGTGAAGTGATGAGCTCAAATAACAAAAAGTTCAAAGAGTTGGGCAACGGCGGGGATTTTCTTTTAGTGTTCTTTACATTGGCCATTCTAGGAAAGTTAGACGTGTCTCTGAAATGGCATCAACTGACTCTGACAAACACACCAAGACAGCCAGGCCTCTTATTTGAGTGTAAATAGCCATAGGGTGTAACATATTGTGTATTCTGTGACTGTCTTTCCAGTGTTTCCTGATTGTGCATTCCTTGCACCTGTTCTCGTTCCAGACTCCTCCCTCTTCGTGTGCCTTCCTCCTGTGTGATTGCAAAGCCCCGCCCTCATTGTTTCCACCTGTGCCTCATTGTCTGTCTTCACCTGTGTAATTAGTCTGTGTCTTTCCCTGGTCAGTTGTGAGATTGTCTTATTCCGTGTGTGTGTGTGTGTGTGTGTGTGTGCGCATTGCCTTCGAGCTGGATTTGTGTTAATTTCCAGGATCAGTTCTTTCCCAGGTTTTGTAACTTTGACTAGTAAAGTACTTTTTGATTTCGGCTCACTGTGACTCCTGTTGTTTCCTCTGCACTTGAGTCTCTGCCCCACCACACTTGGTCGTGACACTTTTTTTTGTTGTCTTTCTTTGTAGCTGTTTGTATCTGTTCTTTTCTGCATCAGACATTTTTCCTGTTTCTATTTATCTGACATGCAGTACATGCATTTTCTATTCTTAATCATGTACCAACAGCACTCAACAAGGGGGGGAAAAATCTGTCACAAAGTAATTTTGTTCCCTGGAGCCCAGGTGTAATCATCTGGATTGTCACTCTAATGGCTGAGGGGGGACTACACATTAAAACCCCATTAAAGTTTTCATTATTCCACAGAGCAGATGGGTGTGATGAATAGATAGGTCCAATCACTGCGTGTGGCCCTGCCTGCCATTAATCAACACAGGCGCACATGCTGTAGGTAACAAAGCCGCTGGAGTGGAAATCATGGCCGTGTCATCTGATGCAGTAATGCCCCCACGTGATAACGACCTGACTTTTACTGTCACGCTGAAACTGAGATAGGCCACCTCGCAGGCCACCTTTCCATCACCTACATACTAGGATTGGACAACTGCCTCAATCTCTGAGCGGCAGCTCGCTCAATAACTGCAGTTTTCTAACATGTGTTTTTTGCTCAGGGTATTTGAAATGACACCTGGTTTGTAGTGTCATGCAGGAAAAGAAAAGGCTGACAGACTTCCAAGAGACAGCCGAGTTCAGGACATTTTGTGAATGGACTTTATCCAGCATCTCTCCACCAGATCGGAAAGATACAATCAGCGGAAGGCTCGCCCCTCCTCCTGTATATGCTGATCTCTGTCAATGAAACATGTGAATCTCACCAGAGGAGTTTGGCAAAAACAGCTCACTGGCTTCCTCAAACATGTAAACCAACAAGGACATAGGAGACAATGATGGACATTCTTGCACTTCAAAATAAAGTTTGTGTACGGTATAGTTGCCAAAACAGAGCATGTGCTTGGGTCAAAAAAGGAAATACAAGAGTGAATGTGAAGTGAGTGGAAAAGAGAATGAACAAAGTGCAAGGGAAGAAAAGGCATGTCATTCATCACCTTGCACAGCCAGCAGAGCGGGCTGTGATGGGAATACAAACCCAAAACAGGGAAGAAAAGAGCACTAAACGGATCCAAAAGAGCACTAAACAGATCCAAGAGCAAATTGCTTTAATAAAAGCTATCTCGCTGCTCCCATGCTACAGAAATTAGTTTGAATCAAGTACAAAGCGAGCCTCAAACATCTGCTAATGCATTCAAGTTAAAACTATTGGAAGAGTAGGCAGGAACAAGGGGCCTGTTTGATGTATTACATGCAAAACAACCATTTCAGGTCCCTGTGGCCCCTCGAATACAATGCTCTCTCCTTGAAATCAAAAGTACTAAAGCAGCTGCATTAAAAAGAGTAAAACAATTTTACAACTTCTTCTTTTGCTCCCATAATTAATTTGCGTTTGATAGTGATGTAAGATCTATTGCTAGCAACTGAAATAGCTCCAATCTGAGTTCATTGGCACTGGTCACCAGTAAACTCTGGAAGAATGAATAGGCCCTCAGAGTCTATTGGACAAACTGCCTCTTTTGTCTGCTGATGATTCACTGATGGGCTTTGTTGTCCTGATTGGAGAGCCGGCACACACACACACACACACACACGCACACAGAAACATCCTGGTTCTCCATTATGATTAAAATATAGTGGTGTGAAAAAGATTACATGTAGAGGAGTATGACGACACACATCCATTGGAGTTTTCTAATCCAAACTCTGTGAAAGAATCCTCGCTGGTTAACAAATAAAAAAGATGAGACAAAGATAACCACTCGACCCCAGAGATGGAGACACACACAACAGCTTCCCCACGAAAAAGCCCACTGTAGTAAATCACTAGACTGTGAAGGTATGCTCATTAACGTTACAGTCTCTTTGGGTATGTGTCTGTTTTCTGTCATACATCTGTCCCCTGGGATGGCAGACTAAAAACGTATAACACACTATGATGATAGCTGTGAAAGGACAGCAAGGTAACAGGTGCGCATGCAGCTTGACACCCTCAGGCAAAGCTCTCAAAACACCCGAGTCGCTGGATCCGGTGTGTGTGTGTGTGTGTGTGTGTGTGTGTGTGTGTGTGTGTGTGTGTGTGTGTGTGTGTGTGTGTGTGTATATGTATGTGTGTTTGCGTGTGTGTGTGTTAGGAAATGAGAGTGCAGCAGCGATAGAAAGAGACAATGCAAACTGATAGAGAGGATGTACAGTGGGAAGGAAAAAAGAGAGCCTTGTTTGGCCTTCTCCTTGCATAAATGAGCTGCTTTTAAACCAGAGTTCAACAACACAGGGTTAAATCTCATAGCCTAACACACACACACACACACACACAGAGAGAGAGAGAGAGAGAGACACACACACACACAGAGAGAGAGAGAGACACACACACACCAAATTCCTGGCAAGCAAAAACAGAATTTTGCCAAAAAGGTCCCGACCAGAGACAGAGCCAGTCTCCGATGCTGAGAGCACACAGGGGAACATCCGAAAAGAGAGAAAAGGCTCTTTGTAGTGATTCCCTCCCATAAGCCAGGCCCCTCCTGTCTTCAACAGGTCCTGATGACACCTAAAGGAGTCATCCCAGCCTTCCCATCTCATTAGTCCTCTGGCTAGTTTTTCCAGACAGGCCTGTTTCTCTCCACTGGGAATGTATACAGGAAACAGACACTCTTAATGTAGCGGGGAATGTTAATTTGTCTATCTTGGGAGTGGCTATTAGGCTCATCTGCACAGCTCAATGCAGGCTCTCTGGTTTTAATTAACAACAGAGAACATAGTGCAAATTCATTTTACCGGTTCCTCGAGTGAACAAAAGCCCATTTGTCTTCGGAAGCCTTTCATTTTAAATTTCAGGCTGTCTGTATGAACACCACATGACTTTCAGAAATAAATGAAATACTGCTGAAGAACACAAAAATAAAGTTGTTAGCTTGTTAAGGAAAAGTGAAGACCAAATATTTGCTTTGAGGCATCTTCAAGAACTCCAAATTGCTTGTGTAGGGTATAGAAAATGTCTTCTCTGACATGTTATTGTTGTGCAGTGTCCCTGAAGCGCTTTATCTAATGAATATGTCTGTGTCCAGTGTCTCCGCCTGACTCCTGGTGAGCGACTTTGAAATGAACACGAGCATAAAACGATGCTTGAGGTCATGTCCGTTTAACTGAATACCCGACAGACTGTGGGGCTGTTCAATTTCATCCCTTGCGGCACTATAAATGGTGGGAATCTTCAGCATATTAGGAAGATCTTTTGACTTGACTGAAATTGGGTACGAAGCACTGAGGCCAGCCTTTAGTATGAGTTATTCTCTCGAGACCTTACCTGCCAATCTCCATGTGCAGCCAGGCAAAACATTATCAACTGATAGATGGCAATTCCCATCCGAGCCACACACAGGCACCCTGCATTGATGAGCAAGATGACTAAGCAGAATCAATCTGTGGCGCACTCCTAAGCATGACTGTCACAAATAGAGATTGTTCATTTGATTACCGCTTCGGGCCTCACACGCCATCCGTCTCAGCAGGACTGGCAGGGAAAAAGGAAAGCTGCAGAGTCAGCCTCTCTCACACTTCGGACCAGACGCTGTCAATAGAGAACTGAACAACTGCCATGCCAGTTTCTCCACGCTCTCCTTCTCCCCAAACACAACTGTTCAGAGCATGCCCACTTGGACAAATACCCCCTTCTGCCAGGGTTCGGCTTACCGTGGCTTCTTTTTGTCTGTGAATGGACAGAGCAGGAGGCTCTGGGCCAACATGGCTGACACCACTGAGATAAGAGATAATATAATGCTTTATTAGTTCTGCAGGGACATTTTCAATGGAGGTACAGTAACTCCTTTCATTGTAATTGAGTAATTTGTTTTCGCTGACGTAGTGATTATAAGTTTAATTAGTAACTGCTGCGCTAAAGTTTTTAGCAAATCCACCCAACAACATGCCAAATGGCAAATGGCATACTTTTTCCTCAGCTTACCGTGATATGGTGGCAGCTTTCCCTCTAAATATGTTCTATTCAAAGGCTCACACTGTTGTATTAGAGTCTGATGTAGGACCCCAGCCTTTAGTCCTCCCATGCAAGGCTAATTTTCAGTTATCAAGTTATCCCTTTTCGTGGAAAGTAGAGGCTTACTGTGTCAAGGGACAACTTGTTTCAGGTCAGGGGCTGAAAATAAATTGGAAAGAGAAAGAAAGACAGACAGACATAAAGCGATGTATATTGCATACTTTGAGACAGAGAGACACTTTTAGAGCTACTATAGCAAATCCCAGTTAAGAGCTTAATTCAATAATTTAGTGAAGTGGAATTTCCCATCACGTCTGGCTGGGCGGCTCTTGGTGTTTACGGATTCAGAGCCCAGACATGCTGGATGACATGAATGGCATGTGACGTGTGAGTTTAACCCACAGAGAGAACAAGTCAACTGGTCTGGGTACAATTTATTTATTTGTTTACAACTGTCAATAAAGTCCCGATTTGAGAATGTAGAGACATCTGCACACGTGTTTGTAGAAAAATTCATGATATTAAACCACGTGGTTGGGCATTTGTTTTACAAAGAATACAACCGTAATCCGACTATCAACGGACAAGCATTTCATTCATTTGTAAACACATTGTCATCTTATATCAGTGTCGGCAGAATTATGGGAAAGCTAAAGAAGGATGAAGGGTGCTAAGCAGACACTGCAGGCATACTGATCTGAGCAAGTGTGTGTGTGCATGTCTTTCTGTCTGTCTGTCTGTCTGTGAGCGAGAGAGTGAGAGTGTGTGTCTGTGTGCTCCCTGCGGTAGAGCATGCCAGCTAAAACACAGGCCCCCTTGTGATGATGACCCTTTCAACTCCATGAACGTCCTGACAAGTGTCAACCGAAGTCCCGCCACTCTTCTACTTGTTGCACGTAAGCACCATGTGACCAGGCAGCTGGCGCTGTCCAAATCAAAGGCCGCCTTCTCCTCCTTGGCAGCAGGAAAGCGCCACCTCTGCCTCCTGAGCTAAATCCACTTTGTGGATTCAGCGCAGGGGTCCTTGCAGCCCTATAGGCGATATAGGGCTGCAAGGACCCCTTGCATCGAAGCATCGAAGCTTCCCGCTGCCAAGTGGGCATCTGTGGCAAAATTCTCCTTTCCCTCGCGCAGTGGAGACAGTGGGGGAAGTGTGTGAGTGTGTGCGTGCAAAGCAAGAAACATGCAGCACAATGTAAAGACGGGGAGGGCCAGGAAGGAAGGAAATCCTGCTTGAAAAATGTCCTCTGAGACAAAAGCAAGAGAAGTCGCTATAGTGCAACAAGCTTTTTAAGGGGATTAATAGGTTTTGTTTTACACTGACAGTAATAGGGTGTAAATGACTGTCATCAGTTAAGTCGTAGGCAAGACGAGGCAATAACAAAAGCTAATAGTGATTTCTAGCTGCTAAGAGGAGCTAACCAGCTGCCGGGTAGGATTTACTGTACAGCCGTGAGTGTGGTGTCTTCTTATCTCACTCTCTGCCAGACAGTGAATATGTGTATTTTACAAAATGTTGAACTATTCCTTCAATGAAAGGAGACAAAATGACTCTGGTGAAATGTTGTTTCAACAACAGCAGCACTGCAGGAACCGTTCCTATAATAAAAGTTCATTTAGAAATTCTGCTGTCACATTTGCAGCAACAACCCTTGAACTTTCCCTAACGTAGCATTACAATATGCTACATTTCTAGTAATTCCACAACCTGGCAAAAAGTAGGTAACGCATTTTACTAAATATTTATATAACTGTAATTACGACTGCTACATCTAGGAAATTGTCACATTTTGTCTTCTGTAAAAAATGAATGTATAAAATATTGAACGGCAAACAAAACACGCAGAATTTCAGAGCAGGATTGCTCAATGGCAAGCTGTAACATAATCCCACCTCATGTTTTCATAGATATCGGACTCAAGGTTGATGCAAAACTGTCAGCAGAAGAGGGCTCTGCTGTCGCTAATCTTTTATGTGGTTGCTGAACAGGTTTATGCACACAATGCATCGACTGATACTGCACATGCAAAGTTAAAAGGGCACAAAATAAATGCACAGTTATGACCAAACAGAGCGAGAATGTATTTACACTGCAGAAATCAGATCACTTCTCTAATGGCTGTGGTGTGAAAATGAAATGCAAGTAAGCCACATCATCCATGCAGGGGCCTCGCACAGGGGACAGACAGCAGAAAAAACAGTCTGCGTTCTCAGAGAGCAGAGCCTCACTAAATTCAATTTAAAAGAGTCAAGGAGAAACAATCCCACCTCTCTCTATGCTTCCATTTCTTTCTCACAGATATAAAACATAGTTGTGTCTATACGAGCTAAATCTAAATAAAAAATACACCATCCATACGATTATGGTCAATGATGGGTAATCACTCCACTCTGGCCTAGTCTAAGGATCACAATAAACCTTTACATAGAAAGAAAGTTAAATATATATATATATATATATATATATATATATATATATATATATATATATATATATATATCAGTACAGATTTCAAAATAATGGATGGCCCATATGCAGTCGCTGCTCCTTCCGGGACACAGTGCTGAAAAACAAGAAAGAAGCAGCACCATAGAGAGAGATTTCAGGAATATGAAAGGGTACAGCGCATAAGACGCCGGTGTGGAATTAATAACGGTACGATAAGACATTCGTAAATGAATAAAGGAAGCAATTAAGGAATAAAGAAGAGAGCAATGATTGCACACTGCTTTCTGTGGAATCTCTTATCACTAAATGCAGCAAATTATGGAGTCTGACGAATGTAAGCAACTGTAAATGGACACAAGCGGACTCTAAGCACTCAAAACCACCCAATCCAAACACACCAACATCATGTGAGCACACATATTCAATCTTATCTGATGTGTCACTTAAAAAAGCTATTTAAACAGCTTAGTGGAATCTGCACAAGGGGCTATATCATGTGGCGTCAGTCTCGTTACACCAACATATACAACTTCTGCCCTCTTTAACCCAGAATCCGCTCCTCCTCCTCCAACAGATCCAGACAACAGCTGCCAACATTTCTGGCTCCTGTCCACCAAAACATGAACAATTAAGCTTTTTTGCTGTGTGATAAATACCACCCCTAAATACAGTTCAATTCATCTTAGTTAATTTAGTCCGTATTGAAAACAAAAAAGCACAATAGCTTATTTAACATAAATAAAACATGCCTCCATAAGTAATCTATGGACAAGTTTCTGTGAAACACATTTTCGCTTGTGTGTTTTCATCAATCAGGATCCACTGACCATCAGCATCTTCTGTTCTTGTTTCCATCAGAGCTCAGGAGGGAGCTCAATATTGGCATGAAGCCCACAGATTAACAGACAGGAAGGGCATGGGAACAAGGGGCCGTGACCTTTGGGGTCGTCGGTTGTCCGTTCGGTGCATATGAACCTTCTCGTCGAGCTAACCTCCTTCTGGACTGCCCACTAGTTATACGTTACAAGCAAAGTTAACTCCTTGGCCGCTCAAGACGTAAACAAATCTAAAGCCTGCAAGAGAGATGTGGAACTACTACATACAAATACACACACACCTGGGTTTCTGTGCGTCAGTAAATGATTTTCCTGAGCAGCTACTTTCTCCATTAGGCATGATTCCCTGACTTCCTGCAGCCATTTTCAGTGAAAAGATAGTACTGACTTAAAGTGACCACCGACTTGTTTGTTGACCAATAACCTCTCCACATAAGGTCTGCAGTAGCAGATATAACAATAGTAATTGTGTGCAACTGTATTTAAAAGATGTGAAAATACACCTGCTTCATTTCTCAAAACTTCATCCCCTGATGATCCATAGTTTGTTTTTAAGAGTTTGCACCGCATTATAATGTGTCAAACAACATTTATTAATTTAGATTTATGCAAGGGATTAAAAGTGTTTTTTTAACGTCACACTCTGTGGTTTCTTCATAGTTCAACAGGCTTTTTTTGGTGGAAGAGGAAGGCAGCAGCTGAGGGACCACTTAATGCACTGCGAAGCTCTTTGGAATATATTAAGTTAACTTGTGCCTCGGATCTCCCTCCAGAATCAGGACATGAAAGATTTTCTCCTTTGTCCCTTCTTGCATTCTTCCTGCAAAGCGCTTATCTTGCAAGCAAATGGCTTTCAAAGTCTCTCTATCAAGAGCGAACAATGTCAGAGACTATGTAAAGTATTTCATTTGACACTGTGAAGACAAAAGAATAGAAAGGCTAAAACCTCATTAAAATGACTGTTTACATTACGTCTTGATTTGTTCCAGTCATTTAGACGATTTCTAAGAATGACTGTCATTTTATTGGCTCGTCGCTGTGCAAGATAAACACCAGTGTCCACCGCCGCCCACTATATCTAGCTATAATTGTTCATTACGTAAGAAAGGCCTGAGATATTTCAAACAGCTTCCCTAGAGCCTTCTTCTCACTGCCGGACTACTGTGCAAGTGTAGTGCATGCAGTTTAAAAAGTTGTGCTTTAATCCACAGAAAGTCAAATTTAGACTTTCCAATAATGAAACCTACAAGATGTAATCAGCCTACTTTCCCACAGGAGGTTAGGTACGGTCACACAATAGGCTCAGACTGTCCTGGGACAAATTGCCCTAATCATCCATGTTGTTTTCCACAACCTTAATGGTAAGGTATGTGTGAGGTGCATTGTGTTTGAGTCCCACGGATCAGCAGCAAGGATCTCTGCTCTACAGTTCAACTTTGGCTACTGACCGGAGCCTCATTGTTCCCCAGCATTTCCTAACCTCGGAGGAATTCCTCCTCCAGGAAATATGGCTTACAAGAGAAGGCACCAAGCCCAGCCACTTGCAGAACACCCCCCACCCCACTGCCCCCCCGCCCTACTCTTCACCCTCCTGGCAATATCTACTGCATGATCAGCTCTATCCTTTTTCCTTCTCCCCTCGGGCAACCTTTCAACCTTCTCCCTGCTGGTACTCGGAGTCTCCTGGATTATCCCACCAGGGAGTCGCACAGAGGGGGGGGCGGCTTGTCCTCCATTCGGACCTCTCGACACACAGAAACTTGTGTGGTTCCTAACTGGTTCTAGTGTGGCAGTAGAGGAAGGCTGGGAGGCAACTGGTGTGCTTGTGTCTGATCAGATGAAAGTCTTCCGTATGACCCCCCCTCACCCTCGTGGGTCTGTCTTTGATCATCCTGAGCGTCTTCCACAACTACTCCCGGAGACCGCCCAGATGATAAGACAGTAGATAACAGTGACTCTTTGTCTTTTCCTCTCACTTTCTAGCTTCTTTATTATCATCATCCAGCTCTATGAGCTCCAATCCGCAGCTAAACCAACAATTGTAATCTCTTTTCGCAGTCAGATCTCAATCTGATGCATCCATGCTGACATTCCCGGGACAGAACAGAGTTGCCTTGTAAGGATCAGTCACTCCTGAAATGAATCCCAGTTCCAGCACCACAGGGGTTGATAAAAGAGGGTTGGCTGCATTCCCCAAACCCCCACCGCCACGGACAGAGGACACATTCCCTCATGTAATCGCCTCCTCCATTTCTCCAGTGATGCTACTTCTAAGAAAAGGCCAGAGAGAGCTACATCCCCTCCCTCGTCCCTCTGTCCTCCATTAGAAACATCTGGGCAGTGGGAGGGAGGTCAGGGTGTTCACATCCATCCATGTGGTCTGGGATATAGCACTCTTAATGACACACAACACCCTTTCGACCTGACATCCTTGCAAAGCTCCCATCGCAGGAAGAAGCTTAAAACTGTTGAGAGAATGTGGAGGAAGCCATTCATACACGCAGTCCAGATCACATGGTGTCCGTGTTTTAAGGTCCGGAACATCCACAGCTTTCTTTGTCATTAAGACTTGATTCCCAACTGTACACAGCGTTCTGGTTTAAACATGGGGCCTTTCCAATGTTTCCTTTCCCTCCCTTCTTCAGGGTTACGTGTAATTATCGTCTGTAACATCATTAAGCTGACAGCCCATCAGGCCTGTGTTGCCAACCAAGCGTTGAGCTCAGTGTGCAGCCGGAGCCGGTGGTTTTCATTTGAGTCCACCTGTGCCGTCCTTGGCAGAACTCGCCGCACTTCTGGATTCGATCAAAAGTTGGCAAAGGAAGCAGCGAGCTGCACTCACAGTGTATTTTCTACGCTGATTGAGAAGTGAATGGAATAGTAACGCTGTAAAAAGACAGGGTCAGCAGAAACACAGATATCCTTACGGAAGAGTGTACCTGGGGAATTTCTGCTCTTTCATGTTCAGATACACAGCTTATTTCTAATGTATAATGATTGTAAAGAGGGATGCAATAACCTGAACTGAAAGTGCACGCTACAGTAAACATTACCTAAATAGTACAAATTATATAAGTTTGGGGGTAATTTAAGGAAGACATTGTATTTTGTCGTGCTTTGAGGTTTATTCATCTTACTGATGTAGTGAATTCAAGTAGTTTCTGATCAGACAAACCACTGTGAGCCTCCAACAGCCTGAGAGGAGGATTACACATCACACTGGCTTTGCAGGAACTAAAGCTGTGCCATGCCTCTTTGTACCTGCTTTTCGAGTTTCACACTTGCCATCTGAAAAGTTAATATTTCCATCTGAAAGGGAGGGAGGGGGTGGTGGGGGTGGATGGTTTGAGAGAGTATTGCAGGTAAAAGTGTATTTTTATGTTGGACAACCTGCTCACGTTATTACCAGCAGCAGCATCATGCACGCGTGAGTGCACAAGTTATTAACATGTAACACTTAGCGCGCGAGCCCTGCTGCACTGCGCATACCAAACAGGCTGCAGTTGTTTTGTTTGCTAACTTTTTTGGGGGGGGGAGGAGAAGGGAGGTCATTTTCTTGAGTGATGTATTTGCTAAAGACCGACTCTCACTACTTACCGAGAGGAACTCAAGCGTCCCGACGTAATCCCGCTCCGTCTTCAGAAGTTCATTTAGGACGCACACTCGCAAACGGAGCTGTTTCTCCAAATCCTTCCCGCTTTCAGCCCTGTGCTCGCTTCTGCTCTCCTCGGTCATATTGAGTGAAGAGATGCAACAAAACAAACACACACACACAAACACAAAAAAAAAACGTGTTTCCTTCGTTACGAAACCGGTTTCAGTTGCGAAAGTGTAAAGTGTGCAGCATGGTCAATGCTGAGGAGGGTGCGACCGGTGTGTGTACTGGAAGTCCAGGGGGGGGGAAAAGTGCACAAACAATTAGAAGAAGAAAAAAAAACAAAGTGAAAATGAAGCTGACGAAAATTAAATAAAAACAAAGATGGACACGACACGACAGCGCGAGGCTGCTTCCCAGAGAGCGAGACGGAAGAGTGAGCAACAAGTGGACAGCAGTTTGGAAAGTTGAGTCCCTGTGACTCCAAACAGCTTCATCCTGATCCAGCCTCCCAGCGAGCCTCCACCGCGGAGACGAGGACCAGAGTCACGGCAGCGCTCGTGCACGAGACGACTTCCGGTTTCCCTTTTCAGTATACAACTGAAGCGACAGGTTTTGAGGAGGAAAAAACACACGGGTGAACACATTTAAACACATTTTTGTGACGATTTTACAGGTGATGTATAAGCAAATGAAATTGCGGGTGATAACTGTCGAAAAGGACATGCGGGAAATTCAAGGTACGCTGCCTGAACAGATGCCTTCTAATACATCATTGGAGATGTGTCCTTTTAATTTGGAGGGGTAATTTCTGTACTTCTGGAATAATTGTCGTTATCTCCATTTTGGCTTTACACTCCTGATACTGGACAAGGCAGGAAAATGTTTTCAACCTGACACATTGGATCATAAACCGAAGAGAGTATCACTCCGGGGAAAAAATAAAACAATTTAATTCTCTAAAGATAAAGAGAAAAAAGACAGCAAATCAGCACAGATAACAGTTTTACTTTGCCCAAGTGGAATTCAAGAAATGGGGAAATAAAGTTCTCCTCATTTGTTTGAGAACTCCTTGGTTAGACTGAAACTAGTGTCACTGCAAAAGTTAACCATGCAAGATAACTGCGTTGAATTATGAGAATTACTTTAATTGCTTTCGGTCTCTTCATAATAAAGCACAGCAGTCGGTTAATGAAGTAATACTATTCAGTCGTAAAATCTCTGCTTAGTTCATTAAGTTGCAAATTAGGGTATTACTGATATCTTAGTGTTGAAAAGCCATTTGTACATTTCAGTTTTTATCAGTTCTTTAGATAAAAAAAAACACACAGATTAAGTTGACTCAAATGAAAGAGGGAGGCACAGATGGGCCTGCACTGGATCAGACATCTCTCACAATGACAACCTCTGTCAACAGACTGATTGCTTTCCTCACTAATGGAGCTTCACACTGGTTTCAAAATCCCATTTACTACCAGCAGAAACAAGACATTGTGGACTGTGAGGGTCTGGGACTCAAAGCTGTAATATTAGGGCACAGCGAGGGTCTCCTCTCCTTAATGCGATTCATGAGACACGGCTGCATTTTGCAACTCATTCAGACCTTTTTCTTCCTCAGCATCATCATATTGAGGCTGTAGGCTGCACCATTATTTGACAGGCCAAATTAGTAACAACACATGCTCGTGCTATTTCATTTTAATTGACACAGTTTGGCCATTTTAACAGACAAACTGCAAACTAAACCACAGAATGTACCCAAAGAACATTTCTTGCAACAAACATATTCCCACACTGGTTATATGAGTCCTGTCCAGTTGCAATTTGGTAGACAATGTCCAGTTATCATTCTGCAGTCAACTGCTGCTTGGAATTTGGGTGAAAAATTGCTGGGAAAAAAAAAATAAAGGGCATAGAGACACAAAGTTGTACAAACAGGACACTTTCACTCTGAGGTGAGAGCTGCGACACAAGCCCTATACTTGCTCCCGGCTCACACTGCAGTGCAGGAAGAGCTTCTTGAGAAGCTGCTTAAGTGTTTATATAGTGATTTAGACACCGTGAGTGTCATGTAGCGCTGAGTTAAATAGCAGCACAATCTACACTAGAACCAGCTTTAATTTCACCAGCCTTGAAAGTCTTTTGAGGGGATTTCAGGGAAGCCATTTGCTCCCCACAATAATGATTCAAGGATTAACATTTCAACAGGTGAGGATTAAGTGAACGCCATTCTTCAGCAAATTGTTCCGTGACATTCTCTTTTTTATGCATCGCAGCATATTCTGAAGAGTGGTCTGTCTGCAAAAACGCATTCACTGAAATAGAAAAGGGATCTGACTGAGAGCTGCTGCCCTAATTTATCAGCACCAGAGGGAGTCTTTATTTTATGGAGCTATTTTATGGAGCAATTACAGGTTATTGTCAGTTTTGTGGGAAGCTGTGAGGACATGGCCGTTAGACATGAGTAAATGTTGGCATGCAGTATACTCTGGTGGTTACATTTAGTACTGCATGCTTTGGGTTTATATCCTGATGACTACGTTGTGTCTTGTACTGTCTCTTCTCTGCCACCAGATAGCGCTCTTGATTTAGACAACAGTACTGATCCTCTGCATGAAAGAAGGTTTTCCATCAAACAGCTTTAGTCTCATAATGGGTCTATTTATTGACAAAGCACTTGGGAGTCTGATTGGGCCTCGATCCCAGTCTGACACGTCATGTACTAAATGTGGGTCCTAATCTCCCAAAAAGTGGAGAAACCTCTTCAACAGTTGCGGTAAACCAACTTCATTATGGCATTCGTATTAGCCATTCCAGAGCAGGTACATTTTCAGACCTTCATCTTTTATTGCCCATGGCTTTGGTCTGTGAAATAACTTCTATTTGCGCTTCAGTGCTGCTTCCTTGGTTCCTTGGTTCCTTGCTACCTTGCCGAGTGCTCCCAGGAAGTGGTTTGTTCTTCCCACTGGAAAAGCAGTGTCAGACTGATATGAGCTGCCTTTTCTGATTATTATTAAAACCACACATGAGTGCTGATAACGGTGTTCATTTACACTGATATGGACACGTTAGCCTTTATTTCCACCCATGAGCCTTTCAGGGAATCAGTTTATGGCGGCCAAAACCAACATTCCTTCATCTCCTATCTACAGTGTGTCAGTCAAACAAGGTGGTTTTGTCTTTTGTTCTGATTTATTCCTGAACAGGGTGATACAGTCAGCAGTGGCCTTAGTGGAGGAAAACAAACATCGTTACGCTTATCGATCAGATAAAAATTTTCCTGGCAGATTTGTAATGTCTGTACAACAGCTATAACGGTTACGTGAAGGAAAACAATGTTTGTATTCAGAATAATTTGATGGCAGAAGTACAGCCTTGAGTGGGCAAATGTGTATTACAAAAAGGTCATTCATAACCAATTTCAGGTTGTAGTATGAATATTTGCACAGTGGCTAATTTATTTTTATTCCAATGGTGTATAAACTCTAATAAAATCCTGGTGTGTTGCTAAAGTTCATATTATTTATAAAATAATCACACGTATTGCTTATTTTCTGACCGACTTTCTGAGAAAATAACAAGATAAATAACAAGAGATGTTGTCAATGTGTATCAGGTTTAGGGGTTTCAGATTCTGAAACAGATTAGAACAATCAATGATTTACTGCAAACAAATAGAGGAATATCCTTTAATTTAATTTAATTGAATGTGAACTACGTCATCTCGTATTTCTGCTCTTTAATTAAATCCAAAGTTTCAAAATGTTCAAATTTCCAAAACAGAGCTACATTTCTCTGCAATGAGGAAGAATGTTTGTTATATCCTGTTATACAATATTATTAAATTATCTCATCACAAAATCCACTGGAAGGATGAAATCCCTTTGGAAGAGAGACTCGGCAATCAAACTGAATTGGGACAATTAAAGTAAATTCAATTAAGTCTGTATTTATTTGAAATTAGCCAGAAACTTTTTTTCACAAATTTTCATCCATTTTTATTACACCCTCAATATTAAACTGATGCAATTTGGTCTCTGCAATGTGCATTAGATCTAAGTTACACACTGCCTCCTTTGTACCTCATGTTTGGCTTCTGTCCTGTAATTAAATCTTTTAGGAGCGTATTTCAGCAACAATTAATTACATTTTCCAGCCCTCTATAAATGTATAACCCACATTTTTCAGTACTACGCAGAATTACATTATTTATTTTCTAATATTTTAGTATTTTTCTTGAGTTACTCTAGAGATTTACTTTTTTCGTCCTCTAAAAATAATGAATGTTTATCATTTAAAGGTGCCAAGAAGCCGAAAAGGTTGGGAAACACATGTAATTCCTTGACACCCTTTCTCCAAACATATGCTCTGCTGCCAGAGAGCGAGAGCCCCCCCACTCTTCACTTTGCCTCAGTCCCAACTTCCCTGATTTCTATTACATGCAAGTCTTTGTGCTTTGAACTCCAGCAGATGGAAGTATGTTGGCTGCAGATGTCTGTGCAGCGGATAGAGTAACTCATGTTGCATCTTTTCTCTCACAATGACGCATGATTGCGAACGTAAATTCATGTTATTAAGATTATTTTCCCATAAATTCTCCATTCATGGAGAGAGTGACACGTGTGTTTCTGGCTGCCTCATGGTCCAGACTGTGCACCATATTTAACCCCCCCCCCCCCCTCTATTCCTCTTCTTTACTTCTCGCCTCAGGGTCAAAAGGTCATAGATGTGCACTCACAGCCCTGCTCCAGGTCAGCTGTGATCTCTCTGATCCTGCAGAAGCCCTTAAAGCATCACAAAGAGCTGCAGTTAGACCCACAACTTGACCAGAGCCACCCCTCCTCATCACCACGAGCGGGCCAAGTCGTGCCCTCAGACTGCTTTATCAAAGAGCTCATTCACACCCCTCAGCACAGTTTGAGACTCGCCGAGGAACATGGTGATTTATTGGACCTCTGTGCCGTTCTAAGATGGTGCAGCATTAGACTCTAAGAAAGATGCTTGGTTCTTCACCTTCCCGCAGACCACAGCCCAAAGCAGTGCCACACACCCAGGTCTGCGTTCCTGTGTGTTAAAAACAACACCGAGACCATCCCACCGACTCCCGTCGCCTTCAGCCTACGTCTATGTGCCGAGAGAGTCACGCTTAAATGACCAGCCAACCTTTTCACTCTCCCCACAAATCCCTGAACATGATACACATGGAGCGCAAAGCGAGCATTTTATGAATATGCTTCTGTGTGCAGCTGTATCGCGGTGCTCAAAAAGACTTTCTGAGTTTATGTTGTGTTTGAAAAACAGCTCAGTCAGAAAGTCCCTCTTTAAACCGTGGTGCATTTAATTTAGGTTTTAACTTACATTTTCGAATTAAGATGTGGATTATTACGGTGTTTTATCATGGTGTTGTATTATTTAATGTTCTTCTAAATTGCTCCTCACATATGGAGAGTAAAAAGGAAACTAAAACAACTTTGACCCTCGAGTTTGTCGACTTGTTAGTTTTCCTTCCTCATTGTTTGGAGTCCAACAGACTTAATGTATATATGTACGAATATAATATTGCTAATAATTGCAAAGTTAAACAAGGTTTGAGGTTTTTTTTTGTACACTCTTCATTATTGGGTTGCACATTTATTGAAGGTGATGGAATACAGAAATTAAAGCATTGTTGCCAAACCAAATAAGGACATACCTGATGTTTTATAGGCTATGCGTGAACAAATATTCATTTTGTCTGTCAAAAAGACAAAGAAATGTACAGTATGTTATTCCACATCGTCATGTGGTAATGTTGGAGAACCTATAACATTCTTATTTCCATTTAAACTCTTAGATAGAAGTCTAATAGAAATCATGTTTAATTCTCATTAAAGTATATAAAGGGTTGTAGAGTATTAAGGCAACAATATAATATTTATCAGTTTTTTTAAGGGCAATGGCAAATGGTTGCCAATCCCTAACATATTGACTCTCTTATGTCAGTGTGGCAGAAGACTCACAGTGGATTGATGTAGTCTGTAGTTTATGGGTATCTTATGTCTTACATCACAAAAAAAAACGTTTCATCTCAAAGCCTTAGCGGCAATTCGTCTCAAGTTTGTCACATCAATAAAACACTCAGAATTTAAAACTAAATGCAAGAGACGATAAGCACTGCTACTTAAACTTCATCCTCTAGTCATCAAGCTATTTATCGCTGCTTATTAATTTACCTGTGTTTTACAAAAACTAGTATCTCTACTGTACGATTAAGACAGTAAGACACTAATTCCACTTGTCTACAACTCTTGTGGATTGAAGTGAGTGTTGTCAAACAGCATTGCCGTGCTGTCTACTGTGATGTCTGTGTGTGTGTGTGTGTGTGTGTGTGTGTGTGTGTGTGTGTGTGTGTGTGTGTGTGTGTGTGTGTGTGGAGCGGAGGCTTTTGGAAGGAGCATGCCGTGTTTGGGATCTGTTGTACAGTAATTGGGAGTACAACAGGTGGCACACTGTTGACACTGGAGAGAAGCATGTGAAAAATGTGCTGCTGCCATGCAATCACAAAAGAAAAAGGCTGGCAGTTGACTTAGGCATTTAATCACTGAGTTGGGTGATAAGTAGAGGATCAAACGGAGGCACGGAAAGCGTAGAATAACAGGGAGAGACACCTAAAGCTCAACAGAGGGATTCCTAGTGGAGCCAGGCCAAGGCACTGACAGAGCGGGTAGCTGGTTATTACTCTGGCTTTGAGGTATAGAAGCATAAGCGACAGGAAGCTGAGGATTCAGGGGCTCAATATATGCTCCTAATGTCTGGACCGACAATCCTCCTTTATTGTTTTCTGGATTCATGTTGTTCTCCCTCTCCACGCGGGACATACATTACTTTGTTCCTAGTCAAGTTTGGGTAATATAGAAGAGAACATACTCATTGGGACGTCCCAACTGCTGGTCTTATAGTGTCAATTCATTAGAAAAACTCATCAGATACATTACCAACGTGAACTCAGTGCATCAAGTGTTTGGGCAGATGGACCAGAAGACATATCTTAACATTTATCAAAACCAGAAAAGAGCTGATTGTCTTCTTCAAAGGACCAGATCTGAGCACAACTAAAGAATACACCAGTTGTTCTGGAGAGATAAAGATGAGTTACTTGATACAGTTCATGTCTCCACACAAAACGCATTACTTAAAATCTAAAGAGACACGTAATTTGCCATTTGACAAAAAAAAAAAAAATTTTAAATCCCATTTCGTGAATGAACATGTGTTCTCGGCTCACTATAGATTATCCTCTGAGCACACAGTGCGCACCAGTGATCAGGGATCCAGTTACCAACTTCGCCGACACCGGGCCACGTGACTCAGGTCCTCCTCATTTCAAAAAAAAAAAAAAAAAAAAGAAGAGAAGAGCTGCTCCCCTGCAATTCCCTCCAGAGCTTCAAAGAGGTGGTAAATGTTCCCCCTGTGCCAGATGATCGACTTAAGCACCTTCTGCACCTCATGTGTCAGAGGGACAACTGCAGAGCGCGCCGCCACAGAGCCGGGACTTTGCTGATGGTGCGCTGGACCGACTCGCTCACTGTTCTTCTCTGAGAAGTTGACGTGCATCCTTCAAAGTACAGTCTGTCTCCCCGTCTTTGATCCGCTCTGACCAAAGGATGGCACTGGACCACAGGAGCGCATTTCGCGTCTCCGTTTTGCTGGCCTGTGTGATAATCTGCAGTACCGTGCTATGTCCCGTCGGTGCCTATCTGTACAACAACCGCTACGCAGGGTGAGTAAAGACCCCCATTCATTTCTGGGGCTCACGAGAGACTGGCGTGCTCTTCGCTGTGCAGGGAAGGCGCACTGCCGAGACATCTACACACCAAGATACGGGCTTTATCTGATGTTAGGATATAGTCTGGACAAAGAAAGGCTTTATGATCACCCGCTTTTGGGTCACATCTCCAGTTTGAGACATACTATCATGTGTTTTGGGTTTACTCTTTAGAGTGATCCTGTTGTCTGATTTGGTTGTGTTTGTTTTGATGTGCTGCAGAGAGGCATTCAGATTGTTCCACAGATGTCGCTGGTTGTCCCTGATGTCTCTTTTTAAAAAAAAAAATATGCATCTTGTTTATTGTATATATTATAATATATGTATGATATAGAGCTGAAACCGGAGTCAAATTCCAAGTATATGTGGAGACACACACTGCCAATAAAGCTGATTCTGATGCTTGCAGCAACAGTTGCCTGTCAAACTACTCCAAGTATTCATTAAAATGTTCTGTAGGAAAGCGCTGGTTCCCTTCATTTTCTTTGTGTATCACGTTTGTTTTTAATCAGAAGACATTGGTAATTTCTTTGTCAAAAGGCTTTCAGTCTGTCTGCATGTTTATGAGTCTGAATGTGGGACACACACCTCGCCACCGAGACCCCACAAGTACTTAGTAGCATATTAGAGGGTCTCCAATGGGACCACCTGGAGCTAGACACATGTAGTCATTTGGGTAAACATGTCAGAGACATGACTGGAGTATGTACGGATTCACGGTCTGTTTTTCAAAAGGGCATTCGATGTAATTGCTGCTGGAAACCCCCACTGTCTGCAACAACTTATATATGGGATATAATCTAAAAACTGCATAGCTCCTGCAAGTCTCAAAAGAAGATTGTCAAAATATTTGCTAACATTCTGTAACAGAGAGTTATTGAAGATGGAGAAATTATGATTTTGAGAAATCAAAACACTGCAGATAGTCGACTTCTTGGTTTAAAACAAATTGCTCCCATCCCGGAGAGAGCACTGCTGTGCAGGCTGACAACTTAAGGGCCGCTTTAGTGCCGAGAGCCCCGCAGCTGGCAGATCCAAAGCAAATGGCCATGGCCAACACTGTAACACAAACAGTCTGTCATCTCGGAGAATCACTACAAGATGATGAAGAAAATGGTTCAAGTTGGACTACAGTAGAGCTCTGGGGTGCCACTTTATTTAATCATGGACTGTGTGGTGTTGTATGCATTGGTGGAAAAAAACAAGAAACATCAGCCTGCCAAACTTCCATCAGCGAGGATTGATTGAAGATGTGGAAGCACACATCTCAGCACACTATCTTATGTTCCCGACCGAGAGAATATAAGATTAGATTTCCTTTCCAAACAATATTCTTAGCTCCAAAAAATATGTTCGCTTTGAAGTCCATCCTTTATCACGCCGTTGCCTTGGGAACAGGCTGTTTTGGGGCACAGTGTTGTGGTCACTGAAATGGGGCGGCCACTCACGTGGGACACCCGCACCCCTTTTGTCCCTCAAACCTTAGAGTGGCCGACCGCCACCTTTGTTTAGGGGGCCCAACTTCCTGTGTGACACATTGTTAAAAAGCTCTTTGAAATTAGGCGAAAACATGAGAGAGGAAGAAAGAGGTCTAAAAAAAAAAAACCACGAGACATGAAAGTAAACACATATATACAATCTCTGCCAGGTAACTGGGCCGACACAGAGAGTCTTTAATTAAGAGACTAATAAATTATTGGCGTGTTTTGCTCTCAGGTCAACCGCAGGAACTGTGATCTGCAGCCTGAAAGCAGCACTCTGTCACATTCATGCTGAATATAAAGAGCATCTTTGTTTTAATATAAAAGATGTGGCTGCAGATTGAGTTAGAAAGGATCTCAAGCGTCTCCATTTGCTCCAGTGTTTGTTTAAATGATCTGCCAAGACCAACATGTGAAGAATTATTGTGCAATCATCTTTATATTGAATTGTAACACGTTTTGTGAATGTATTCTCAGAGCTGGGCGATATGGTCAAAATATTTGATGTATGACATATCTCGATAACATAATATATGCATCGATATAGCATGTTTTCTGGTAATTCAAGTAATAGTCAACAAGGTTTCGCATACTCTTGTGTAAATTAAATCTGAGTAAGTGCTTGTTTGTTTAATTTCATCACAATATGATTCCATTGAAAGATGATAAATTCTGATATTGAGTTACCGCCGAGCCCCAGGTATTCATAAACAAATGACTCGACTTTGTTCTGCAGTTGACTCAAATGCAATTATTCTTTATTGTTAATTAACAAAATGTAATACGTTCTTGAATCAGCAGCAGCACATATCTGATTGATTTACGGTCTAAAAATGTGACGCAGTCGCTGCTACTAACCACTAAAGATTAGTTCTGCAGAGCTGGAACAATGAAATATAATCCTTTCATGGTGTCACACACACATGTTTGACTGGGGGTTGACCCTGTCATCTATAGGACTCTAAAACAGGAACCACCCATTTCACATCAAACATCTGCTATTCTAAATGTCACCTTCAGTCCGCACAAAGCAGGTAGTATTACCTGGGACTCCACGGCGCAGATGTTTTTAAAATGAGGGGCACTTAGCTGAAAATAGATCCAAGCCCTGTTACAGTGAATTTTAGTGTCGCAAAAAAAAAAGAAGCTTGAACCCGACACTTAAAAGAGCTCTGTTGTTTTTACAGCGATCAAATCTTCAGGATCACCCCGAGTAACGACGAGGAGGTCCAAGTGCTGCGGGACATTCTGGGACACATAAAGGTTGGCTCATATGTCTTCATATCCATACATGCTCATTATTATGACCTATTGTTTTTACATTGTGATCCCCATCAGACACCTTTTGAAATAATTCCACTTCAAGAAATCTATTTTTTGTTGTTGTATTGTTACGCGTGTTTAAAAGTGTCAAAGTATTATTCTGCTCACATTGTGTGTGGGGGGGAGAGAAGCCCCCAAGAAGTGGAGAGGAGAAGCCCCCAAGAGAAGAATGGAGTGAAAAGAGAAGAATGCAGTGAAAATACTAAAGATTTTATTCATAACGATGTCCAAATGTTTGAACATGTGTTTAAAAAAATAATGAAATTAGGGTTGGGAAACCCTGGAGGACACAAGGGCCTCGCCTCTTTTCCCAGACTCATGTGGGAGTAATTACCCCATCAGCCTCAAGAGCACTGATGACCTTCCTTTGCACATTGTTTATGTGTACAAACACACAACACAGATTGTGTGTCACGCATCAAAAGCATGATGCAATTATAGATATTCTTGTGCAGCAAATAGTCAAAGAACTTCTTAAACAGCTAAATAAACTAAACATCGGTGCTTCCAGTATTATTATCTCCCTGCAGAGGAATTTTGCTTCTGCAAAACCAAAGCATATTTTATTATTGCTTGTGATCATTTTCGAGTAATAACCAAAGACTAACTGATCGAACGTACGAGCACTAATAGCATAAAGGCTTTGGAGTCTGTGCAGCCTTGTGTCATACTTATTCTAAGACTATAAATAAATCGATCTATCAATATTTAGAAATGTTTTTTACTGAAATTTATCAAGAAATATTTGAAAAGCAGAAATGGTGCGATGATTTTTCTCATTACATCTCAACACTAAGCTGTGAAGTGTTAAGCTGTCATGGAATACTTGATATAATAAAACAATGGTGGGCAATAAAGGGCCGTAGGAAGTTCCCTGGGGGAAAAAAACACATGTAATATAGTATTTTTTATAGGGAAAATAGAGCCACAGCTCAAGTTTTCTTGAGTTTAAATGAAGTTCATGTTCAGAACAATTCCCTTGAAATAACTGCTCCATTTAAATACAATTTAATTGAATGGCCAACTGAGTAAATCAAATATGAAGAATCCAATAAAAACATTTTAGGGACTTTCAATGGGAGAGCTGCAGAGATTTCGATCTGCCCGCGGCCCCGTGGCAGTGTGGTCCGTTTCTGCAGTTTGGTTTGGTCCACTTGGGCTGTATCTGTGCAGCCAGACGCCACGGCAACAGTAATGAGAGGCATCTGTTCGGGATCAGGTCGGGCTTTTTGTTCGATGGTCCAGAACCAATACCGCTCTGAGCAGAAGAGGGCAAAAAAAAAGAGAGGATTCGGTAAATGTTGATGCTTTGTGGCGAGGGATACTCGAGCCAGAGTGCTGGTCAGGACACGCACAAAGTTTCATGCACGTAAGGCCAGCGGACACGGTGCTGCGAGGCCAACCGAGGCAGTGGCAGCCACTGTTTGGACAGCTGTGGACACATGTTTTCAGTAGCTTAGCCACGCTGCCATGCCTCCAAGGCCAGAGTCAAACTCTTTAGCCTCAGGCTAGCAATAAGGTCAAATAATACACAACTACTGGGCACCGCAGAATGCAGGAGAATCAGATCCATCAAGAATAGAATAACCTGTTTCTTTGAGTTCATAATCAAGCCACTTGTTTGGCTACACTCTGTGGTTAACCTAAACCTTTAAAGACCTGTGAAGGAGCTTTGCTTTTCCCAAACACCTGGCCATTCCTAAATAGTTGACTGTATTCATAATAATACATGTTTTAGTCAAACTAAACTCACAGGCCTGGACCCACTGTTTGACTGCAGGTGAACTCTGAGCAGAGAAGAAACGCAACAGCTCCTGAATGCATCCACTTGAGCAAATACCTTCACCAAAGCTTTGCATTGTAAAGATAAGATATTGCTCCATGTTGAATATTCACAAAAGGTTAATAATTACCACTTCAGCTCCTGGAGAACATGTTCACGACTGGACCTGAAATGGCACATGAGATATTAAGTGTTAATACTGGGATAATTACATTCATTATTTGATCTATATGGATATATATTTCAATTTAAATCTCTAATTTCCTAGAAAAAAAAAAAACTAAAGCTGATGGCTTCAGATTGCTGGTAAACACTCCAAAACCCAGATGTTGTTATTGCATCAAACAAAGAAGAAGAGCTGAATTTCACATTAGGGAATCTGGAATTATGTACAACAGTTGGCGTGATTTAGATAATGAATTGATCAGCAAAACAGTTTCTGATTCAGTTGATTGATCAATTGGCTAATTGTTACTGTGACGGTAATACACAATAAATCTCCAGTGTTGATCGAGGGGAGCAGTGACAAAATGAGTAATTGTCACTTTCCTGGATCATAGAAGATTCGTGTGAGACGTTCCAGAGATTAAATCTGTGAAACAGATGTACGATCAATAATCACTGCGGCTGCTGTCATTGCTTCCTATGAGTTGTTCCATTATTTACTTATTGATGACATCATCACAGCCTCTCTGTGAGTCGAATACAGTAAATATGAAGCCGGTTAGCGTTCGGTCTGAAAATGAGGCGGATTCACTTCCTGTGCTCTCTTTGCTGCCCGGCGACCTCACTGTTGACAACCGAACTTCAGGAAGTCCTTGCACTCGGACAGGAAATAATCTGGCACATAAACACACTAAACAAAGAAGCTATAAAGTGTGAATTAGTGAGCCATAAAGACGCATGTGGGGGGATTGAGTTTCCTTTGTACAGATTCCATTCGTGATGCTAAGCTAAGCTAACCAGCTGCTGGCTGTAGTTCATATTCCCTGTACACACAAGTGATACCGATATTCTCATCAACGCCCCAACTGTTGTCAAACAGCTGGTATTTTTGTTACAATAGGTACTCACCGACAAACTGTCGTACTTTGGTGACTTGTTTTCTTTCACTTGACTAACGGCTTCACCGCATCTGCCTTCAGGAAAAGCTCTTTTTTTTTTATTGAACTATTACTTTTTCTTTCTTGTGCTGCCCGTGCCTGCATTACATCAACCAAAACAACACACATTTAATTTATAGCTACCCTGTACACACAGACGCACATAAAAAAAAGAGAAGAATCACAGTAAAAATGAGGACACTAAAGTTTTATAAAGCAGACAAAGAATGCGTCTTTAGGGCTCATAAATACAGCTAATAAATAAACTGAGACAATCGTTTGTGAAGAGTTGCGTTATCTGATCAGGGATATTTAAGTGCCTCTTATGCATATGTGTTTTTGGATTCGTTTGCTTCACAGTGCAGTGAAACATTGGGGTACTTAACTGTTTTAAAATGCTGTAAAATCGCAGCAGCAGAGAGCGGTTTCTACTTCAGGGCACCAAACACTCCAACTGAGGATTTTCAACCCCTCTACTCTTAAACAAAGTTAAATTAATCTGGTATGCATTCTGTAAACCATTAAAACCAATTGACACATTAACAAGCATGTGTGCCAGCCGGCATGTTTCTGCCCCCATGTTCAAATGAAAGCCAGCTGAAGAGGCAGAAACACTGAAAGTGCGATATTCTCTCTGCAGTGACTACTGTGTGTATCGTCCGTCGAGCAGCTCTCTCTGTTATTTTATCAGTTACCACACGATGTCTGTGTTTATATGGCCGGCTTGCTGTTTGAGCTAAAGCTAACAGACCCAAGTATCAGGGCCTGATAACGGGCGTTGAAAGACAGGGTTTTAGTGGCTAATATTAGGTCAAACGGTAGAGAGGAAAGCAGAGGGAGCGTCAGGTTGTTAATGGGACACGTCGGAGAGAGTTTTGCCCCATTATCGCTGTCGAGTCATCAATATGCCACAGATTCAGGCCATGGCTTGAAGGTAGAGAGTAGAGGAGTCCTGGAGACTAGAGGAATATTAAACTGGTCTGAACAAAACAATTAGGTCATCAGCACTAAATGTTTGGAGCTAATTTAAACACCCGGCAGATAAGATAATGAGGTCTTTCTTCGGGTCAATTCCTTTTCTGATACACATGCTCTTTAACCCTCGACTTTAGTTTGCTTTAGTGTGATACTGGCCTTGTTCAGTGGAGCCGGTGTCAGTCAAAACGTAACAGATCATCCCCATTAAATACAGATTATTGTCAACATCATTATTCACTTTTGTCACAATCAGTTACTGAAGCTGTGGCTGAATAATGTTCAGCCCCATGTTACCTCATCCACATGATTCTTTCTTTGCATTTTAAATAAATTAGTTTTGTCAGAAACCCATTTGACATGAATTATTTTCATTTCAATGAAATGTTAGCCATTTATTTTGTTAGATTAGTCCGACACTGGAACTCTTGTCAGATACTTTTTGTCCATGAACAGTTTTTCAAAAGATTAGATATCACAATATTAACAGATTAGGAAATTTAAACTGGCAGTGAGAGAGGATTGTATCGCTATCACTCCTCCTCAGAATGAAATCCTGATGTGTGTGTGTGTGTGTGTGTGTCTGTAACCCCTGATCTAATATGTTTGTCCTGCTCCTTTAGGTGGATTTCTGGCAGCCCAACAGTGTCGCTCTAATCTGTCAAAATGAAACCGTGGACGTCCATGTGAAGCGCAATGACACGCAGGTTTTACACGCTAGCTTAAAGCAGCAACATCTTGATTATCGGTAAGACTGGGAAGACCACCAGCAATTACTACAGAAACACACCACAGTGCACACGCATGCTCGCTTGTGTAATAGTATGTATTGGGTAATCTTGTTAGCCGAGTGTCTACACCCAGGGATGCATCTGTTATCCAAAGGGCGTTGCAATCACCCAGCTCTCCTCAGCCAGAATGTATGATTTGCACATGCAGAGCCGACGATACTTTGCATGCAAAAAAAAGCTTCCTCAAAGCTGGGACACACACATGCACAGTACATCAGAGCCCCTCTCCCAGTCTGCTCCAGAAGCAGCCTTTTCATCTCCCCACTCCATCCCTCATCAAAATTAACGTTGAAATGATGGAGTTTTATCAAAGCAGCCGCAGCCAGAAAGAATTCCATTGTCATCTCTGTCCGGAGGGAGGAACAGCAGATCTGAGGATGAGGTTTTTTTTTTCTACTCTGTGTTGATTGACTGAGAAAATGGTTTACACTGCGGAGGACAGTTTTTGGTAAAGTGGTTGGGTTTTAGGGAGTGAGGCGTCAAAAATATAATTTTACTCTTGGGGATTTAAGCCATGTTTTTTGTGTGTTATTGAAGTAGATATGGACAGAATTGGACACATAAGGACCTCATGAGGAAGTGTATTTTAGGAGAGTCTGGCTGCCCACAACGCTGCTGTGAAAACTGGTCACATTGTTTTAGGTTGGAGTAGGAAGTGAGGACGCATACTAGGGTCTGATGACACGCAGGTGGAGTCTATAAACTATAACGATGGGGATAATGATGGTTTTGGTGCATTTACAACACATTTAATTTACTAATAGACGGCGGTGTTATATTAGAATATAAGCGAGTGCAGATGTAGGAAAGTGGTCTGGATATTGGAAAAGAAGAGGGATGCGTGAGGGCAGTTGTATTATCGGTGTTAAGAACAAGTCAACGATACATTCAGGACCCGTGATCCGCCACTTCATGCCAGCATACGCAACGCCTGCCAGACATATTTCATTCACTTCAAATGCATTATCTGCAGTCAAACCGGGGCTGCAAATTATTATGAAATGGGAATGTCTGCTAAATAATTTAATAGAGTAAATGATGAATTGAAAACATTTTACGTAGATCTGAAAATTATGAAAATAATCATCAAGTGATGGTGTAGTTGCATATCCATTCGGGTAGCTTATATCCTCCTCTGGCATTAATTTGTTTTTTTCTGTCTCATTCTTGAGCTCTTTAACGAAATTTGCATTTTTTTCTTCAGTTTTACTATTTTTTTTTTACGATTCCTGGACTATTGAAACAGTCATGAATAAATTAATAAACTACAGACTTGTTATCAATGTTGAACTAACACCAACATACACAGTAACTTGAGGCCTGATGGCTTATTTTATCATCAGGCTCTTTCTCATTGGCTTCCTGTTGGCTCACTCGCTCAAAAAGAAAGATCAAGTTATGCAAGCGGTGGATAAACAGCACCAACCCAAACAGGCAACCAAAAATAGTTTTAAATAGTGACTTACTGATCTCAAATTATGAAATTGACCAATAATAAACAGTAATTACAAATTAAACTTATAATATTATAACTCTGCGGATGGTACCAGCAGGAGCGGAACATACTTTTATAAAAACAATATTCAGTTTTGTGTTTTAATGCTAACGGTGAGGATGCCTCGGCGCTCTCATGTCTTTCATGTGTCTAACTTCCTCTCTTCCATCCGCAGGGTGTTTATCTCCAATCTGCAAAAGGAAATTGAAAAGCAGACGGGATATCGCTCCTCTCGCAAGCGGAGGTCAGAGTCTCAGTATGACTACGAGGTTTACCACTCTCTGGAAGAGGTGTGAAGACCAGCGTCTCCCGGCCTCCCTCTCTCTCTCGCTCTCCTCTGCTCTCCACTCTCATTCTCACTCAGAGTAAACAAATATTCTCTCTAAGGTGCTCTCAAACGCCCAATTACCCCATTCCACAGGTCTCTCTCGCGCACAGCCTCGTGCGCTCGCACACAGCGACACACACTCTACTTCAGACCCTTCAGGGTGATCAGACCAATCCTCCAGGTCCCATGACGCGGCATGATTTACACACACAGATCCTGAGAGCTCACACACATCTTTAGCGCTCTGAGCTTTGAACGCTCTGCTTTGCATTGGCATTTCTGTTTTTACCATGTGAAGTGACTTGAGTACCTTTTTAAAGCGCTATAGGATATGATTATCCTCTCCTGCGCTGTAAAACACACACTTACATAAGCATGCATGTGTGTGTGTGGAAACACATGGTGCAGACAATGCACACACTCCACACGCACGTTTGTCCTAGAAGGTTTTCACCACCGCTGAGAAATAGCTTTTGATTGTGTGAAAACTGTAACTATCATTAAACCATTCTTTGTGGCCCATTTACACTTGAACAATAAATCCTGGAGGGGCTTTCACTCTTCTTCACTCTCCTCTGTCCTCAAGATCCAGAGCTGGATGTTTGAGATGAACCGAACCAACTCCGACCTGGTTGATATGTTCTCCATCGGGAAGTCGTATGAGGGGAGGCCCCTCTATGTGCTTCAGGTGGGAGAGAAAGCATAATATGCACATGCAGGAAAATGACACAGCATAAATACACACCGTCGTGTGCACGTGCACACAACTAACACTGGCAGTGCTTGTCTCCCGTCAGATAGGAAAGAGAAGTCGTCACCAGAAGAAAGCTGTGTGGATCGACTGTGGCGTCCATGCCAGGGAGTGGATCGGACCTGCTTTCTGCCAGTGGTTTGTCAAAGAGGTACTTTTGTTTTCCTGCACATTTAAATATCTCAACGCTCTTTGAACTTCATTGTTTGCTTCAGTGCCGCTTTTAACAGCGTCTCGTATCTAAATGATAGCCTGCAGCAAGCAGCTTGCGATGTTTTGTTTCTAGGGACCTCAACAAAATGTGAACATCTGTTCCTTCGTCATGCGCAGTTATGCAAATACTGAAGAATACCCTTTATTGTTCAGATGTTGAACATAACCCAGGCGCGCTCACAAGTTCCATCACACCCGTAAAGTCTTAGTTACTACCCTCTGAAGTGAGGACGGGACCAGACCAGAGGCAGACATTAACTGCGAGAACCTTTAATGACTTGTTTTATACTACTTAGATGCCAGATGATTGGGATTTGCAACACAGTACCAGAGCGTTAAGATAATTAAAGGAAAAATCAATGAATGTCAGAGCAGAGCACTGAGTCACAGCCTTTTTAAGGAATTCAACGACCTTAATGTACGGGTACTTGAAAAAGGCTTTCACAAATAATAATCCAATGAGCTGATGTTAAGGGGCAAATGTCTGGAGACACTTTCTGAAACTAAAAAGCTTGACAAACTCACCTGAGGCCATTACATGCACAAGTTTACTAGAGAATTCTTCAAAGAAGGATGAAGTATGAGTAGGACGCGAGTGTATTAATGCAGGGAAAAGACAAATAGTAGCAGGAAATCAGAAACAGGCTGGCGTAAACATTAAGATCGGAAGAAAAAAAGAACAAGGTAAAAACATTTCGCTCTGGAAAACAGTCGAAGATGCTCAATTTTGTGGCTCCACTGTCGTGTAGTAACCAAGGTTGTCCACTGGAGGTCAGGGTGCCATCTTGGTTTAGCCTTGGAGTCTGATCAGAGAGCAGGTAGAAGCAGTATCTCCTCGCTCCAATTGTCATCAATTATAGTCTTACATTTTCACCTTCTGTACTGTGAAGATGAATTACGCATGTAAAAAAAAGAGGAAAAGAAAACATAGCTTATGATTTCATTCGTTATACTGTTTTTATGTTATCATTTAAGGCCATCAACTCCTACCAGCATGACTCTGTGATGAGACGACTTCTTCACCAGCTCAACTTCTACATCATGCCCGTCTTCAATGTGGATGGATATCGTTTCAGCTGGACCACGGTACTGCAGATCTCCTTACAAACACAACACAGCCTGAATCCTGCTGTTCGTTACTTTCATTTTTAAGCATGAGTGTGAATGTTTTCTTGTTTTTGGACATTTTTTCTAATATCGTTATTTTTGTCAGGTGTATAATTCAAGCATGCAGTATAATAACCGCAAACACATCACTGCTGCCCACAGATTTCAAATACTTTTGAGGCTGTACACTGATATTGTGTCCAAGGGGTTTAGATATTGTAATTGAAAAACTAAACAGCAGAGTGATAACAATGTGTTTTTTCCCAGTATGCAGCACTTATGTCTGTATAAGTATCTATGAATACTTCAGAGAAAAATGCCTCTCAACTGTCTGCATGTCTGTTAGTAAAAGACCAACTAAAGCGGAATGAGTGACAGATGGATTATTTTGGAGATGGCGGAGAGGCTTCATTTGTTCAATGAGTCTGCCGGTCAGTCAGCATACACAGTGAAGTGTCTTTATTTTTCCTGTAGGATCGGTTCTGGAGGAAAACACGGTCCAAGAATCACAGGTTCCACTGCAGAGGAGTGGACGCTAACAGAAACTGGAAAGTAAAATGGTGTGGTGAGTTCAAGAACACAGAGCTCCAGTAGAAATCCTCTGATTCTCTCTCACATGCGGCACATGGGGACAGTCACACTGCAACTTTCCTTGTCGTCTGTTGCTGATGTCGTCTTTTCTGACTATTTATCAGTGTAAGCTGTGGCGAAAATATTTGTTTGCTGACAACAATCTGTGTCTGATGTCATTTAGTCTAGTGGGAGATGGCTGAGGGGATCTGCTGAATCATCGTCTTCACCGAGGGAGGGCTCTAAGAATTTGATGTTTTACAGACAGAGATGTGACGTGAGATGAGAAACCGGGAAACTGAGGAACCAGGTTTTGCCGTCTTGAAGGCATATTAACTCACAAAGTGGCTTTTTGGGGACTTTATTTGAAAGCTCACGTCAGTGAAATGTTTACGTAGCCTTGCAGTACATGAACGATTGAGAGTTTATCTCACACAGTGGACATTTAACCTGATTTCACTTCAAAAGACCATCGAATATACATCAGGAATGGACTTCTGAGGAGATAACCTTCTGAGATAACTTTAAGCTTGACTGAAATCCATGCTAATTATTTATGTTTTGCAACCACATTGTTCCTATGGGACTTGTATCGAGAGGACTTTCATATGCAAACATCAATGCAGCCTGTATTTGTTTGAGGCTGTTATCTCTGGTAATAATGTGACTTTGATGATTTTTTCCCACAATCACTCTCCCTTTTGGTCACTGGATATAACATCACAACTTCTTTTATGTCTAAAATCAAAATGTATTCCTGTGGAATGAAAAAAAAATGTTTTCTATGCTTTCGCTCACCAGAGGAGGGTGCCTCCTCTCATCCCTGTGATGACACCTACTGTGGTCCATACCCCGAGTCTGAACCTGAAGTTAAGGCCGTCGCCAAGTTCTTGCGCAAGCACAAGAAACGCATCAAATCATACATATCAATCCACGCTTACGCCCAAATGCTGCTTTACCCCTATTCCTACAAGTATGCCACGATCCCCAACTTCAACTGTGTGGTAAGACATCCAATTGCTTGAGAATAAACCAATAATGAAGTCTGTATTCAAAATAATATTCTTATCCATCACATGTTGGGGTTACTTGACTGGAACATCCTTGATATTGAAATCCTACTGGGCAGACGTATGAACAGGATCTCTAATGAGCTGACCTTCTGCTCTCATTGTCCAGGAGTCAGCAGCTCATAATGCAGTGACAGCCCTGTACTCTGCCTATGGAGTGAGGTACAGATATGGCCCTGCCTCCACCACCCTGTGTGAGTACTGCTCTTTGTTTTCATTGTGTCTTCCAAGTGTAGAAAACAAAACAGAATGGATTATTTGTCCTTTCGCACCTCTTGTTTTGTGCTCTGCTTCCCATCTCATCTTTGTTTGTTTTCTGTTGCTAACAAGGAAAATAGAGCCTCATTCATGTTATGAAGGAGCCAGAAGTGCCCATTTCTTCTATAAATACACAATCAATGTGGTCTTGCACTCTTGCATTGAACGTACTTCGTGAGAGGAGCTAAATGCAGAGATGTAGCAATAAGAATGCAATGCTTTTAGACTCACCTAAAATGTAATCAATTTGTAGTCAGCAACGGTGGAAGAATTTTTAAATAGTTCAGTTAAGTAGCTCGACCACACGTACAAGAAAAAGTCTAGCTTTTTAAAATGTTACCTCAGTGAAAGTACTTTAACATTTGCATTTTTAAAAATGTTTCCTTTTTTGTGTGTTTAACTTGTTCACAGATGTTAGCTCAGGCAGCTCTATAGACTGGGCCTACAGAAACGGGATCCCTTACGCGTTTGCATTTGAGTTGAGGGATACAGGACACTTCGGCTTCCTCCTGCCGGAGTCGCTGATCAACCCAACCTGCACCGAGACTCTGAGGGCAGTGAAGGCCATTGCATCAGGTCTGCTTAAGAAGTGTGAAACAGACAAGGACAGATTTCCATATATATGAGCGCACTGTAGGTCCCCGGAGCTCCAGCTTCACAGAACCTTATCTCGACACCTCGTATTCCTCTGAGATTTCATATCCCCCCCCCCCCCAGATATTATCAGGTGAAGACCTGAGAAGAACCAGCAAAGCATGCATTTTAATTTGCTTTTCTTGTGTTTGAGGTCGTTCGCCTTATTTTCTTTTTCTGATGAGATATGAACTGACGGTGGCAGGGTTGTTTTGTTTTTTTGCCACCAGCCTGTTTATGTACGATAAGATCCCACAGTGTCAGAATCAGTGGGCCGCTACGTGTACCATGCAAATCCAGTGTGCCGAGCCTGAATCATGTCGAGCATCTGATGTTGTCCTCCTTCCCCAAAATCCTTACTGCCACAAAAATATTATTAATGCTGACTTTTCCATGATATAAGCTGAATGTTGGACACGTGAGCGCTTGTCACAATACAACAGCACTTTTATTTTTTTAAAGAAAACAGCTAAGATTTGATTGTCTTCCAAAAATATGTAATGTTATTCACATTTTTCACATAAACTGCTTTTAATCACGCGATCTCTATTCTGGTTGTGTTCTATTTTGAAATGAGTCCCATCAAGTGCCAGTACCTTAATATTCATGTATTAATGCCTTTATTACTGCAACATTGTCGGTGTACATACATTATGCTATTACCTGACAATCTTGGGTTTGGTTTAAATTTAAATGTGTTTTGTTCGATTTTTTAAATAAATTTGGTTTAGACTAAAATTTGGATTGAATGACTTTTTACTTTGGTAGCTTACTGTGTCATTACTCAGGTATGGATCGGAGACAAAGTCAGAAATGTTTATTTTTTTGACAGCTCATGTGCTTGATATGAGGTTCTAATAAATAGATGAAATCTGACTTAATAAATGATGTTATATAACACTATAAAGTTCATGTTGTCATCTCTCTCTAATTGAAATCAGCCACATGTCACAGTTGTATCCCATAGTTGTATGTTCCACATGTTTACATGTTGCCTGACTTTTATCATGATAAACTAAATTACATTCCACAGTTTAATGAGTCACAGCTTTAAGCACAACACTTCAAATCAAACATCCTCCACTTTTTCTTTTCTGCAGCTCTGGTCTTATTTATGGATTCAGAAATGGTGGAGCTGACATGCAAGACATCCCAAAGAGAAAATGAACTCTGCCGCCCACAACTGCCAAATATGTTTTGTCAAATTGCCAGATTTCCTGGATGTATTTGCTGCTGAACTTTGCTAAATGTTGCTCATGGCCGAAAAAGGCGGTGTAGCTAAACATAGGTCCAGTCATCGATGATGTGACGCATTAAGCAAAGTGATGGCCAGGTTGAAAAAAAAGAAGATATAGAGATATCTGCAACATAATAACCATAGACAATAATTGAATGTGAAAAATTCATGTTTTAAGGCTAGGCTTAAGTTTTATTCATAATGATGGAAAAAAATTACCTCGGCTTCCAAAAATTACCTCATGCATTCCGGCTAATTCGGGAGAAAAATAATGTAGGTTTTCGATGTGTTTACGTCAAAATGTTGGCGGTAAATATGTCTATATTTTCAAATATGATCATTTGATAATAACAACAATACTTATGTTTCTTCTAAATGTCAAAGTTTTAAGTTATATTTAAATATACATGTAGCTGTAAAAAATATCACAAATTGCATACTGAATGAATGTTCCTGTTCATTCCACAAATACATACAAAAACAAAATGCACGTACACACATGTATAATGAGTATACATTGTAAGTATGTACATGGAAAAGTTGCATGTTGTTCCTCGAGAAAAAAAAACCTAGGAGAAATCCTGCAAACATTGAGGCTGGCATGATTGGTTTAATTCGTAACATGCATAATTAATACCAGTTAATTTACATGTGACTTGAATAAGATCGTGTAGGCGTATGCACGAAAGCTTAGCTGTAAGACTACACTCATGACATCTCTCTCTCTCTCTTTCATTCTCTCTCTCTCTCTCTCTCCCTCCCTCTCTCGCTCTATCCCTCTCTCTCTCTCTCTCTGCTGCCTCACTGCGACCGTTCTCAACGTACGTGACGTCGCTTCCTCTCTCCAACATGGCGCAGGAGGCAGGTCGTTAATGGAAATCTGAGGGATTTACCCCACCTTCTGTGTTTATTTATGTTTGTCTGTTAGGGGCTCCGAGGCTGACATTTGTAAGGGACTACATCTCTACTCGAGGCGGCTGCAGCCCCCCCTCCCCTCTTGGGACCAGGCACACCTCGCCCCAAATTCCGGTGCGACATGTTTGAGGGCAAAAAGACGAAAAACATGTTCCTCACACGAGCTTTGGAAAAGATTCTGGCCGACAAGGAGGTGAAAAAGGCTCACCATTCACAACTGCGCAAAGCCTGCGAGGTGGCACTTGGTAAGTTGTGTTGTTTCAGCTGCACATTTCCCCCTGTCTTGTCTTGGACTCATTGATTTAGACACGTCATGCAGCCGCTCACTTATTACTCCGGCGATCCTGCAATGTCGCAGCGTTTGGCAACGCGGTGTCATTACCCGGTCATTAAGCGCCCGACCCGCTAATGTCGTATTGTCTGGCGTTATAATTCAGCCAAACCTGCGTAGTTAATTGACGTGGCACGGGCTCGGATTCCGTATCAAACACGGAAATGGTGCAGGAGGGGTGGGTGTTTGCAACACTGAACCGATGCTGCGAAACAAGTAGCGACGTGAGAACAGGCCGAGCACTGGGCAGAAAACTAAGTTGTTAACGGCTGCATCCTCCTTCAGTATCAAACTGACCAATAACCAAAGCTTATACATTCGCCAAGTGTGCACTAAACTCATTTAAACGGCTTTATTTGACGCGTTTCACATCGTAAAGGCGTGATATGTTTGTCTCTTCCTGGTGCACACGAGACGTAAGCTAGTAGCCGTGCCCGGTTGAGTTCATGGCCGGTTTTCCTTTTTAGTGCATCCTTTATGCATTAAACAGTTTAATTGTTGAACTCTGTTGGCTCTAATCCTCGTTATTATGTTGTAAAACTACACGAGAAGTCGGGACAGTGAAGACAGAAGACGTCAGCTGTCAGTAGCACCTCGATGCTAAAACAGTGTCAAGCTAACGGTTGTGAAAAAGATGATTTCCGGTAAGATATCAAAAATAAAACAACAATTGAAATAAACGCGATACTAATTAAAATTGAAGTACATTAAAATACCAATCTCAAAAGATACATATGTTTGTAAAATAATGAATATGAAATAACAAACTTTAACTTCATACAGCACGTATCCGCGCCATGTTGTTGTCACGTCGATTGTGCTTTTATTTTGAAATCAACCTCACTTAACGTCCGCTTTCAATTGAGCTACATGTGGTAGCTTTCTGAAACTATTTGTTAGCAGGTGTATCTTCCGAAACACGTTCTTGAGGTGACTATTAGCCTAATAATAAATATAGAGTTTATAAATTACAATTTAAAACAAATTCCCAGATCTGCTAATATTTTACATTTATAATACGTTAACGAATGTTGTTTTCACATGCCAAACTTCGTTATCTGTTCTCTGCTGGAACAAGCTGGGTTTTGTCCTGCAAAAGGGAGTAATATGACACTACCAGAGAAACAAAGAGTCCATGTTATGCAGCAGCCAGACATCCAACCTGTCTGGACAGTTGCTGCCTTTACCAACTCTTTCAGCTGTTGGGGGGTTTTGAAATGGCCTTGAAGGCTAAACACACCGATCGTGTTTGTCAAGGCTTGCTCTGATGTTTTGTAAAACCAGCCCACCTACACACAAATCATATTTTCCTTCCCCCACTTTGTTTGTTGAGCAACAGAAAATAAAGGCTGGAGAAAAGAGGTTAGTGTTCATTGAAAGAGTGAGCCTCTCTCTAGCATGGAAAATACACCATAAAATGCTCCAGTGTCAATATTGTGAATCAGATAATAAAGACCTGCATTAATGATGTCATCAGGCAACATTCTTTTTTTGCTGTAAGTGAATCAGCCACCCTATGGGTTTTATTGAAATGTAGACCATCCAAATATGAGTCAGAAAACAACCAAGAAAGTGCCATGAATGCTGACTGTCTTACGGCATCCGAGCAGGTATTTACTGTTTATGGATCGGCACCATATTTTGTCTCCACATGACATCGCCACTACAGTCTCTCTCTATGCAACTGATCAACAATCACCAGTTAACACTTAATTATATTTCAGGGTGTACTTTCACTCTAAAAAAGCAGTATTAGTCACACAGTCATTGTTTTCCGCTCTCCTCGGGTCAGAAGCCGGGCTAACACTACTCAGGTAAAACCCTGTGTGGCAGTACAGTGCAGAAATGACACGGTATCAATTCTCAGCATAATTACTGTCTATGTGGATTTGAACTTCACACTAAGGCTCAGTCGTACACTAAAAACTTACAAAATGAGAATCTCTGTAATGAGCGTGACAGTGGCACAGTAGTAGTGCATATCAAAAACGACTCGGTGACCCAGTATACTGAGTGACTTACATAATCCCCTCCAGCTATTGGGGCTCTGAGACATCTCAGAGAGAGTGCCTGTGCCAGAGTCTCCTCTTTACTGTCACTGAACGTTCTCCTGTTATTCACTGTGCCGAACTAGGTACAAGTATTGTTAGATTTATATTCCCTTGTATAACACAAGATGGTATATTTATTTACTTTTCATGTATTTATTTATTTATTTATCACTGCAGGATTGTAATGCATAGGAGTAAGGTAAAAGGCTTTCGTTAGGCTGCCTTTTTCCTCCTCTCTTCCAAACTGACCTTTCTCTGGATTATCAAAATGTCCCTCAGCAGTTTCCCAAAAAGAAAGCCATCTCAATTTCTCACACGCTCTAAACTGTCGTGGCGTAGAGTCCTATTATCTTTGGAGCGTATCGTGGTTTCTTTGAGAGGAGCTGTCTGATTGGAGAAAGAGACAGAGGATAAACCTGATCGTTGACTCAAGTTATCAAAGGCCCTCAGGCTGTATCTGCCTCTCACTTGTCAGAGGCGAACATCAGAGGCAACAACAGAGGCGTTCGGCTGATTGTCATCACGCATTGCTAGCTTCACGTGAGGCTGGCTTAGTGGATGGCTTCATTGTTTTTTAACACAACCTGTTCTTTCTGACTTGAGATGTTCACAGGGCAGCACTGTTGCTGCAAAACAGTCACACTGTGAATGTAACAAGGAAAATCAGGGAACTCTGTCCAAGCTACCATGCGAAGAGGAGTGAGCGCTTGTATCCAGAATAGTAGTCACTCGAGGAGTCGAGTCCTGCTGAGCACATTGCTCATTATCTCTCCCCTCAGGGTGTATGATCTGAGGGTCAGCTGCATAGGTCACAGCAACCTGTAAACCTTTTTTTTTATTCCTCCTGTCAAGTCCCATTACCTGCAGATGCATATTCTGTTCAGGATCTGGGGGCAGCCACTGGAAAGAGAAATACACCACATCTGAAGCTTTGTCGGATACTCAAAATCTTCTTTTTACTTTGTCTTTCAATGAAAAATTATTTACGAAATACCTGTAGTTGTAGCTTAAATGTAGTGGTTAATGTGTTGTTGTGCGGACAAAATAAATATGGTGCAGATAGCTTTATTTGTTTGTTGGGCTGTCCTTGACCAAATACATTCTTAGTTGATTAACACTGATACAAATTTGTCAACTAATCAAGTTTCTCCACAAATAATCTCTTAAACACATTATTTTAAAATCTTGTGTTTACCAGAGATGTGCTCATTCAGAATTAAGATAATCTCAAAAAATGACTAATCAACTAAAGTAAACGACCGATCAGTCGAGAGGGGGCAGCCTAATTTGTTATCACGTTTACCTAATAACATCAAGCAGACACAGAGCAAAATGGACCCATTTGGATTCATCTTTATTGCCACCTGACGTCCATTATTCAGCAATATTTTGTTCCTGGTTTGGTCCACCAGCTCTTGAGAAAAACATCCGACTCCTCATGGCTTTCTAAATAATAGATTTTCTTCTCCACTTACTGGAGCTGTTTCACACGGGACAGGTACGGTTTACTTGTCTGGGATTGTTTGCTTGGGAAAAACACACCTTCCTTTTGCTTTTATAAGTGTATGCAAGAGCAGTGTGTTCAATTTATGCCAGAAAGTCGTGTTGTGATCGAGCCATATCGCTGTCAGTTGGCTTGTCAGTAATTGCTGGCTGGCAGATATTGACAGTTTGAGTGTCTGTGGTTAGTTCCCTGCTGTCTGAGGGATTTAGCATTCATTCAATCTGAATGTTTTGCAACATGGGGTGGGTATGAGTAAATAAATAACAATAAACCAGGAGCTAGTAGCGATATTGACACAGTACACTGACTCCTGGCACACTGTAGTGGTCGTGTTTGTTTCCTTTAATTTATTCATTGGACCACATCGACGTTAGGTTTGTTCCGGATGTTGAAGGCCTCTTAAAGTTGGTGTTATTTTGTGTTATTGTTATCATAGTTTTTGCAGCTTTGGAGTGAACCTAGAGTTTCCAAACTGATAGATCATCACAATCATTAATTAATCATAAACCTCTCCTAATAACAATTTACATAACTGTAATCTTTTCATGATTTAAGAAATGTTTCCTCCTCATACACGGGACGTTTTCTTCAACTAATGTCTCTCTGAGGCGTTTGTCGCATCACCGTAGAATTTTGCCATGAAAGTCAAAAGAAACCTTGAACACAGACAAAAACAACAAGAGTTTGTACGCTGCTGTTTTGCACCAAAATCAAGGCCACTGCCTGCTCGCCACCTTTTTTATTTGGAGTTGGCGAACTTGGCAGGACAGCCAATGGAACAAATGTACCTCTGATCGTGAAGAATGGCCAGCACATGCTCCTCTATGATAAGCTGCCCTATAGTCGCCACATGCTCCACCATGATAAGCACCAGGCTATAAATGATCCTGTTAATTAAGGCTTCTACCACGACACTCTGAAGACCCACACAGTCTTCTACAAACACGGCGTGCAGGAGCTGAGGGCTGCCATCAGTGCAAGCCTCGGCTGTTTGCGCTCTTACTGAAAATTAAAAGCTTTTCTCTATTTGTGCACCTGACAAACATTTTTACCGGCATTCTTCATATTCCTGACTGAAGTTTATCAAGCCAGAAGTTTAAAAGCAGGCAGATTTCTTTCTGATTCCCATGCAGCGGAGACCCAAACTGCTGATGAAACTGGCAGGTATTCCCGAGGATGAGGAAGTGTAAACGAAGGAAGCAATGGCAGCTGTTGACTACACCTTCACTAAACCTTCCATTGTTCGACTTGAACTGGAATCGGCTAAATGTGCATGTTGGGTGCAAGTTATAGTCCTGAAATCTGAATTATTTAAAAATATAAAATACATACAGATCCCATTCCGCAGTGAAGCAACAAACAAATAGAGACCAGCTAGACGAGACGCAGACATGTTTCCCCCTTCAAGCCTGTTGGGCTTCTGCTAACGATTATTTGCCGTATTGACTATTTCATTCAGTATTAAAATTTTTGCAAGTTCTCACTCCAAAGATTATAAGAGGTCTGACCTGGTTTTTGAATATGTATAAAAGTCTGGTAAACGCATTGTTCCACGATAAAGTCTGTTGCGACATCGCTCTGAAGGGAGACGTGAGAAGGGTGAGGCCCTCAAGCCTGGTTACTGTCTCATTTCTCCTGTGCAGACTAAGTGCAGACGCTTAAGCTGCTTGTAACCCCAAAGGTTGACCGGTATTCAGATAATGAGCTCTGGAGTAGTCAACATGGCAGTCGGTGCTCGCTCTGAAAGCATAAAAAAAAAACTTTCATCAATACGGACAAGATAGTTTAGAATTTAGAAGAAAAGAGTCTGTTTTTTAAAATTCTTTCACAATTCGTTTTTTATTTATCTTCTTACACTGATACTCTCATACATAATGCAGTATTTCTCTCCACTTGTGCTTCCTTTAGTTTCAGGACAGGTGATCAATTAATTATACTGCAAACAGATGAGACGAATGAGAGGAAACCTCCCATTTCTCTCTTCTCTGTTTGTTTCCTCTTGTGCCGCTCACATTTATCTGTAGCATCTATCCTTTTTGATCTATCATCTGTATTCATCCAAGGAAAGCTGTTGCCAAGAAAATAATTCATCACCATTACTGAAGGAGATTTGTCGTAAACAGTGTCGTTTGCAACAGAATCAGTGATTATATCCTTTCGAGTTTGTTTTTGACCTCTGTACTTACTTGGTTAAATGTGTTCAGTTGTCCTCTGTCCTACAGCTAGTGTTGTTGTTTTTATTAGTGCAATTCCTGTGTGGAAAGGATCTTAAAATAATTCATAATATCACTTAAATTCTAAAAGACTGTTCTGCTGATGACTCGGCTGGTCTTCATGGACGAAAAGTGAACAAGCAGCAGCACCTTGGTAGCCGAGTGCCTACACCACATGTAACCATATAATGTCCCAGGGACCTTTGTTGCATGTCATACTCCTCTCTCTCTCCCACGTTAGCAAGCATGGCGAACCGTCTTCCACTTCCCGAGTGGAATACAACAGCTGTGGGCTTTTGTCGAGCCGCAGAGGCAGGTTTAAATAGCTGGACGGTACATAATGAAAGCTAACATGGGCTCAGTCACACTCCGAGATGTGTTTTTTTTTGTTTTCCCACAAGCACACATACAGGACTATAACTTCCTTATAACAGTAGTACACCAAGAAAGTTGACCCAACTGACTGAATATGAATATTCTTTGAAGACATGCAATGGTTGTCTCACCATGCCTGAGTTTGTACTCCATCATATTGTGCCGCTAAGCATGCTGGGACTTAAAAGAGGGTAGGTTGGATGAGAAAGGGCCCTTTGGCTGAAGGAGCTGACGAGGATGCGGCTCACAATATACACACATTAATCTTCCATTCACTGGCTATTATCTCCAACTTGTGCAGCAAGGACAGGAAAGTGCAATTCATAGCGTTGGAGGAGAAAAGTGCCAAATCATATATCAGCTGAGTTATTTTAAATGACTTAATTCGAATAACAAAGCCAGCAGCTGAGTAATCAAGGACTTGTGGAGGCCGAGTTTTGTCACCGTCTGGCCAAAAAAGGAGAGTCCTAATTCAGCCGTGGTGATTAAACGCAGGCTTGTGAGAGTGAGGAGTTCGGTTGGACACACGCACGCCGATGTAATGCGCATACACACACGCAGGCGTGCGCACACATGAGCGCACTCACGATTAGGTAGCCCAGACAACCTCTGACAGTGTTTCGTTCTTCCCTCTCCCAATGTAATTACTGCCGTGCAACCTTTCCTTTCTGCCTGGACAATGGAAATGTCAGGGGTCTGATTTTTCTCAGGCTCAGCGCGGTGGTCGCAGCTGCCCCGTGTTTAATCTATGTTTGGTAGGAGGTGGAGATGTACACTTACGCGCTGATTCATCCACAGATTATCTGATCTGTGTGGCCCAAAGCTGCAGTGTAGTGTGCTCATTACTATGCCTGGACATATTGTCTCATTGCTAACTGCCCTCAAAATGCGGTTTCTTCATTTCCAAACGCACCAGACACGTGATCATGTTCACGGCCTCAATAATAGGTCAATGTTGGACACAAAATAGAGATATGACTTTACTTTTTTACATATTGCGCCATCCTAAAGCCAGAGTATGTCCATCTGACACCTGTGACTTTCTTTCTCGTCTCCTCGACTTATTTCTCTTATCCTGTCGAGCCACACTCGCACCTTCTTTTTCTTTACCTGCTTGAACATCCTGCACGGTCAGCGCTCCCCATCTGGATAGTCGCAGCCACCAAGACCGCCGTGTTTTACTGAGGTGAAAGCAATCGGGCACTGGATTGAATTAAAGCTGATCGCTGCATGCGGAGTGGTTGGAGCCAACCATGGGTCCATGCCAGATGCAGACAGGGAGCTCTTTGAAATGTAAATGCTGCAGGGTGGCGTTTCTTAGTCTCCAGCTCCTCGCTCAGGTGGTGGAAACTGAGTCTGAGGGTGATCTCTAACCTCTCCTCTGTGGCTGTGTGTGTTTAAAGGTTGTTGGGAGCCCATGAGGAAGGAATATATGGGTTATGTTGCATGGTTTTTGACCCACCCAAAGGGCAGAAAGTGATAAGAATGCTTTTAAATTTTTTCCTCTCTGGGAATTTTCTCTCTCTCTCTCTTTCTTTTTTTGGTCCGTGGTAGAGGATACGAATGCAAAAGGCCTCACACAAAGAACCAAAACATGTCTCACAACAGTGCTACAATGAGACTTACGATGCTGTTCTTCTTTAGTAGCCTTGTAATGTGAGCACACATACACACTCATACGCCACATGGGCACAAACTGTGGAACTGACGAGAGACAGCGGATTTGTTTTGGAAGCCAGCCTCGTCCTTGTCCTTGCTTTCTTTTACCACCCCCCCTCCCCGCCAATCGGCAACAAGGCTGTTTTCTTGTTGCTGATCTTGTGACGTACTGCAGAGTGTCTCCAGAGAGCAGTCTGTTTATCTCTGTCCCTCCCGCCAGAGGAGCAGCCGTGTGCAGGCTCTGCTGTGTCTTAATTGATAAAATGCTGAAGCTCTCATGGGAATTTTTGGTGTGAATACGTGTGTGTGTGTGTGTCTGTGTGTATGCTAATTAAATGTGTGTGTACATACTGTATATGTGCATGTTTGATTGTGATTATGTGTGTGAACATCTAGCTAAAATGTCCACTTTTTGAATTAGCGATCATCCAACGGCGTTAGTCAGCAGGTTTGTGGTATGTGTTGCCTCCGAGGCCTGTCGTTGCATGGCTTTACCTGCTTTACGCCCCAGTGAGGTCTCCTCTGATGAAGGAGACCTCTCATAGGAGCCCACAGCGTCCAGTATGTGAATCAAGGTACTTTATCACACAGCTCGGTGATAGGCTTTGGGATAGAGATAGCTACTCTTGTTTTCAAACCCTTTCGTTTATAAGATTTTTTTTTTTTTTTAAACCCTTATTTAATCAGGAAAGTCCCATTGAGATTAAAAAAATCTCTTTTTTGCGCGAGACCTTACCAAGACAGGCAGAGGCATAAAAAACACATAGTTACAGAGAAAACATAGACGAAAACAGGTTAAAACAGTCAATTTAAGAAACATTTACATTTTAGGGAACATGCTTCTATTTCTTTTATTCTGGATTTATAAGCGGTCAATGGTAACAGTTCTTTAAGCTTAAAAACATATTCCATGTTGGAGGGCAGAGTACAAAAAAAACCTTTTCCCCATTTCCATATGCCTACTTTAAAAAGCCTTGATAATTAAGTAGATCTGCAATATTATGTTATTCATTGTAATCCCTTGCTCTCTAGGTGCACCGTCTCTGTTTGTACCCCTTTAAAAACAATGATGTATTCCTGACACATATCTTTGCAATAGAACTGCAGGGCCGCATGAACAAACATATCGCATTTACAGCACGTGTCAGCGAGCAGAGCCCCTTGGGTTGAAGTAATGGTCACTTTGTGTCTGTTTACACATCATTCTGCAGACGTACTGCACCTGGGATGAGCTGCAGCTGCTGGTGGGGAACTGCTTTTGTACTTCTGTATTTGTTTAAACAGGAAATGTAAATGCAAATCTTGTCCAAACCATCTTTCTCAACAGTACTACCGAGCGGAGAGTCCCAATGAGGAAGAAACGTGATTCACAATGTAAACAAACACACACATTTGCATATCTAAAAAAACTATAACGTTAAAGGTGCCTTACTCACCGAAAAACATTGTGTGCATCCTTGAGGTCTAACAAACGTGTGGAAGTATTTCAAATCAGGCCTTGCTTCCATGCATGCTCACTTCCTAGTAGTCTTTCTTCCTCCCTGCCCTTGTTGGTGCTTCCCTATGCAAGTCAGCGCCCCTGTTGGTCTGCGGAATAGTGTGAAACCTTTTGGCAAGACCGTATCACAGCAGGCGTGCATGCCCATAGGCGTCATTTGGTGTATGCATGAGATAAACAAAACGAACGACTCCACATGGGAACACAACTCGCAGTGCAGTTATAGATGACATAACGCCACAGGGAACCTTCAATTGAAGAGTGATTGTTGTGTTCACTTTTGTCAGAGAGTAACTGTGTACACAGAGTAACTGTGTAGTAGAAAATAAAGTGTGAAAAACATTTTACAGTGCAACTTCAGCACTGATCGAGTCCTTACTTGCAGCACAAGTAATGCACTCTTGCACAAGCACACATTACATGACCGCACAAGCATCCGGGGAGGATAGGACTTGTGATTCCAGTGTTAATGGTCCTGGTCGTCCCTGTGGTGGACACTCCCAACAGGGTCCGCTGCTGCTGCTGCTGCTGGCTAAGGAATGCTTCGTCACGCCGCTGAGGCAGGGTGGCGCCCAGGAAGAAGAAGAAGAAGAAGAAGAAGCAGCAGCATTTAGCCTGCCAGCAGCTTTTGTCAGCAGTGAGAGACGGGGAGCAGGTTGTTATGTCATGCTGCCTCGAGACGCAGTCGAACTTTGATGTGATGCTTCATGAAAGCAGCCATTCTGCTTTGTGTTAATGGATGTTGTGTTTTCTAAAATGCATCATCATGTGGTGCATCTTCACCCCCCGAGCAGTCACCGTATAGTTTTAGCCCCTCTGCGGTGTTTGGTTATTCAGTGTTTCAAGTTTAATGAATATGCATGCACCTCTTTGAGCAACACTGTTTGCTTTCCTCCACATGCATTAACTCGTGGTTGGAGCATTAGGTTGTAAGCTGCGGTGCTCCGGGGATTTTGGTAGTAGTCGCTCCATGAGGGGAGCACATTCTTCATTCACTCGGCTTAGATTTTCCTCCAGATATTCGAGGGATTTAAAGTGGTAACCCTGCGACAATCCTGCTTCTAACCTTTGCACAGCGTGGCCAAATACTCCCCTTGCTGATTCATCAGCCTTATCTATTACGCCTGCATATTTGCATCCTAAGAGGTTGACTACACCGTTGTGCAGTTGTTATCCAAGCCATGATCAGCTTCTGCTGTAGCTCCGTGCAAGTGTGATTGAAGGGATCACTGATAAGCCCCTTTTGAAACATGTATCGCTGGAGAAGCCTGTCTCTGCTCACTGTCCAACTCAGCGGCTGAGTGTGAGGTTGTCCTGGTCAGGACTTGGTCATCTCAGTCCGACACTGTCACCTGAAGCTGTGAGGTTGTCGTGCCTTTTTGTCTCTCAAAATAACAGCTATCCTTCCCACAGGATTTCAGAAGCTGTCATATGGCCCGCGGTCTTCATGCGCAGTGCTGATCACACCGTGTGCTGTGCTATTTGTTTCCCAAGTGCAACATCCTAGCTGACAGGGGTGGCATTTACTTGTTTTGCGCAAGCTGACTTCGGGCTGACGTACTGAAACTTTTTGCCTTGACGCTGTCCTCATCTCATGTATTTTTCACGGAGGGCCTTGTTGTGTAGGTGCCGTATATCGGACTTTTAGACTTTGGCTACGAGCTTTAATATGCCTGCCGCGTCACAAGGCTAATCTATAGCGACTTGTGTGCAGTGCTGTCTTTGCTCGACATGGAGGCATCCAATAATAAATCAGGATATGTTTCATGAATTAATCACGGCATAATGGTTGGAAGCTTTGACTCAGCAACTCTGTGTGTCACGGTATCAAGATAATAGTCAGGGCTGAATGTTTTCTGAAATTCAGGAAGTGCTTTATTTCCCCATCAGGAGGACAAAGGTCACTAATACTATTGGTGCTACGATAGCACTCGGCAGTGGGGAGGTGTTCCTGACTTGCACGTGTGCCTATACTCTGCCGCATTCATGCACGTCTATTTTGTACACTTCCTATTTCTCAAAAATCTCCCTGTGCCCGCTCGCCTTATCCAGGCGTGCAGTGCAGTCACTCCAGAGCAGAGGGGAGAAATGATTAGCCAGGTTTTGACTGACCTTCTCCCCAGCTTAGAGGCAGCTTTCAAGAGGGCCTTTGAATAGCTGACAACCTCGGGGTATATGAGACTCAACAGTGCCAACTCGAACCCGAGCAAAAGGCTTTCATTTGCACAGTATCTGGTCAGGACTGGACTGCTTAACTTGCCTTTGTGGACACTGCTACGCAAATATGAAGGCGGTAGTAATGCAATAATACACCAGAGAAATAGGAAATTTCTACATGCATCTTACGCTCGTATTTCTTCTTGCTGAAAAACATGTAGGCCTAAAATGACCGTCTCTAAAAGGAGAATTTGGCGTGTGCTGGCATTAATGCTCATTTAACGTCTTACTGTTAGTTTCTGGGCCAAAGTCAGTGTAAGAGGGGAAAAAGTACCTTGACGATGAGTGAAATGGTGGAGGGGATTGAGTCCCTAGCCGGCTGCTCTCATACATTATGGAGCTGTGAAAGGCTTTGTGTTGAGGTCTAGGCTATAGCTCACTGGAGAGCAGGGTGGCTCGGTCAGTAAAATGGGCTCCCTGTGTATGTATGCCAATTCCCCACTGGGGTAAGAGCAGTGTTACATCCTCAGTGTTTGTTTTATGGTGGAGACATATTATTCTCACCTGTTGGAGCATCAGCCCTGCAATGATTTGATTGTACAGAAAAATCAAACCTGTAATTCAGTATCATGATTAAAGAATTACAACAATGCCGTATAAATCAATCAGTATATCAGTATAGCTTATTTGAGCCTGTAAACAAGTGGAGGGATTGACCTTATTGTGCCTTTTTTAATTTTCCACAAAACTTGATTTTTATGTAATAGGAGGATAATGAATGGATGTGTTTTTGCAACGACTTCACCAATTCTAGGCTTTTGTGGGATTGTGACGGCAGTTCTTACACTGAAATAATGAATACTGCCGAGCCAGAACCGTTACAGAGTCGCTATGAGTCTTCCTAAGGATGCACTGAAGAGTGACAATTCACAAGGTATTTATACAAAGAAGACAAAGGCGTGGGGTTACAAAGGAACATGAGTGATTGAATCAGTGTGGGAATCATAACGTAAAGGTCCTTGTCCTGCCCTTTTGCTGACGGCCGGTCCACTGGAGTGATTGATTACTTGATAGCAGGTACAGGGAAAACTACAGGAGGGAGAATGATTTGCATACAGAGGTTTGTGAAAGATAAATACAACTAAGAATATATATATTTCCCATTAGAGGAGTCAGTTTCTCAAGTTTCAGTTTCACACTTTTAAAGTCTCACGAGTTGTTTCACAAAAGCTCCATGTCTATTTAATTTGAACTCTTTAGATTCAGGAGTGGTGTCATCTGCATCACCTCAGTGTTTTGCCCACTACACTGAACTACTGCTGCTGCGGTCGCACTTTGTTTATACTGGGTCCTGGCATCGGACAAACCAGGACAAGGAACATGGCGTCTTCAAGGTCAGCAGTGTTGTGTGTGTGTCTGTGTGTGTGTGTGTGCTGCAGAGCTGAGGGAGATTGAGAGTGGGGTTGTGTTAATAAGTGACAAAAGGTTGCCATTGCTGGCCTCTTAGCTTGTACAGAAGAAATGCTAAACAGGAATCCCGCAGAACACCAGAAGTGTTTGAAGAGTTGGTTTTATTCAAGTTGTCAACTCTGTTTAACTCTTCTCTCACCAGTGAAGAATCCTTTCAGTATTCTTTTAGTTTGTATCCAGTGTTTGGTTTATTTTTGGGCACCTGATCAGACTATAATGAGCCGCTTTGGGATGCGTCTCCCTCTTTGCGCCGAGGCAAACGCAAACTTTAATGCTTGTATTCACATTTCTTGAGGTTCATTCCTTGCAGCATACGTTCTGATTATATCACGCCTCAAGTTGATAAAAATTAGATTCAATAACTTAATAAATAATTGAGTTTTGCGCACGCTTGTGTCAGTCCCACTCGGCCGCCTGCGCCTGGCTGCCGGCATATGTCTGCACTCTAACTGTGTGTGTTTGTTTTGAAACCGGTAGCTGGCAGATCAGATGTGATTCCACTGCCTTAATTTGTGGCTGGCGTCTGCCCGGTCCCCGGGGCGTCCAGCACTTACATGTCTGTTCTTTCTCATCAGCAACACCCCCCCACTACGGTTGCCATGGTTTCACCGTTCAAGTCCTTGGGTGACAATTCCTCATCAACACTCCTGATACACCGAGCTAATTATCTGACGGTTACTTACACAGACAATATGACGAGGCCCACCCCTCCACCCAAACCAGCCGCTCGTGTGCTCACCTGCCTGTCTTCCTGTGTGTGTGTGTGTGTGTGTGTGTGTGTGTGTGTGTGTGTGTGTGCGCGCGTGCGCGTGCACGTGTGTGTGTGTGTGTGACGTGTGTGCATAAATCTAATAATCCCATTTGACGCAAAACTGATATTAAGAGCGGAAAAGCCTGGGGTCCAGTGCGTATTTATAATTTCACACATCCTGGTAACTACAGAGCTGCAGGCTCAGCAGAGCGGGACAGAGACGGACGTACGGCGTTTTCCTTCGCTGTTCAGCACGTTGCCGTTCTCTCTGGTCCAGCTCTGTGATGTCGGCCTTTGAACCAAGCCGCTAGCTAAAGTGATGGGGTGTCTGCTGGTAGAGATGAGCGGTCAGACGGGGATGTTTATTCACTCCAAAGAAATGTTCTGATTGGCTGTCGAGGATTTCAAAGTTTGCAGGAAACACACGGAGCAAGAAAATTACATTCATGAATATTCATGAGTCTCATAATGCCGTATTTGTGATAGTGATAATTAGTGCTAAAACAAGTAGTCAATTAATTAATTTGATCAACAGAAAATGAATCAACAACCATTCTGATAATACATTCTTTTTGGTGAAAGCAAATATGCCAAAACAAGCTGAAATGTGAAATTTGTACAGATTTTCTCTGTTTTGTATCATTATAAATTAAATACTGCTTGAGTTTTGGCCTGTTGGCCAGACAAAACAAGTTATTCGAAGGTTTAACTTTGGATTCTGGGAACATTTTAAGGAATAATCACAAAGCAGTCCCAGATGAGTTGATATTAGAAATAGTTCTTGCAGTCGTGGTGATTAAACAAATGTCTTTAATGTGTTTGCTGCAGGTCGTTCATAGTCAGGATAAAAAGACGCAGTCAAAGTATTTATCAGGCACTTCATGTTGAAGTCAACACCTTCAAGTGCCAGCTTTTACCTGGAAAGAAATCAAATGTGCGGTGAGCGTATTAAATAAACACAATATTATGAGAGGTTTTTCAATAATATCCCTACAGTAAAAATCTAAAGATTAAAGCTAATATGGGAAAAGCCATCATCATTATAACAAGTACATTGACATTGCTGGATATCTCTCGTTTGTTAAATCTGAAGCTTGAGCCAAAACTTCCATTCATTTCAGAATGGATGCTGCCCATCCATCACTCAAGAGAATAATCTCAAATGTAGCCTCAATCAATAATGGAAGAAATTGTTAGTTGCAGCTAATTGTTAAGTGATTAAATTATAATGTCGTCGATCAAGAAAAATACTAATATTGGCATCTTCTAAAACATGAGCATGTGGGATTTTTTTATACTTGAATTAGTCCGACAAAAAAAATACTTTTTCAAGGATCTTTCCTGAGGCTCTTGGACATTTACAAAAGAATCAACAGACTGAATAATCAGTGAGTCTCGTCATTACAGTTCTCTGTGTGTACAAGTCACTACAGGCAGTGCATACACACACATACACACACACCCACACATACACACATACACACACACACACACACACACACACACACACACACACACACGGGTCAAGGCTCAATGGTCCCACTCAATCTGTCTTCAGAATAATGGGCAGAAAAGATGACAGGATCACATGTGATTGGATTTCATGTTGAGTTTGGATCCACAGGGACTGCATCTATGTATTGATTCTCGGCTCCAAATCCAAAATGACTCTTGGCTGTGCTTCTTCTACGCGTGACTGTTCCCCGTGGTATAGTATAACGTGTTCAAAACCGGGCTTAATTTAATTCCACCGAGTGTTAAATGCTAAATATTCTCGCCAAATGGATTTCTTTGAAAGTACTGTTGGCCTTCCAGCAGTGAAATAATTGGGCTTGTCATTGCATTACTGGTGTTTTTCCCAACCATCACAGACTGGTGCAGTTCTTTGAGGACCTTGCCGATTGCCACTGTGTTTTAAAAAGCTTCCTCATTGAAGGCCCCCCCTCCCCCCTTTAAAGTCTAGTACCAATTGGCCTCTATTCCTCTCGCTGCAGCTCTATTTCGGTCTCTCCATCTCGCTCATGCCTCCCTCTGTGTTTTCTCTGCCTGCGCTCAGCAAGTTCTTACAACCGCTTTCATGCCTGTAGATCTGGGAAATAAACACAAACGTTGGCCTCGCGCGGGGTGAATAACGACTACAATAGCTGCAGCTGAGGCGATGCACTAGCCAGGCTCCTGTCTGCATGGCGCCGGAGCGTCAACAAGACCATCACCATAGCGACGCAATGCAACTGCAGTGGTTTTTTTCTTCTTGAATACTTTTAACTCAAGTGTGTGTGAGGACTTGCTCTGTTCTGGCATCGCGAGTGCAAAACATGTCAGATATTTGCAGTTATATATATATACTGTAGCCTCCGCACAGCGTGTTGCCTAAACCTCTGGGAGGGGACTTGGGGGCCACACACACACACACACACACACACACACACACACACACACACACACACACACACACACACACACACACACACACACACACACACACACACACACACACATTCCCCAAGGCTCGTAGTTGACTAAAAAAACATCTCTTCTTTTTTTTCTTCTTGCAGAGGAAATCAAAGAGGAATCAGAAAAATTAAGGTAAGCAGCTGATTAATTACATCCCATAATACGGAATTGGGGGGAATTTAATTGTTTTTTTGTCTCTTTCTGCTTGTTCAGTCACTTTAAAATTCATAGCTCCACTGAAGGCCTTTCAGTGCTTTCTCCTGTGTTTAGTCTGGTAAAGGGGATTAGGTGTGTGTGTGTGTGTGTGTGCGTGTGCGTGTGTGCATTTGCGGCCTTCAGTGTGTTTTTGTTTGTGTCTCTCAGCCCGGCCTGTTTCCAGCAGCCCCTTTCTTTCTTCTCACTAATGGCGTTCTTTATGAACCCCTGCCTAATGCTGGGCTTGTCTTTGAGGGTCTGTGTGTGTGGCCACGTTCGGTGGGCTCGCGTGTAGGCTGCCAAATAACGTGGGCTTGGAATGAAGCGTAGCAGCGTAGCATGATCGGCACCGCTCCTCTTCCCCATCTCTTCTTCCTCCCGCCGTTTTAAATTATGTTTCCCCCTCCTTCACCACCCGTTATCTCTCTCTCACTCCGGCTTTTCCATTCACTCCAAATTAGCATTACCAGTGACCAACTTCATCCGAATGTTACCCTTCAGGTTAGGGCTGCTAGATCAATGATGGATGGATGTAGAAGCCGTGTGCAGCCGGCCACACCCAACTCACACAAACGCTGTTTTTTTTATTTTTTTTAAATCATCTCAGACTCTTTTCAACTTTCAACCCAGCTGTTTTTGTTGGTCTACAGATGCAATAGTCTCACATTGCTCCTCTGCAATACAAATATATGTTTTGTGTGAGCTTGCAGTCTGATGCAAATTGTTTCCCTTTGTGTGTTTATTCTGTAGCACAGTCGCTAACGAGGCCAGATTTAACAAGGACGTCTTTAACATCTCAACAGTTATGCAATATTTATATCACTGTTATTTAATACCACTCCAGAGCAATACATCTTGATATCATAGATTTGTTTTTAAATTCGATTTAGAAACCATTCATTTAAAGGACCAGATGTCGCTGAGCAATATTGTCAGTTTACATACTGTGATAATAAACACTTTTACAATTATGTTGGAATCACTTCAGAAAATGCATTCAAAATAAACAGTAACGGGAATTTAATTATCAAACATTTGAAATGATTTACGAAAACAAAAAACGGTATTAGGCAAAGTTAGACATTTGGGGAAAATCTTTTTTCTTCCCAAGAGTCGGATGAGATTATTGACGACGCGTAGCGGTCAATGTCTTAACTCTTCAAAGGGAATCTGCTCTGTTAAAGGAAAACAAAATCCACCTCTCATATATAAAGTGCATCTTGTTTATTTAATCCATGCAAACACCAAAGCCTACAGCGAACACATTTGGGTGTTTTGGCCGCCGCGACTTCCCTTACCGCCACTGAGAGGTTGCCAGGCAACCAGTGGAGACTCCAGGTGGTAATTGATCTTCTTGGCTTACTCTTGGGAAGGAAGCAAATACGCGTACATCCCAAAACAGTTCAATAAGAACTGAGCAAACTTCAACTGCAGAAGAAGACGGTGCAATACGCCGCCGTTGAAAGCTCCGGAGCAGGAAGAGTAAAGGCACCTCGAGTAAAGACGGGGTCGTTCGTCTGTCACTTTCAAGGTCAAGGACTGACGAACCTTTTAAGATGCATGTCAATATTATTATTACATTTCATTTAGCTGACGCTTTTATCCAAAGTGACTGACAATAAGTGCATTCAACCAAGAGTATGAACAACAAGAGTCAAGAAATATTGAGCTCACCCAATAGTAGACAACGTTTAATCCATCACGTTATTGGTATTATATTGATTTACAAATCCACCTTCACGTCCGTGACACGCAGGTGCTGCTGAGCTTCAAATGGAGCGCCCCGCTGTGGCACCGGGGAGTCTTGAATGTAGACCTTACCGTCTGACTAAAGCCCTGTTCATGGCCATATTGTGTTTTATAAGCAGGCTAAATATGACGTTGGGCTGATTATACTGGAGAGAGCAGGCCAGCTGACATTAAGCAGGGAGTGCAGGAAGAAGAGCGCCCTGCAGACACACAACAAAGAGAGGTGGAGACTGGCTCAGACTTTTTGTTGTCTAAAAGGTTTTGAAAACGATGAGATATGATCTACATTTTAAATTGTATATATTTGTACTGTTATTCCTCTTTATTCGGCGGTACACAACGCCTGTTTCCTCTTCTGTTTTCCAATAGTTTTTGTTCCCTTCCTTTAGTAAGCTCTTCTCTCTTGATCTCACTCTAATTCCTCTTTAATTCGTGCTACTCGATGCCTGTTTCCTCTATTTGTTTTCATTTTGTCCCCCCCGCTTTGCACTTCATCCTGCCGCTCCCCTTCTGTCTCTCTCCATGACTGTGCCCTGCTGTACTGGGTGAGGTCGTCCCTCTAAAAGAGCTGAAGTCACCCTTTTTTATTGCCAAGACATAAACAATGCAACCCCTCCTTCTCTATCTGTCTCCCTCCCGCCCTCTTTTGCCCTCTCACTCCTTCTCCCTCCTTCTCCCTCCCTCTCTTTCTCTGTTCTTCTCTTATTCCAGCTAGTGCAGTCTGGGTGTGGTGGCTGTGCTTGGGGATGCCGTAGACACACGGTCGATGAGAGCAATGGTTCATATTTTATGTCCGTCTCTCTGGTCTTAAAAAATTCAGGAAAAAAAAAAAGGCGCTGTATCGTTTGATGTAAGACCAGGAGATGCTTTGTCAGCATGAACACATGGCAAAGCCTGTATAATAAACCTCTGGGATTAGTACCTCTCCCTAAGAGAGACCAAGTGAAGCAGTCTCTCTACATTGACTTCAGTGTAATAAAGATTGTGTTATTCTGCATTTCCCCAGAGGAACAGGATGCAGAACATTAGAGAATGTTGAAACATGCTAATATTTGCACTCTGTCAGGTTGGTTTTATTTTGTTAACCCTGCTTCTTCTCTAGTGACTCCAGCTGACAGACTGGACTGCGTGATCGCCGTGTTTTTCTCCTCTCATTTTGTTCTGCATTGTTCAGTCCTAGTCCGCCCAGTGGAGACGGCAAATCGGGTTCCAGCACTTTACCGCCAATCAAATCAAAGACCAACTTCATTGAAGCCGACAAGTACTTCTTGCCATTTGAGCTGGCATGTCAGTCCAAATGTCCCCGCATCGTCATCACCTCGCTCGACTGTTTACAGGTCAGTGGCAGGACTCCTTGGACTGCAGATCCCTCAATGTTTCCTCTCAGATCTCATGGCTGCCTAAACCAAGTCCCGTTAGGAGACCATGAAAAGAACGTGGACATAAAAGCCCATTAAGTCATGTTGTGTGCTCGCGTGCTCCTTGTAGAAGCTGATCGCGTACGGCCACCTGACAGGCAGCGCCCCGGACAACACGGCCCCGGGCAAGAAGCTCATCGACCGGATCATTGAGACCATCTGCGCTTGTTTCCAAGGGCCGCAGACGGATGAGGGCGTGCAACTGCAGATCATTAAGGTGTGCTGCTGTCCTCATCTGCCCAAACATCCCAGTTCACTTTAGGACGCTTTGATTCAGCATCACAATAATGATTTAGAGAAGCAAGATCCCTGTATATTTGTATCACTTTGATATAATGACAGCTTTGTTGATATCTAATTACATTCATTCACAACATTGTAAGTAGCTGCTTTTTAATTAATAAGTCGTTTTGAAAAGACGGCTTTAGTTGGTGTGTAATTATGTTATAAATGTAATTATGTTATAAGTGTGATAAAAGAGCCTTAACTAGGTCATTCAAGTTTAAAGTGCTGAATGTAGTATTTTGTAGACACTGTACCCATTCTCCACACCAAGTAAAGACTATTAGCAGTATTTATAGCATTTTATGCGTAGTTCCCTCATATGTATGCATACTTAACATTGACATGTCAAATTTCTAAAAAGCTTTTATGTGAAGTGAAGCACTCGCGTAAAAAAGCCTTAGAGATGTATTTTACAAATGATGAGATCACATGTTTAAACTCTCAGAAAAACCTGGAAAACCCTGCCTGCAAACTCTCAGAAAACGATTTTGAAATGATCCATTGTGTATTCAAATGTATTCTGCTGTACAGATGGTCCCTTTTGCTATTGATTTTTGTTCTAACTTGGCCTGAGTTAACCAATCACAGGCCTCTGCACTGACTTAATGTCAAATCTAGTAATTCCTTGTCCAATACTTTATTATCTGTAGGACTTTCATCTCTACCCGTCTCTGCCACTCAGCCACCTTCTGTCTTCCCTTCTGTCCTCCAGGCTCTGCTGACAGCGGTGACTTCACAGCACATAGAGATCCACGAGGGCACCGTGCTGCAGGCCGTCCGCACGTGTTACAACATCTACCTGGCCAGCAAGAACCTCATCAACCAGACCACGGCCAAGGCCACGCTCACACAGATGCTCAACGTCATCTTCGCGCGCATGGAGAATCAAGCAGTATGTCCCACCGTCTGGAAAGATCCACTTATAACACATAATCCTGTTTCTGTAGAAAGACACACAAACGTGAGCGAGAGGGCAACCTCTCTCTTGAGCCATTGTCTGATGAGGATATTGGATCAAACACATTTTCTCGGTTGAAAAAATAAATAAATCTAGTTGCAGTTTAAAGATGCTGCAATAAATAATAAGTATGTAAAACTGGCATGGGGTCATTTCGGATTAATTTCTGTATGATATCGGCTAATATAATGAAAGACATTATATTCTATGGGAAAGTTTTCTGCTTGATGGTTTACTCAAACCACAGTTTCCTGATTTCGTTTAAGTCTACTGTTTGCTTTGTGTCCAGAGGGACGTTTGTAGGTGTTACCGTCAAAAAAAAAGCTTGCTCTAATGTCATCTTTTTCTTTTTGAATGACACTTTTCCCCTCCTCACCTGCCTCCCACCCTTCCTTTTGGACACATAGCTTACAAATCACAAGCTATCTTGGTCTCTGGCCTCCAGAAAGCGTGACCGCCAGGTAAAGCGTGCAGGACTGCCGTGACTTGCCTGATCAGAACTCTCAAACTCTTCTCTGTGTATCTGTGTTTGCGCTTTTTCCCCTCATCCATTCTTGCACTCATTCGTTCTCTTCCTTTGCTCCCACACTGCACAGGAGCAGGTATGCTGTGTATTTCTTCCACCATATGCTTGCTGTGGCTTTTTGTGGACAAATCATCACGCTTTTCCTGCACCAATTTACATTTGAGCTCACACTCACACCTGAGCGTAGTAAACGTTTTCTCGCAGGTCAGCTACGCTTGTCTCATTCCTGACAGCTTTTTTGTTTAGCTTTGTTTCCCCCAAAAGCCTAATACAGTTATTTTAGAACAATGAGCGACGTGTTTTGAGACAAACACAGATGGAGAAATATAAAGAAGCAGTCAGGGGGTAGAGATGGAGAGACAAGGCAGACTCTGAGGCCTATTATTGTGTTGTCACTGCCTGTGTAGTGTTGTGCTGCTGCACAGGGAGATCCACTCTGTGTATGTGTGTAGATGTATCCTCCTGACTGCAGCTCAGCGTGGTATGATCACACACACACACATACACACACACACACACAGACACACACAGTGTTTGTCTGGCTCACTCTTGCACAGACTCAGCCTTCACTATCCGACTGAGGTGGCATTTAAATAATGAGCTTAGTTTGTTTGCGCCGCCTCGCCTGTCCCCTCCAGCTTAGGTGTGTTGTCTGGCCTTGTTACCGTTCCTCATTTTCAATACTAATTGTTTCATTTAGAATGTGTGGCATTGAATTGAGTTGCTTACGTTTTAGATGTGACAATAGCAGCAGTCTCATTGAATTAGCATTGAACAGCTTCCGGAAGTGTGGTTTTGAAAACAAGACACAAGGGGCTTTAATGCAAATAAGTTTGTGTATAAAATAGTTGTAAAATGCAGTTGTCGGCATGCATTGTTTGAGAAACATAATGTTCTTGACAAGGCAGATTGTATAGTTGTGACTTGTGGCTAGTACTGACACCCCAGTGTCTCTGCACTATACTTTACACTGTTAATTACAGTTATTAATTAAAAGGCTAGTCTGCTGCAAATGGAAGGATCACATCTATCGATCCATCACCCCTGTTTTGTCAATGTGTCACACTGTTTATATTTCCATATGCAACCCATATATCTCTGAAGTTACTGTGCTTTTCATCTCTGAGTCACTCAAGTCTATAATTTGTTTTTGTTTTTACATTCATGCCCAACAATTCTACAAAGGCACTTGGATTGAAAATGCACCATGGGCTGTTTTTTGATTTAGCTTGGCTGAGAAAACTTCCACTGCTTGTAATTGTCTGCTCTCTTTTTTTTTTGGAACTTGTATCGGTGTTTAACTGTGCACATAAGTACTTCTTCCTTTCTCAGATCAGAAGCAGAGATGCCAAACTTTACCTCTGCCATGATGCAATCTATTATCTGAAATAACTCGCGTCACATATTCTTGCCACAACCGTGTGCAAATGTCTTGTGACCCACTTTTAGCTCATGACCTACCCAGCTAAAGCACAGCAACACTTTCCAGTGCTTATCAGGAGCAGTGATACATGTCAGGCATGACGCATCGGCCAGGACACGGCTGTATGAGCCATTTCCATCCGAAACACCTTCTGCCACCAGCCGACTAAAATAGCCCCAGTTCACACCAGCAAGCATGAATCGATTCCACAAAGTTTGTCTCATTGCTGTTTTTAGTAGCATGTCCTACTTCTTCTCAGTGAGTGCGCTTTCATATACATTTTCAAGAACACACATCCAATGTATGCTTACACACTGTGGATGTTATAAAGTAATATAAGAAGTGTTGTCTTTACTCTCTGTTGTGACATCTTGAAGCTTTGGGTTCAGTGAGCCCTCGAGGAATCTAAACTTGTAGCTGCTGTTTTGAGATTGTTTCCATATTCTTAACCTTTCTTTTTCTTTTTCTGTGCATGTGTGCGTCTCTGTGTGTGTGTCTTCATGTGCCTATTTCCTGAATGCTGTTGTTCTTTGTGTGTATCGTCTGTGTGTTTTGTCTTTTTTATTATTTTGTTTGTCTGTGTGTGTGTGCCTGTGTGTTCGCCTGCCCCTCACAGCTACAGGAAGCAAAGCAGCTGGAGAGAGAGCGGCACCGGCAGCACTCCCCGGTTACCCAGCACACCGAGCCAGACTCCCCCCAGCTCCAGGCTCACATCCACCCGCCGGTGAAGGCCCAGGAGACCAACGGGGCCGTCACCCCTCCAACCCCGAGCATCACCATCCCATCCACACCGTCCACCCCCTCGACACCCGTCCCAGAGGGCAGGTCGGTGTCTGGGGAGCCGGAGGAGCAGAGGGAGCAGGAGGAGCAGGAGGAGCAGGAGGAGCAGGGGCCTGCCTACGAGAGCCCAGATCCAGAAAATGGTTCAGATTTCTGCGTGGTGGAAAATGAGCAGACTGAGGCAGATCAAGCCACCGCAGCAGAACAGAGTAAGTCATAGAACTGTTTTATTATCTTATAAACTGGATCATGATTAGTACTATAATAACAGTTGTTTTGCAATTTGGAATAGACCCTCCACATGTTACAGTATCTTCTTCCCCAATATAAGATTTTAACGTAATTTAAAGTAAAGAAATGTCAATATCTCAAAGAAAACTACAAACGCGATATACTTTAAATTATTTAGGGCCCCTTACAAACACTTGACACAGCCAGAGAACATGTATTAAACATTACATATCTCCTGAGCTTTATCTACATCATGGGCTGGTTGTGTTTGGTGATAAAAACCTCTTGTTACACTGGAGAACCTGAATGTGCCTGATGAAAGCCTCACTGTTGACATTCTGTGCAATTTTATTAAAGAAAAGAAAGCCTCCAGAACCAGTGTTTACTTTCGCCAAGATGTGATACCACATTCAGAGAGCTACAATGGCCCATTCATTCACTGGGAGAACTGGTGTAGAATATGAAGAGCAAGGATTAAAAAATAGTCTGTCAATGACATTGTAGCTTTATGGATGCTGGCCCAGAATGCACTATGCTTATAGCGGAACGGATGAGTTGATCGCCCTCTGTGCCTTTCACTCAACAAAGAGGGTGTTTTGTGTGTGTGCGTGTGCGTGTGTGTGTGTGTGTGTGTGTGTTTAGATGCAGCAACCCAGGAGCATCCAGAGGCAGTGGAGGAGGAAGAGAAGATGCCAAACTATGAAGAAAAAGCCCAGGAAATCGTGCAGAGTATATTGCAGGAGGTGGTCAATACTGTTGCAGGAGGTGAGATGTTTTCTTTATGCAGTAAAACATATTTATTAAATATGACAATTTTACTCTGAAAGTGTCCTAAACTGTTTTTGTTTATAAGCACATTGGGGTTACTCATGTTGTAGAAGTCCCTCAACTATTTCTGATGGAAATACTCACGGGCAAAAGAAAAGATTATTCGTACAACCCACTGAAGTGTATCTGTCAAGTGGGAGTATTTGTCATGGTGCATTAGCAGCAGTTCAATGAACAGCCAGAATTGCCCCCTTTGCTCTTTGTTCAGGGAGCTCCTGTGAGTCTTTTTCAGCATGCTCACCCTTTGTTTGGTGAAGAATACAGGTTATGGGAATTTGCACCCCCCACATGTGCAAATGTTTTTGTGCGTTGCATATTTTTTTCATGCAAAACTCTGAGTCTGAAGTGTCTGAAGGGAGATGCAAAACTCTCTCGACTAGGCCGGATGCTGAGAAATACTGGGATGCTACACTATAATTTCTGGTCACGTCAAGATCCCTCAAGTTCCCATAGCTGCTGACAAAAAGAAAGCAAATCAATCTGCATTTGTGTGCAAAAGTTAAAAGAAGCCCAAAAAAAAAACCTTTTAATTCATACACACAAAAGAATAATGCTTTGGCTTTCTATTTTTCAAATACAATTTTAACCTTGAGCTACAATTTGACAAACGGGTTAATGGTCGAGAGGAACATAGAGCGGAAATGCACTCTTGTATCCGGAAAGTTCTCAGAGGCGGTTTACGAATGTGCTGTTGTCATTTTTTCTCTTTGTACTCAACCACAACATGACTAACCTTAGATTTAGGTCTGAATGTTCAACGCTGCCTTGTCGGGTATGAAACATGCAGTCCTTATTCCTGCTGGAGGATGTTTGAAGGTATTTAGAATAGAGATCAATGTGTCACTCCTGTCCAACGCCTCCCTGCTCTGTCGTCACCACAGGACACTGCCTGGACCCCACAAACCTTTGCTCTGACACCAAGGAGTCTGGCGGCGAGAGCGAGCCGGCGGAGTCGGACCCGGCTGAAGCGGTGACGGAGGGCACCCAGAGCTCCCTGGAGGACGAGGGCACCCTGGGTAGCGACAGCGAGCATGTCCACGCCAACGGCATCCCCGGAACGCCTATTTCTGCCAGCTTCACGCCCTCGCTGCCTGATGACAGACTGTCTCTCTCGTCCAATGACACTCAGGTGAGAGACGGACCACAGTTACTACATCAAGAGTTAAAGTCAAAGTAGAAGCCACTGGTTGAAGTTAAAATTGCACAACAGGTTTTGTTTGTGATGTTACATCGTGTCCCTGCTGAATAGCTGAACTGGCGAAGAGTCAGAGGAAAGTAAACTTCTTGATTTATAGTCAAAAGACCAAATAATGAAAAAGACACTTGCACTGTGGCGACCTCTGAATCCGGTTTCTTTTATTAAGCCGAGTGTATTTCCTGTATAAGAAGTCTCCAATCGTGATTGATGGCAGTCTTCAGTGATCAACGTTAAATAAAAAATCTACGAGACCTGGAGGCTTTTATTCACACACTTCTTATGTTCAGTAGGCTGAGATCCGGTAAAAGAAGATGTTGCTCACTGCACACAATGATTGTACTGTTTTTGTTTCTCTGAAGGAGTCTGGAGCCGCGCCGGGACAGCCGCCAGGTGCAAAATTCTCCCACATCCTCCAGAAAGATGCCTTTCTTGTCTTTCGCTCACTCTGCAAACTGTCAATGAAACCGCTGTCAGATGGACCACCTGATCCCAAGTAAGAGTTCATTACGTGTCGTGTGCAACGAACTCTTGCTCTCTTTTTTCTCCTTCATTTCAGCCAAATTAACTTATCATTGTTTACAAAAAGTGAGAGATTGAATAATTATAATAAGAAGGTATAGAATGTTCTTTGTCATCTAAATATTTTTGCCAAGTTTTTGCCCCTAAATAAACCAATGTTTGAAGGTCATGTTCTACTCAGTTTGAAATGGGCAATACATTTTGCATATATGTTTTATGTTCGACAGTTAGTCGAGCCCTCGTGAACCACACCCTGTATTCCCTTAGTTCTTATTCCGTGGTGGGTATAAAAATATAAATATAAAGCCTGAGTCATGATTTAAGATGCTCCAGTGGTTTTTGGAGTAAATGTTGGAGACAAAGAGGCATCGCTCAGATTTTCTGAATCACTTCCTGGTTTCATGAATTCCTTTTTTAACTGTTTCCCTTTTTCAAAGCACCTAAAAAGAGAGAGAAATAATCCACCATCGTTCAGTATTACTTTTGACCATGCTCTGGTTTGCCAAAATAGAGGCACCCGATTGGCTCGTCCTGATAGCAGTAGCTTTTTGAGACAGGACTTCCTGCATCTGGTTTCTGTGGATAACTCGATTGACAGTGACTTTTTACTTTTTTTATTTATCTAATCTTTTCAAATCTTCAATAGCGTTGGAAAATGAATGCGGCGGAAATGCAAGATAGCTGTGTGTGTGTGTGTGTGTGTGTGTGTGTGTGTGTGTGTGTGTGTGTGTGTGTGTGTGTGTGTGTGTGTGTGAGTGATGAAGGCCACGTCAATTTCCTGATGCGGCATGTCCCTGCCAGACAGAAACCTTTTACTCTTCTAACAAGGCTGCACAGCCTGATGTTTCACTCTCTGACACACACACATACACACACACACACACTGTAGCACACAGGCTAAACATGTTTTTATTTTTTGCATTTTTAATAATTTCCTCAGCTATCAGGAGGTACTTTGTATCTTCACGTTGGGTCTGAGGACACACATCTGGTCTCTAAATTGCTTATTATCTGCCTGTGGTGATTTGTAGGAAACAAATATAAACAAATAGACAAAATATACCAATCTCGTCTGTATATTTGTTTAGATTCTCAAATCCAAAGTTACATATGTATTAAATATGTATGAATCCTCTTGAAAATGTCCACATCAGACTTGTCAAATATGACAAACTGATCTCTGTGTAGACCTTACAGAACTCTGTTCAGTTACATCGTTGTGGTTCAAATGATATGAAGTGAGATTTTGAGTCCTTACTGGAGTAATTGGGCCCATTCACATGTCAGCCTCTATAATGCCCAAGTTGCTTGTCCAGTTTGATTAAACTTCCTGTTCCGATGAGTTATGGGCAATGTAGTCGTTTGTTCAACACCTTGGATCTGTGCATCGCATTACCATTATTTCATTTGAAATGTAAATTGTATACATATGATGCTTCACTTTTAACTGTTTCTCCTAAAATCCGGACATTACAACTAATCAGTTTTCTCTTTTTAATTTACCAGAAGAATGCATCTGTGTGCTTTGGTAGAAGTTCCCCTTTTAGAAGAAAAACAATATTTTTGGGCACTTGCAGAAGCAATAGACACATTTTTGTTGTGCTACATAAATCCTACTTTGTCTGCTTGCCAGAGATGGAAGACATTGCAGAGGCAGCCAATCTCGGCATATAAAGTAGCTGAAAGTATGTTTTTTGAGCTCCGGTTTTTCTGTCCTGCTGCTGCAGAAAAAAACAGTCCAGACGAGCTGAGGCTCTGCACGCAGAGGGGCTTTGATTTAGTTGCCCTTGCATTTCTTTGATGACTGTTGAAGATTCAAACTCTGAGATAGAGAAATGAAGTGATGTGGTCTCAGTGTGCATTACGCCGCTGTTCCTTTGACTTGTAACTTTTCCTGAAGGACAGATGATTTACCTGTAAGTAGTTAGTTTCCTTGGGGTTTTATGCAGGTTCATCACCAAAGGGAAACTACGTTTTCGTTTAAAACCGGGGTTTGAAAACAAAACGATCTCCACCCCTGGAGGCATTACTGCGAGTTTTCTTTGTTCCAGAGATTACTCTAGTATTCCAGTAGTCTTTAATAATAAAACATAGTGCTTGATGTTAAGATCATTAGAGGACACAATGCAGCGTAAGAGCTAACGTTACGGACATGGACCAGCATTTTATGCACACAAATACACACATTCATTCTTAAAGTCTCACTGTGTTTATATTTAATCAATATATTCTGATGTCCTTCCTTCTTAAAATATTCAGACTGACCTCATGATAATACCATTACTGCCTGATATTTATATTCTCCTTATTTTACACAAATAGTCACAATAAGTTTACAGACAAAGTTGTCTTATCAGCTGTTTTTACATCCATGGAGGTGGTACTTAAACCTCCTTCTCTCCCTCCTCCACCTCAGGTCCCATGAGCTGCGATCGAAGGTCTTGTCCCTCCAGCTGCTCCTGTCCATCCTGCAGAACGCCGGGCCCATCTTCAAGACTAACGAGATGTTCATCAACGCCATCAAGCAGTACCTGTGTGTGGCCCTGTCCAAGAACGGCGTCTCCTCCGTGCCCGAGGTCTTTGAACTCTCGCTCTCCATTTTCCTCACTCTGCTGTCTCACTTCAAGACGCACCTCAAGATGCAAATCGAGGTAACATATTCATAAAAGTGTTTGGTGTTCATTAAGAAAAATTCCGGTTTTGTTAATAGTTTCTCCGCCTGAACGTGTAAAGGTAATGACAGAGGTATGGGAAGCAATTTCCCTGCTCACAGCCTGAATAGACCTTAATGCGATGACGATAAGACACTAAAGTCTTCAGGGTTTTCAGGCTTAACACTGAAGCTGTTTTGCTCTTCTAACCTACTACAGACTAAAACTCTGCACTGTCTGCAGCTATGTCACAGTAATCAGATATCTTCAACTGAAAGCTTTTAACGTGATACAACAAAGGCCGTCCACGCTATGAAAACATCACTCTGGTGTTCTGAAAGCTGTTACCTGCTGCTGTCATTCTTCAGCGTGCTCTCCGTGTGTTCCCCAGCTGTATTTTTATTCACATATGCAGGAAAAACCTGATGACCCAGTTGGCTTATTACAGACGCTGTATTTATACATCTACCCACCACTTCTTGATGGGATGCAAACGTTTCACACCTTTTCTGGCAGCTGACAGTCCTTCTGGGAAATTAATGACTTAAGTGCAAACATATTCAACACCGCAGATTCCAGTTACAAAAGCAGCACGGTCAAATTGTTCATTTGAAACATTTTATTTGATCTTTTCAGAGAACACCACAGACACAACATTATGATACCATGAGTCCATTGATGGATGGAATATGTGGTTTATCACAGGGAACTGTGAAATTCTTGCACCTCAGTGCAGTTGAGAGTTGCACTGAGATCTCCTTCCTGCTGCCCACAGTGCATTGTTCTGTTTGAGTTGGTTCAAGGTTTCTAACGCATGGCCACATGCTCTATTGGCTTTGTCTGCTGGAGTCGGTCGTGTGGACTCCCACATAATATTGTGTGTTTATGTTGGCTGTGCATTGATTAGTTTTTGCCTCTCCCGTCTCTGTCCGCAGGTCTTCTTCAAGGAGATTTTCCTGTACATTCTCGAGACGTCCACCAGCTCCTACGACCACAAGTGGATGGTTATACAAACCCTCACAAGAATATGTGCAGGTCTGTTTTCATTTGTCTCTGTTATAGCAGATTGTTTTGTGTGATTTGTTTAAATGGGATAATAATGGAGGCTTCGGAGATACGCTTCTAGAACACATAAAGCTTATGTTAAGCAAAATATGCAAAATACGTGCCAGATAAATCTGTTCATCTTTTTTTTCCACTAAAGGGGGCTTATCGCGAAAAAAGTCATCAAACTGAAATGAGACAAACAATTTGTGGGCTGCTTAGATCAGAAAACAAGTGATTCAACAAGCCATTCAGATTTGGTTTTCTTCCTATTTCACATTTATGCTCATTAGGGTTCACTCCCCCATCTGAGTCTAAACCTGAAACTTCGCATCATTTGTCCCCTTTATTTGAACCATTAGAACCCAAAATGCTTACTTAAATCCAGACTATCATAAAAGTTGTGTTCACAGTCTATATGTGTTTCATATTCTCACTGATAAACTCCATCTGTCTCTCTCAGATGCCCAGAGTGTGGTGGACATCTACGTGAACTATGATTGTGACTTAAATGCTGCTAACATATTTGAGCGGTTGGTCAATGACCTCTCAAAAATAGCTCAGGGTCGCGGAGGCCATGAGCTTGGCACAACTACCCTACAGGTGCTCTTTTCTTTTTCTCACCATCTTTAAAAAAATGTTGTTTTATTTGTTATCATTTCTATAAAGCTTCATTATGTATTTTACAGTTGTTTATAATACTGTAATGTATTTTTATTTCCCTTTCTAGGAGCTGACCCTAAGAAAGAAAGGCCTTGAATGTCTAGTGTCCATCCTGAAATGTATGGTCGAGTGGAGTAAAGACCAATATGTCAACCCCAACTCCCAGACCAGCCTTGGTAAGAGATGCTGAACATGGATGTAATTTACGGAGGCAGCTGTCAAACCCAATTCTGTTCATTCTGATTCTACACACTGATTACTAAACTCTTACTATTGGTGGCAGAATTCATGTTGATAGTCACGGTCAGTATATAAGAGCATTAAACACACATCAGTATTATCTGCTGAATTATCGATCCATCACTATTATTGAAAGATGAATTAAACTCCAAGCGGGAGTTTAGTCATTCTTGAAGAGGGTTTGTATCACATTGTTCCATAATATTTTATTAAATTGTTCAGAAACGGTTTGAATTTATGTCCACCGCTTAAACACAGATGATACATGCTGTTTTTTTTGTGCCTGCAATATTACGCTTTGTTGACTTTGCCCATAAAACCCAAACTGTTGTTATTCCTCAAAGGTCTGTGGCGAATTGAACTTGTGTTGTGGATTGCGTGTGTCGGAGATCAGACTGCCAAGGTTATAGCTGGACTTTACCCTGAGCAGCTCGTTTTTTGGCAGCGGTTCATCCTTGAGGTTAACTGGGGTTAGCAATAAAGCTCACATCCATCAGTTCGCCTGCAATCAGCTGTAGGATTGACTGTTGGCATTCATCAGGGAAGCTATTGCTCTGTGGACGAAAGCGAGCATTCATCAGCTCAGCTCCAGCCAGAGGAGGCCGTGAGATAATGCCCACAGGCCATCTCAGACTGGCTAATCCAGAGGCTTTAGGGGAGAACAGAGCGGTACCCGAAGCCAAGCCCCTCTGAAACGCCCGTCTCAGTGTATATCCTGAGTGTGAGACTGGCCTCTGGCTCTTCTGCACACCGAAAGGTTTCTGTTGTCTTCCACAAAAAGAGTGTAAGTGCAATTTTGTGAAAGGGCTGGAAAAGATATCCCACAAGCCCCTGGACCTTTCCACAGGCTAGCAACGGGCTAAGCTGTCATAGCTAACCACCAGTGTTCACTCGCAGGGTGTTTCAGCAAAACTTTTGTCTTTCGTGATAAAATGTAGCACGAGCTCATGGGGCGTTTTTTATTCACCCTCGCAGGATTTCAGACAAAGTTTGCTCATATAATCCAACTGCAATACTATTTGTGATTACAATTTCATCATTCTAGCACGATATGCGACTCTTTCAAACGTCCCTTGTTGTGTCACTTTCTCCCTCTTTTGTAAGTCTTCAAAGCAAGAGCAGGTAATGGCAGAAGAGTCTTTGCTAGAACGTGTTGCTGTGATAGGAATTGTTCGTTTTAAACCCGTTGTGTCTGTAGCTTGAGATCATTTTTTGTCCCAGTCTCACCTTCTAAAACCTGTGTTGTTTGTTGGGTTTCCTGTTACCCACTGACACCAAATAGATTGAAACCAGAACCATGTCCGTATTAAATAAATGAATGGTAGAAACACTTGTTCTGAACTTCAAGGGTAAAAATGTTGCTTGTTAATCCGAGGAATATGTTATAAAGTCCTTCCTCAGTTAATCTTCCCCTCCTCTCTGTATTCCTCCACCTCTCTCACTCTACGCTGTCAGCCTAGGAAAGAGGAGCGCACTTCCAGCTCACGTTACTGTGACACTGTCCTGAATCTTTTAAAGAGTTTCCGATCGGTAATCGGATAGCTGGCCCTGACACTGGGTTACAGGGTGGACCCGCTCCAGCAGCAGAAAGTAGAAAGTCTCGTTTCTGGCTGGCTAAAAAAAAAAACGAAACAATTCTCTTGGCCTCTAAATTCTGGCTGCTTCCTCGTTGGCTGACTGGACCTTTTCAGATAAACCACTTTTTATAAAATCCTCCCATATTACCCTGTCTTGCACTTGTTGTGATGCTATGCCTTATGCAAGACGGGGAGGTCTCACTTCCCTTGACTATAGTTTTTGTATGGTGTGTTTTGGTGTATGGTGTGTAGGTGTGTTTTCTGGAGTTGTTTTGGCTGTGTCGTGAGTAACACCAGTGTGCATAACCTCCCTGCCAACGAGCACCTAGGAGGTCTCGGGCTCATTTTGTTCCACTTTCCCCTTTTCAATTCCTGAAGTCCGTCCCATAGTGCTAACATTAACCCAGCTCATCTTATTTCAGAGGGGTTGCCTCTTACAGTACCAGTATAAAAACCTGGTTTACTCATCTATCATCCTTTCCAAGTGATCTTATTTTGTGTCTTTTGCTCTTCAGGCCAAGAGAAACCATCGGAACAGGAGAGCACAGAGACCAAGGCCCCGGAGACCATCAACCGCTATGGGAGCATTAACTCTCTGGACTCCACGGCCTCGTCTGGCATCGGCAGCTACAGCACCCAGATGTCAGGTACTGACAACCCCGAGCAGTTTGAGGTCCTCAAACAGCAAAAGGAGATCATCGAGCAAGGCATTGACCTGTAAGTTCAGCTGGATTTGTTTCATTTGATGCTGTTGTTTCAGTGGTTCTGCATTGGCTACAGTACACTGTCTGTTTTTGGATTCTCTACACAGGTTCAACAAGAAACCAAAGAGAGGAATCCAGTACCTTCAAGAGCAAGGCATGCTGGGTACAACCCCAGAGGATCTTGCTCAGTTCTTGCACCAGGAAGAGAGGCTTGATTCGGTAAAAAGTTACCCCGAGTCCAAGTGCAGACCACAATACTTCCATATTCTTGGAGAAATCCAAGATATGATCAAATGATCACAATAATCAACAAAACACTGTGCAGATGTTTGAGATGCAGATGTTTCATTTTACGGACAAAAAACATGTGTTATATTTGTCAAAGAGAAGACTGATGTAAAACCGATGGGGGGAAAACTGGTTTGGATATTGAACGTGACAATCATTACAGGCTCAGCTGCATTCTTGTTATTGTGTCACTGATTTTATTTCAGTGTTCAAGTGAAACATCATTCGCGTCAGTTCCAGCCTCCACCTTTTGTGTCGATTTGAACACTTTTGTCTCGGAGCTAAGAAATCTGTCTGGTACAGGTGGCAAAAGTCTTTACTTGCCTAAGTTCACAATATTCAGCTGATTTAAAACCAGCATCTTTGTTGGGTTTGTTTGGGAAGGCTTCTTCAAGAAAATGAGCATCCACCAGCTGAAGTGGCAGCAAAATGCTTGACAAATAAACAAAAGGCTCAACAAACTCTGCACTCGCTGCCTCGTGGCCCAGCCAGCCAAACCACACAGAAGCCTAGCAATAACCTAGAGCCGGTCTATCAACAGCGTAAATGTTAACTCTAATGAGGAGCACACTTGCTTTGATTGGGCAGCCTCGAGGGTGTCAGTGCAGCGATAATCAGCATTAAAGAGCGTTCATAACATCTGGTCAGAAACAAGGGCCCTTGGATGCAGTGGTACCACAGCAGTGGCAAACCAAGTGGATAACCATGAATGCTAAGAAGTATTTATCTAATCCACACTGACTGGACAGTCCTGCTGTTAAAGCAGCTTCTTAAACATAGAAAGTGTAAGAGGTGAAAAGGCAGACGAAGATGTTTCTCTTTTACGCTGTTAAAATCAATTTTCTGTGTCTCTTGTGAGAGAAATGTAGTTGAAGAGCAACTTATTGCAGTTCTCGTTCAAGGGTCCAGCGCACGGGCGGTTCAAACCAAACCGCAGAGGCTTTCACTTTTCATCACAGCATTTTCTGTTGTTCTGATTTGTATGTTAGATTGCAGGATGTAAAAATAAGACTAACCTCTTCACTTTTGCTCTCCTAGACTCAAGTGGGAGAATTCCTGGGAGATAATGATCGTTTCAATAAAGAGGTGATGTACGCCTACGTGGACCAAATGGACTTCCATGGCAAAGACTTTGTTTCTGCACTGAGGACGTTCCTGGAGGGCTTTCGGCTCCCCGGAGAGGCCCAGAAGATCGACCGGCTCATGGAGAAATTTGCAGCAAGATATCTTGAATGCAATCAAGGGTGGGTTTACATCTCCGGCCGGGAAATCCCGACTGTGGGAATAGCTGAATTTGATTTCAAATTCCCCCGTAGAAGGTACTGCTATTAATATGAAATGTGTCTGTTCCCTGCCCTCCTCCCGTCAATTCTCCAGACAAACCCTCTTTGCAAGTGCTGACACGGCATACGTCCTCGCCTACTCGATCATTATGTTGACAACAGACCTTCACAGTCCACAGGTAAGCACTCCACCTCCGTGAGGGGGCAGCCTTTGGGAATGTCTCTTGACTGTAGTCGTTCCCTCAGTTTTAAGTGCAGCATAAATCACCAGGATTGCATGAGCAGCTCTTGATCCATATCCTTGTTCTCGTCTACAAAGGTGAAGAATAAAATGACAAAAGAGCAATACATCAAGATGAACCGTGGCATCAACGACAGCAAAGATCTACCCGAGGAATATCTCTCGGCCATTTACGACGAGATTGCTGGCAAAAAGATTGCCATGAAGGAGACGAAAGAGCTCACCATGAAATCCAACAAGCAGAGTAAGTGTCGCAGCTTTGGGTTGTCTCAAAGATGTAATCAATTCTAAGACTCCATTCATTACCTCCAGTCGTTTACCTATGTCTTTGTTGCCGTGATGGTTTTAAATGAGACACAAGGACAAATTCATTACATGAACCATTAAATGGAAGAGGTATCTGCAATGCTGGAACTTTTCTATTGACTTGCAGCTTTAAATTCACATTGGCATGAAGAGGCCTATTGTTGTCTTTTTGTCTCTCATTGCCTGTTGGAGGAAAAGCTGCAGTGTTTGGGTTGCTATGGAAAGCTGTGCATGTGTGTGACTGTGTGTATTTGTGTGTCCTTGCTCAGGTGTGGCCAGCGAGAAGCAGAGGCGCCTGCTGTACAACGTGGAGATGGAGCAAATGGCAAAGACGGCCAAGGCTCTGATGGAGGCCGTCAGCCACGTCCAAGCACCCTTCACCAGCGCCACCCATCTGGAGCATGTCAGGCCCATGTTCAAGGTAGCAGACACAAACACACACACACACACCTATGAGACTAACACATAGTTTCAGACACAAATTATAAACCTCACGCCTCTGTTGTTCCTTAGCTGGCATGGACTCCCTTCCTGGCAGCCTTCAGCGTGGGTCTCCAGGACTGCGATGACACGGACGTGGCCTCCCTGTGTCTGGAGGGCATCCGTTGGGCCATCAGGATAGCATGCATCTTCTGCATACAGGTACTGCCGTCTTTACGGAAGGATTACTGACTGCATCTCCTACGTTGCAGTATTCTGACACACTGCCTCCTCTCTTCGTCTCAGTTGGAGAGGGATGCCTATGTGCAGGCCTTGGCGAGGTTCACCCTGCTGACGGCCAGCTCTGGCATCTCAGAAATGAAGCAGAAGAACATTGACACCATCAAGACTCTCATCACTGTGGCCCACACTGATGGCAACTACCTGGGCAACTCTTGGCACGAGGTTTGCTCCTTTTGTCTCACTTTTAGTCGCTTTATTCCCTCATAAAATGCTTGTGGGTTATTACTTTAAAAAGGTCTACGTTGTATTAAAAACTAAACTAAATAACATTTTAGGAAATACATTTTATTGTATTTCACATTTGTTGCTTAAGCAGGACAGATTTTTAAATTACTGCTGTATAAAAGCATCTGATTCATCTAATGCATTTGATAAAAATAGATGGTGAAAATGACTGATTTGAATCCAAATGATACTGGAAGTGAATAGATTGTTCATGTAATACTGATGCAGTAATATCTGTTTGTTTGTTGGCTTTTGGGGGATTTTACAGCAACCAGTTTGAGTTTGTCATTGGATCTTTCCTGACATCTCAATTTTCCATTTTTCAGATCATGAAGTGCATCAGTCAGCTGGAGCTGGCTCAGCTGATCGGTACGGGAGTGAAGGCCCGCTACATCTCAGGGACGGTGCGGGGCAAAGAGGGCTTCATTACAAGTACGAAGGAGCAGAGCAACGACGAGTACCTGGGTCTAGGTCAGCACAAACTCATGGAGCTGATGTGTTAGGAAATCGGTGAAAACCACACTCAATTGTTGACAGTAATACAAGCTTTGTGCTTTGCTCTGTAGTTGGAGGGACGGTGGACCGTAAGCAGATTGCCAGCATTCAGGAGTCCATCGGAGAGACCAGCTCTCAGAGTGTGGTGGTGGCTGTGGACAGGTACTGAAACACTATCAGGATGTTTTCATATAAGATACAAAATACTTTATTATATTATTGCCTTGCCACAGTGTTGGTTGTTTTTGTTTTGGTACAGCATGGTATATCAGTTCAAGTGCAAAAAGGAGGGAAAAAACAAGCAAACTGACTTCATAAACCATTACAACAATGCAAACAAAAAGGAAACGCATGCATTTTAAAATATTTACAGGGAAAAGTATTGAACAGTTTGGTTAACCAGCATACCAAGTAGCCCAACAATGTATTATGTTGGTCATAGTTTCTAGTGCAATCTAAGACAGTAGAGACCACCTCTACTCAGAGTAAAACAAAGTTGAACTTGTTAGACATGAAGAGGAAGCAGTTTGTTATGCATCCCCTTATGTTTCTTGCCATGCAATGTGTTTGTAAATAATAATTGTCACAAATTTCTCTGCTTTAGGATATTCACCGGTTCTACCAGACTGGATGGTAACGCAATAGGTGAGTCTGATCTATATACTGTTATATACAGGTACATTCTAGCTATTTCTTTTTATCGTCGTGCATCATTTTTGCCGTGCAAAACACCCTTTGCTTGCTCATTGCCAACATTTTCTATCTATTCATCAGTTGATTTTGTGCGCTGGCTGTGTGCTGTGTCCATGGATGAGCTGGCCTCGCCCACACACCCACGTATGTTCAGCCTGCAAAAAATAGTCGAGATCTCCTACTACAACATGGGCCGCATCAGGCTGCAGTGGTCCAGGATCTGGGAGGTTATCGGAGACCACTTTAATAAGGTGGGTGAAGACATGGATACGGAGGCACATTTTTAAGAAATGGATACAGTATAGTTCTGCTGTATGGGAAATAAACTGAAAAATAGTGTCATTGCTCATCTACATGGCCCAAAATCAAGAGGATAAACCTCTTCAGTTGGCAAAGGACTGTTTACTTCTCTTTCACCTTCTGTTTTGTACAAAAGGCTGATTTCAGTCACTGATAAACACACATTGTTGCATAAAAAGTTTTCTGGTGGTTTGTTATTCAATGACACATCTCTCATTGAGGCTCTGCTTTTCACTGAGTAGCTGTGAAATGAGATTGGAGTGTGTACAATTGAACACTCTACATGGTCATTCATCATGTTAGAAAGTGGAAGAAAAAATATCCGGCTCGAGTGTTTCTTCTCTGCAACTACATGTTTCTCATTTCGTTGAAAGTCAGTGACTAAACACTGCACACAAGGAAATGGTGCTAAACATTCAATTTAAAAAAAGAACAAGGAGATCTTGCTGAAATATGCTTTACCTCTGTGCAGGTTGGCTGCAATTCCAATGAAGACGTGGCGATTTTTGCTGTGGACTCTCTCAGGCAACTGTCCATGAAATTTCTGGAGAAGGGGGAGCTGGCTAACTTCAGATTCCAAAAAGACTTCCTGAGGCCTTTTGAGCACATCATGAAAAAGAACAGGTAAAGTAGTACACTTGTCTGTGACCGAGTGCTGATGTTGCTGTTTCCAAGTACATGTGTAGGGCCGGACGGTGCAAACACACGGCCTGTACTGTGCCTTTGAGTTGTTACTATTTCTGGGCTGTTTCTCACATGGCTGCAGACTCTCACTCCTCCCCTCAACCTCTGTGGCAGCTCTCTGCCTCGTCTGTTATTCTGCCTCTTTCTTCCTCTGTTCACATGCACTGTACTGTTCACTCAGAGAAAAGAGAATGACCCATTTCAGTCTCTTTGCAATAACCTTTCTTTGAAATAATGTAAAAAAAAAACCTTTCCCCCGCCCTTGCTTGGTCCAATTCATTCTTAAATGGATTTTTTAATAGCTATCGGTTATAAATTAGTTTGAATTCACGGTCGTAATTGTCAGCGTGCAGCGCGTCTAAAGGCAAGCTGTTTTACTGCAGCGCATCTTTCATTCATGTGAAAGAGGAGTAGCAGTGTAAATATAAATCCTTCCACAGATTGAACAGGCTGAGAGCTTCAACAGAGATGAGATGGCGGGCAGCCATGTAAACCCTGTGTGTCCATTAGAGTGTGTGCGTGTGCGCAAAGGGAGTGCTCTTCTCATTCATAACAACTGAACAATTAGGAATGCTCTTCACTATGGCAACAGCCGCCAGTGCTGGATTAATGTTGCTACCTGAAAATGGGCTCTGAAGAGCTTTTAAACATAATTGACATCATTGAAGAAATTCATTTCTTTTTTTTTTTTAAATTTGATTTACTCTTTATGTTTCCTACTTTCTTATCACCCCTTCAATGTACTCCTCTTCCTCAATCTTTTCCGTTCCTCTTCCTCCCCTTTCTTTCTTTTTTTTTTTTGATCTACTCCTATTGCCTCCATATTTCCCGTCCAGGTCTCCCACCATCAGAGACATGGTGGTGCGCTGTATAGCCCAGATGGTAAACTCCCAGGCAGCAAACATCCGCTCAGGCTGGAAGAACATCTTCTCCGTCTTCCACCTGGCTGCTTCTGACCAGGACGAGAGCATTGTAGAGCTGGCCTTCCAGACCACCGGCCATATCGTCAGTAAGTCCAGCACACACACGGACACCTAAGCAGGATGTCATAACTTCAATGACAACCTGCCTGACTTATTTTGTTACATTCGTCTTGTGGTCGTCAGATTTGGGACTTAATATCTCGCTCTCTCTTTCCCCTTCATCTATTTTTATCCTTACCCACCCCTCTGTGGCTCTGTCTTAATCTCCGTCTCCCAGCGAATGTATTTGAAAAACACTTTGCGGCCACCATCGACTCCTTTCAGGACGCTGTTAAGTGTCTGTCAGAGTTTGCCTGTAATGCCTCGTTCCCGGACACCAGCATGGAAGCCATCCGCCTCATCCGACACTGCGCCAAATACGTCTCCGAGAGGCCACAGGTCAGTGTCATTGCTCGCTTTGTACTGAAAGGTTCAGTCCTCACTGTAAAGGTCCCACATGCAGAGTCCCGTCAATGCAGACACTGTAGCTTTTATTACATAATGCCTCTGAGTATGTATGTATGTTAGATAAATGTACCTTATTCACAGACTAAAAGCATGTTAGCAGGATAAATGAACGCCTATGGACGTTATCCTGTGGGTATCAAAATGCTCCTTGTGCAGAGGTCTACTGGTACAGCTTTTGCATGCAACTATATTAATATTCTCACCCGTAACATCACAAAGAGGGAGCATGAAATCAGGAAATAAAGAAAGAGAGAGAGTGCAGATCAGGGCCTCGTACAATATGTATGGAAATTTGTATTTGTTTAAGAAGGTTAATTGTCTCCCAGAGGCAAAAAATGGTGAACACGGCTCGTAATTCTCTTTCAGGCCTTCAAAGACTACACCAGCGATGACATGAATGTAGCGCCTGAGGACCGTGTGTGGGTGCGGGGGTGGTTCCCCATCCTCTTCGAGCTCTCCTGCATCATCAACAGGTGTAAGCTGGATGTCAGAACCAGGTAGGCGGGTTCACCTTTAGCCTGTTATTTAAAGCTAGTATATTTTAACACCTATTACTTTAGATTTCAAGGGAGCGAGCAATAAAGACATGCTGCCGCACATCCAACGCTTGCTAGTCAAAGATAGCAAGATGAAAAAAGACTATCAGGCATGTTGTAAAAATATAACATCAAGGAAAGGACAAATGTGTGTGTGTCTGTGTGTGCTTTTCCCAGAGGGCTCACAGTGATGTTTGAAGTGATGAAGACCTATGGGCACACCTTTGAGAAACACTGGTGGCAAGACCTTTTCAGAATTGTCTTCAGGATCTTTGACAACATGAAGCTGCCGGAGCAACAGACTGAGGTGCATGCCGAGTCTTTCATCCTCAACAGCTGTTTCAATGCTGTGCTTTACAGCTGACTGGCATGTAAAAATGTAATCTCCAAGCTGTTGCAGCCTTGGTTCTCCGTTTGAAGGAGTTCTCACTGAGGTCGTGTTGTCCCCTCAGAAAGCAGAGTGGATGACCACCACCTGCAACCATGCACTTTATGCCATCTCTGACGTCTTCACCCAATACTTTGAGTCCCTCAATGACGTCCTGCTGGATGACATTCTGGCTCAGCTCTACTGGTGTGTGCAGCAAGGTGAGCACACAGCTACTGCCTTCTCTTGCCTGCCGTGTGGGTCTTTGTGTGGACAGCGTCAGGGTCCTCTTGTCTTAAAGCTACAGCAGTTTATGGCGGTCAAAATAATAATGGGCAGTCACCGGCATTAGACATGACCTGAGCCTGGCTGCAGTGACAGAACCTGCCTCTGAACTTTAGACACAGACAACGGTGAAGTAAATAGTGAATACATGTTTTTAGTATTTTGGAGTTGTTTGTTGGAAACTAAATAAAAAGGAAGAAATCTCTGTAGACTTTATACATCAATACATCATACCTATTTTTCCCTTATTTTTTTGTTTACCCTTCCCTTGTCTCTCCCTTCTCCCGGCGCAACCCCTCCTCCTCCTCTTCATCATCTGTGTGTCTGTAGATAATGAGCAGCTCGCCCGTTCAGGCACCAACTGTCTAGAGAACGTCGTCATCCTGAATGGAGAGAAATTCTCCCCGGAGACCTGGGACAAGACGTGCAACTGCATGCTGGACATCTTTAAGACCACCATCCCACACGCGTAAGCTCCACTGAACATAGAGAACCGCATCTCTTTGACGACAGAAAACAAGCCGCGCTTTGACATTTACATGTAAATAAACCTGCATTAGTTGGTGAATGAAGTGGGAATGTAAACCAAACAGATATTTACAAGAGAATGGACACGTCAATAAACAAAGACTTCAAGCAAATTAAGACTTTGTTTAGCTTGATGCATTCTCGAGACTGAAAGTTGATAGTCGTTTGTCATTCTGTCCATGAATGTATATGATTTACTGGGTAAACTGTTTGTCAGGCTGTTAACATGGAGACCAGCGGGAGCAGAGGGAGAACACTTGACAGCACAAAGCATGTCAGACAAACAGCTGGTAAGGAAAACCAGTATTAAGATTTGCATGTGAATGAATCACTATTTGTCCTTTTTTTGGGAGGGCGGGGGGGTGTTTTTGTTCAACTTTATTTGCATGTGTTTTGCATATCCTTTTGAGAATTGTACTACACGTATTAGCCTTGTCACATTGTTTGACTTTCCTTCACTGTGTTTGTATAGTTAAAGTACTGTGTGTACAGGCCTTCCAGTCACTCTGCCCACTTTGCTTTCAGGACTCCATTTCCCAGAAGTCCGTGGATATTCAGTCCCGCTGTGACGACCAGCATTCCATCAGCAGCGCTGATAGGGTTGCCATGGAGAACCGCCGGCAGAGTCAATACAGCTCGGCCTCAGGCATGTGTGAAGACGGCTCCAGGAGCAGGACCCCGATAAGTGAGCGCGCCGCGTTGCTCAAAGACCGACTGCTTGCTTTTTCGCCTGAGTAAACGTTCTGATTGAAGTCTCCCTCTATGTTCCACAGAGGTCCAGGAGCAGCGCTTATTCACGGCGTTGCTGATAAAGTGTGTCGTGCAGCTTGAGCTCATCCAGACTATTGATAACATCGTGTTTTTTCCGGCCACCAGTAAGAAAGAAGATGCTGAGAACTTAGCCGCTGCTCAGGTGCGAACGCTTGTGTTTCTCTGAGGTCATTAGACTGGACCTGTTTCTATATTTCAGTGTGTATGTGATTAAAGAAAATAATAAGCTGTCTTATGTTTATGTTTTTGAAGCGGGATGCCTCGTGTGCAGCCGACGTCCCGGTGAAGAGCCAGAACCAGGGCATGTACAGCTACCTGACCTCAGAACAGCTCTTCAAGCTGCTGGACTGTCTGCTGGAGTCGCACGGCTTCGCCAAGGCTTTCAACTCCAACAACGAGCAGCGGACCTCACTTTGGAAAGCAGGTAGGGCACAAAATCCCTGTTTCTCCGCTGCGATTAGCACTTTACCTCAGGCTGTGCCGCTTCTCGGGGGACAGTCATTATTTTAAAATGGCTGTGACTGTAACTGTGAGCATCTGTCTGTGTCTGTGTCTGTGTGTGTGTGTGTGTGTGTGTGTGTGTGTGTGTGTGTGTGTGTGTGTGTGTGTGTGTGTATGCACGTGTGTGTGCGTGTGCGTGTTGAAGGTTTCAAAGGAAAGTCGAAGCCCAACCTGTTGAAGCAGGAGACCAGCAGCCTGGCGTGTGGCCTGCGCATCCTGTTCCGTATGTACACAGACGAGAGCCGCCAGGACGCCTGGGAGGAGGTCCAAAGACGATTGCTTAAGTAAGGACATGTGACTCACTCATTGGCCACTGCATCACCACTCTCACTGCTGACCCATCAGTTGTAGTGGATGACAATTACACCTACTCGGTTACCTCCATTGATATTTGACATTATTTTTAAGTGGATACAACACACTTCTCTTATTGTTCTGACATTCATCATAGCAGTTAACTCGTTGATGGTACCACAATCGGCCCACACACTATGACTGAGTTGGCCACTACACGTACCTTTACAGGTTAAAGTCCAGTTCTTTGTAATGGTTTCTGTTGTGCCGCTTTTCTCCTCCCACTAACGATGCCGTCTGCACATCGTATACTACTCCTGCCAAACATGTGTTCAGGGGAAGCTGTAGCAATACTTTTATGTGGGCATGTGCTCTCAATTTGACAGAATTCAGCAACTAATTGGAGGTTTTGTTGTTGGTAGTTGGCAATAAAAACATGATGAATGCTTTTTGGAACAGGACATCTTTCTGCAAAGACTGGTTCAATTATTCAATTTGGTGTGAGATGGATGATATGGAAGTTTATGATTTCAAAAGTTAAATCCGAGAATAGATTATGGATTTAAATAATATTGAGGGGGCAGTTAGTAGTTCTTGAAAATGGTCCAGATCCTAAAGGCTGCTTTTACCATCACTCCCGCAGAATACATTGGCACCATATCAGGGATGTTGGTCTGTGAAATCTAAATATCGACTCATCCGTTTGCTCCACCCCTGGTCTATCTGTGCGTCTGAGTTCAAGCATATCTTCTCTGAGGACTATTTCATCAGACAAAGCCAAACACGTTTCCCGCACACTAGCTCCAACGTAGGAGATAAAGAAATTGCACTTCTTTGGGCACAGACGTCGACAGCCTCCTCAGAGGGAGGAGCAATGAAAAGGCACAGCGTGTGCACAGCTCGGCAGTTCACTGTAACGGATGCCGCACGCTGTAAAGATCCAAAGACACGCACACACACTCGCACACACACACTGATGTTTCATTGTTCAGTCAGCGCTGCTGTCATCGCCGCATCTTTATTCAACGCCTCGCAAGCGAGCTTCACCCCCTTCCTCTGCCAGCCTCACCCACGAATTGATGATGATATTAAGATAAAGCAGAATCACGGTCTGTCTCTCCTACTTGCATTCATTATTAGAGAGAAGATAAGAGGAAGAGGAGGAGGAGGAGGAAGGATGATGCCTGCATGTGCGAGTGGCTCAGAAATCCTAATTTGTGGAGACATTATTATGGGTCATCGTGACTGTATTTTATGTTCCTTCCCACTTTCTCAAACTCACCTCATCCTGTCGTCCAGAAGCAACACAGTTTATGAGACAATTATTATTTAATTATACACGCGCACACACACACACACACACACACACACACACACACACACACACACACAGACACACACACACAGACCCTTGTTTACCAGAGGATATGTACAGCACACATGCAAGTTTGATTAGTGCAGAGTGCAAAGTAGATTTGGGAGGCGATTAGGTTACAGAGATTGGAGTGTGTAGGTGTGTGTGTGAGAGAGGGGAGGGCGGGGGGGAGGTTCTGTTGTCAGAAGAAGGCTGCAGAGTGGAAGGAAAAAGGTCAGAGGCTGCGTTATTTTTTGTCGAGCTTAAACTGTGAAGAAAAGTGCCTGATTGTTTTCACAACAGCCTCAGTCCGGGGCTTTAATTAGCAATTACTGAGCGAAAACAATCTTCATCATCCTCGTCCTGGCAATTTCTAATGTGATAAGTGATGCGGAGAAGCAGATGTTTTCTTGCTTAAATAAGTTACTGAGCTTTAACTGTCTGTTTGATTTCATGAAATCCAGTATTCTCTTGTGTTTAATGTTCTCCCTGGGTGATGCTATACATTTCTGAAACGCTTCTCTCCCTCTCTCTGTCTGCGTGATGCAGCGTGTGCAGCGAGGCTGTCACATACTTCTTGGCTCTGACCTCAGAAAGCCACAGAGAGGCCTGGACCAACCTGCTGCTGCTCTTCCTCACCAGGGTGCTAAAGATCAGTGATGAAAGGGTAAGGAGCCGAAAAAACACTTGATGACGCCTGCAAGGCCATTTACAGCGAGGTCTGACATCCCAAAAAATAACAGACGGGCCAGTTAGTCCTCCAGTTTGACGCTTTAGAGTTTATATCACACTTTTAACGTCAGTGTAACGAAATACGAGACATGTTCAAATCCTCATCCACTTTTAAAGCTTGTTGTATTTGTAACTTCTTTCCAGTTCTGCACGGATTTCCGTTGGCGGTTTACCATCGCTGTTTGTGGTGTCCTGTTATATTTTAAGTGATGCCTGACAGCCGCGGTATAAATATAGATAAACAAGAAATTGGGAATCTCTATGCCAATCACAATAAAGGTGTAGATGGAGCAGAGTGCGGCAGAGCATGAGCAAACGTGATTGCATTGCAAAATATTGCATTGCAACTATTTCAATATTTAGATTGAGATTGATAAAACTGATGTGCTGCAGAAGTGTACCAGTGTAGTTCCACCGTTCAACCCAACATTGAATCCTATGTTTATTCTACAAAAAATGATGCTGTGTGCCACCGACGGCCATTTTGTACATAATACCCAGCTTATAAATATGATTTAATGGCGTTAAAGTGTTCTTTTATTCTTTGTGGCACTCACTCTCTCCCTCTCATCCCACAGTTCAAGGTGCACGCGTCCAGATACTACCACCTTCTGTGTGAGATCATGCAGTTCGACCTGATCCCCGAGCTGCGGGCCGTTCTAAGAAAGTTCTACCTGCGCATCGGCCTCGTGTTTCACATCGCACAGCTGCCCGAGCCTCAGCCGGCGCACATTGAGCAGGAGGCAGACGCAGAGGTTGTGGAGGAGGAGGCCCAGTGACGCTGCACCACGAACAGCCTCGAACACAGAGCGCTACCGGGGCCTCCACCTCAGATCTGTGCGACTGCGCTGTGGCTCCGTGTCACCTCAGGGCCCTCCACAGGGTTTACGCCTGACTCTAACAGCTGATGATCAATTGGCTATCTACTACCACCCACCCGCACCCTTAACCCTGTCACCACACACCCACACAGACACGCCTATTCACACAAACAGCCCCGACAGAGTTCTCTATCACGGTGAAAACGGTAATGTCTTGTACAAGGTGTAGCGATGCCTCCACTGGATACAGCTACTAATCAACAACTGACAGTTATCCATATCTCTGATCTGCTCAGAAGGAATATATTTCAAAAGATGTGTGCTTCTTCCTGTATATTTGAAAAGTAAAGAATGAATGGATCCAACAACATGCAAAAGGACATATTTAGTAACTATGAAATGTGACATTTGTCACAGATGGATAGTAATGATCGTTCTGTCTGCACCGCAGATGGCTAACGTTAGTATTGGTAGCCTTCTTGGTTGAAACTAGTTGTACAGATCTGCCGCTGTGTAATATAATCTTATAACACTAGATTTCATTTATTTTTCTTTATTTTTTCTTTTCCTCCTCTGGATTTGCTGCACTTGATCTCTTTTTTGAATGCACTGGAGATTTTACTTTTGTGATAATTTATTTAACTGTACCATCTCCCGTACAATCCCCCTATATTGTACGATTTGTAATTGAACATGAACGTGGAAAGTGAAGGGTTAAATTATTCCATTTTATATGCTCTTAGGTTTTTATCGCAGACCGACGATAACTGGGCTTCTGAAACTGGAAGATAGGAGCGCAACCTGATGCTAGCTGCTTTTGAGTCACTAGTCTGTTTTCTTGTTTGAGTTTAGTTTTCACTCTTGTGTACAAAATCAAAAGTTAATAATATATTTAATGTTTTTTTTCTTTGGTTTGCGGGAAAAGGTATATGTATAGAGAAAATGACAAATGTTAGCTGTGCTTTAAGTATGAATGGGATGCATTCCTGCTCACGGATGTAGAAAACAAAATGTATATGATACAGCAATGTAAAGTTTTCTATGTTGCAAAAAAGATTATGTACAACTTTCTGTACAATACATCATCTGGCATTCTAATCAGGTTCTAGGTCAATAAAGTTTTTGAACTTGGTTGATTTGAAATGTTGAATCACTGACTTCTAAATGACAGAACGAGCTGTTTATTGTTTCTCCATCAATGACAACAGGACAATGGTAATATTTTATAATAAAATAAAATCTGTCATATTTCTATCAAAAATAACTACATTCTCACACACACACACACACACACACACATACGCATGTTCATGGTGAATTCACAGATCTGCACCATCCAAAACTTTCATGAACTAAATCTACTGCAGGTTAAAAAAAAGTGTGCTTTTCACACTGAGCGAAACCAACTGTGTCTCATGTAAGATGTTTTTTGTCGAAACTAACTGACACAATAATAATAACTAATATTTTCACAGTTGGACTCTCACAAGCTTTTGAAGCGGTCCAACAAAAGAGCAGGAAGTGATTCCAGCAACAAAGTTCATTCTCAGGAGAGCCAGCCAAGAAAAAAAAGGCGCTATCCCCTCACTCCTTTGGAGACCGGCTAATGGGAGCTGTGAGACTCAGTGTGTCAGCCTGGGTGGAGCATCCATCCCGCTGTTTGGTCTCGTCGTGCAGCCGGCGCGGTTTACAGTATCCGACGTGCCGGGCCGCAGCCAGGCCTCTGTGGCAACAGTCTCCATGGAGACACGCCTCTCCAAGGCAGAACGCAGAGACGAGACATCCACTTCATCACTAGACGGACGCTCTGGAGAGCACACGGGAGTTCATTATCTAGCAAACATTTCTTTTAGGCAATCGCAAAGTAAAGGATGACTACATTTTTTTTTTTGTTCATATCTACGATTTTTTGAATATTACATTTTTTTGATTGAAGAGGCAAAGCACATTTCAGAAATCTGTCAAAATAGCACATATAATATAAATGACATGCTCTTTATTTGATCTATTACTTTACCGGTGAAGTAAGATGAGACGGAAAGTTTTTCTGTGGACCGCAACATCTTCAAGCACCCATTAGCCAGACTTGTTATGCTTTTGTTGTATTAGCATCCGTCATATATAAATATCAAGTATTCTCTACCTGATCTGTCGTTATGATCACCAGGGTCTTCTCTCGTGATGCGGTGCTGGTTGTGATCCCTGACTTTGGATTCAAGGTGCGAACTCGTCACTGACTGCAAAGACTGAGCATCTGGCTGGTTGTTACTGTCCCACTGATCCATGGACACAGCCTCCTCCTGGACCAAAGAGATCCGAGGGAAGAGAGTGACTGCAATGCTCATCAACTTAACGTGATCAAATTTGTAATGCCAAAGCAAACAGAAATATCAAATGTACTGCTCAGCCTCATACATCACAGTCATGTCTCCTCCGTGAGGTTGTTCTCTCGTGCTGCTCTGCTGAGGGCTGGCGGTGCCTGCGTTGCTGAACCTGCCCTTCACAAGCATCACCACTGTAAAAATCTGAAAACAAACATATTTTGGACAGAGATTACAGTTCTAAAAGTTCATTCAGTTCCAATATTTGTGACATGAAAACTATATTCCTCTTCCCAAACAAGAAAACTTTTCCCTGGAAGGGGTTCGGATGGAAAAGGGTAAATATGCAAAAAGCCTCTCTTCCTGCAGCAGACTTTTTAAACAATGTCTCTACTGCCCTGGTTCCCAATGGCTGGCACTGTGCTATCTCCACCCTACAGCTGGCATGTGCCCCTTGCACCCAGCATTGGCACCAGCTGCAACACAGAGACATGAGCTGGCATGTGCCACAATTAGCCTGGCACCGAGACACAGAGCTGAATCATCCTGGCGCAGAAGCTGTTGTGGTGTGGTATTGTGAGCGAGTATGTAGCTGACTTCCCCAGCCATGTCACCTACATGGAAAATGTCTAGAGCCTCCAAAAAAAAAGGAAAAATCCCAACGCATATTGCGGCCCCCACTGACACAAACACTTTCTTCATACTTGAAAGAAGAGGGAAAAAAGGAACAGGTCTTAACAAACAGATTATGTTTAGTCAGGCTTACCAATAAAAGCAGCCTCAGATGGCAGTATGGAGTCTCTGTGGATGTAACGTCCAGGTTTGTTCCTCTTAGAGAAGAAATAAACACAGGCAGGCAGGCACCAATTAGGAACACGCAAGATGTACTCGACCAGCATGTCACAATAAAATGCATTTTAATGATGTGATGAACACTCACAGAACGATGGTGGCTCAGTTGCTGTTCCAAAACACCTGTAAACACACAGAACAATGAGCGCCGCACAATAGGAGAAATTTCAGAGAGTGTCTGCCAACCGACCATGCTCTTTTTCTCTCTTCATGAGCCTGATTTTGCGTTGTTGGTCACGTAGAAGTGCCTGCTGTTGGATGTCCAGACTTTGTCCGTCAGTGGGAGGGTCAGGGTACATGTGACGGACCTCCTCACGAGATGCTGTATCTGACAAAGAATAGATATTGTCCCGTGAGGTATTGCTCCACATTTGTTCAACAGTAGCAACCAAGTATTGATGCAGCAATAACGGGTTGCTTTCGCACAGAAATAAACGAGAAAGATACGACTCAGAAGCGTAAACTAGAGGAACTAGAGAAACAAAACCAAAAACATTTTTTGTTTGAGTGATTTATGATTGCTCCCTTCATTACAGTCCCCGTCTTCCTCCACTCCACAACCTAGCTGTGACTCAGCAGAGCCACAGGCTACCGCCTCCTCACTACGCACATCCTATCAAGGTTGGACTTTACAGAATGGATCTGATGCAGCTTTCAGATGTAAGTGGGCATAATTCCATCATTTTATCTAGAAGTTTGACTATAGAAGGGTTTTGGTCAATTTGTCACTGACTAGCATTTCTTCCTATTTTTTTGTTTTACAAGCCAGAGCTCTGAGCGTCTTTCAGACTCCTGCATTAACTCGGTCTGGGAACCAATCCAAAGCCATTTCCTTGGTTGCTTGCATTACATTTTTTGTTAATGCTGCCAAACGGCCTGTCACTGATGGACGCCTCCCATGACCTCATGAGATTAAAGTTTCAGTGTGGCTAGAGGGAGACAGAGGACTGATGAAGCTCTGGAAAATCTACACCATCTGGCCCAGCTGGTTCAGGACCGCAGTGTTCTTCGTCTCCTGTCCTTACATCAACATCATGACCGAGGCAATTAGAGGAGGGGTTTTCTACCACTTACTTAAAGTTAGAAAAATGGGTTGTTTCAGATTACGGGAGGGAAGTAAGCCCAACTGCTCAATGTGATAAAATGATTTCTCATCAAAGGATCATATTCAGTTCATCACTATTATCTGAATGATCGGAGTAGCAATATTTCAGTTTCACAAACTAGTAACCACTATGATAAGTGTATTGTAGGACATTATCTTGCAGTTATGTCTTGGGACCTCTTGGTTATATAGAAGGCACAGTTAAAGCAAAAAAATGACAAAGAAAACTGACTTTTTTTTTCTTTGAGTGAGCTAAGGGTGATCTTATTAGTAGCCAGTAAATAAAGCCAGTGTCCAATCAGTCAATGTGTCATTACCTCTGTATTTAAGGTGGTTGAACTCCCTGATATTTTGCATATTAACACCTGCAGCACCAGAGCTGGGACGCCTGGTTGCTGGCTGGTCAGCTTGCTGGTGCATTGATTCAAAGGCCCCTCTGTGTCGTCCTCTGGGTCTGAGCAAAGGAGGAAAATCCCATTTTAAACAAATAACACGCACTCCCTTTGGAAAATGTCCCAATAATCCACTACGAATGCTTTTTCAGTTGTGCAGAATGACGACAGCATTAAGTTACACTTGATACACTACGTCGTCCTCGTAAGTCAGGTCCCATTCAAAAAGAGTGAGTATTGTTTTTAAAAAAGTAAGGATTGACTACATGCTTTTATGAGGCTTGTCCTGCTGAATTGTCATTCAGCAACATTCTGAATCCCGACTGAATCCTGCACTGCAGGTGAGTGACCCTGCTGATCTCGCAAGGTGAAGACAGACGAAAAGAAAATGTCCACTTCGGATCACACTGTTACATTACTGCAGTAATGAGTCCCTCAAACAACTCTGGATGGAGATTAGAAGATAGCCAATTAGACCTGGGTCCCTTTCATTAACTCTGAACATGAGAGAGCCTCCTCACATACAAATAGCTAATCAAGCCATTTAAAAAGTCAGGATTAGCATTGTGTCCTAACCTTGATGTGACTGAGGGGGTTTTAGGTCAAATTGGACCTGAAGGGGTCAAGCATGTCTAATAGGTTCTCTAAATGGCAATTTTTTTTTTGCCAGGATAGAAAGTAAAGTAATAAAATCCTCATCATTCTGGGCACGATATACCGACGCAAATTACCTCCTGCTGTTCAAGGGAGTCGGACTGTATACCTGTTGGGGGGAGTGTAGTGACTCTCCTGAAGATCTGTCTGTCCCAGTTGAACCTCCAGTTGTCTCTGCTCATTTCTCAGATACTTACGGAGGGTTGACAGCTCTTTGATCACTTCCTGCTGACCGTCTGAGACGACCAGAGGAAGTGAGGGGAGACAGGACGGGAACAATAAATGATTAAGTGGCAATGTATGATTTACAAGCAGGTAGCTTCAATAGGCGCTTACCTTGTAGAGGCGATATTTCCCCAGGGACTGGTCGGGAATGTGGTGCTGACACAGAGCGCTCCTGTTGTGGAAATTGTGAGCATTGTTACATTTTTATATTTACATCAAAAGAGTCTTGATGTGAAGATGTGTGCATCCGTTTTCCTGCGTGACTTACAGTGCTGGCGGTGAGTTGGCTCTCAACAGACGAAGGTCTAGATGCCACAAGAGTTGTCTGCCTCCTCTGCAAGGTTGGGATGGGAGGAGACGGCTCTCTCTGCTAGTTCATGAGCAGAGTCACATTACTTGACAGAGATGTTAAATAAAACTGAAAGCGACAGCACCAATGTTTCTTTAGGGTTACTGTACCTCATATATCCAATATGGCTTTTTCTCCTCTCTGTCCCTGGCGCTCTCAGGTTCCTTCTTCCCATGCTCTTCTTCCCGTCTCGCCCTCTTTTCCTCCTTCTGGTGTTGTGTTTTAGATTCCTGGATCAAACCTGTTTTTTCCTTCATATTCTGCAGAGACGAAAGACAATTCCTTCTCAATGACAAGCCCAGTTTGAGGAGACCCCTTTGATGTTATGAAGGAGACATGACAGAGGTGCTCTATATTAAAGGAAAATCACCTGCATCTCCTTTTGCTTTCTTTGCTCCTTTTCGTATTCTTGCTGTATGCAAGCCCTTTGGTCCGCCAGCCTCTTCTCTTCTTTCTCCTCCTCAACCCTCACTCGTTCTATCTCCTCTGTCTGCTTTTGCTTGTTGTCCTCTATCTGTTGGTAATGACAAGTTACAGGTTTAGTTATTTATAACGTCTTTAAAGTGCTCGATACCTCTGAAGCATTTGTAAACAATAAAAAAAAACCTCAGTAAAAGAAAGGAGAGACATCCAAGCAGCATCCAAGAAGTTCTCTGCATAGACTGAAGGTTGTGGCCCAGAACCTACCTGTTGTTTCAGGTCTTCTTTGTATCTGTCCTGCGTGTGGAGCTGCTGCGGAGTTGGCTTATCATTTAAACCTGCAATGACAAATAAGAATGACAGTAATCCATCTAGAAAGAACAACAATGTGTGCAATCGTGTGGTTCACTGCAAGTCAGTTTGCCACAATATTGGCGCAGTGACTTAGAGTAATCGATCACTACACAGTCAATTTGTCAAAGTAAATTTTATTCAAATTGAAAACAAATTTCCTCAAATATAACATTTGGTCCCAGTTTGAATAGAGTACAATCTTCAGTGTACCTGGTAGCGGATGAGAAAGAGGAGGCTTGCCTTCAGTCACAGGATTGGGTCCATTAGTCGTGGAAAAGCTTTGCGTCTGTCCATTTTTCCTGGACACAGGATTCCGATATGACTCCTCGTTGGTCTTGTGCATTTGAGTCAAGTCACCTGCGGGCATGGAAACATAATACACATGTACCTCAAACAAGCTGTATTACTATTTATCACGATTCATCAAATATTATCTTAATTTTAGTCGACCTCATTCAAAGACAAAGTGAAACCAAACTTACTAACAAGGTTGCCTTGTTCATCTTTTATTGAAGCACCTCCTCCACTTCTCCCCCAGGGGTTGTATGCTATCATCTCAGCCTCTAACTTAGCATCATATTGCTCCTTCTCATCTTTCTCTCTTCTTTTACGCTCCTCTTTTTCTTTGATCTGGACACAAGGAAGGCAAGATGTTTCAAACGTTTCTATGAAACTAATAAAACCTTCTGGGACCGCTTTAGTGGAACGCAAGTCTCTGTAATATAGTTTTGCTGCAACAGAGCTCTTTGCCCATGAGGAATGCTAACTGCACAATGATCTCTGGTCTAACTGTCAAAATATCTGGTCTGTCCCTAAAGTCAATGTCTGGTTTTCCTCTGGTGTCAGCATGAAGGAACCAGTCAGTTACAGCAATCACAAGCAGGTCAGTGTGACAGTAAGCATGTCAGAGTCAGACAGTGTGCTGCTCTTTGAACTCTGACAGAGTTCGTCAAACCCCAAAAACCAGGCCAGAAAACCCGCTCCGCCAAGTACCTCTTTGTTCCAAACTGTCATCACTCATTTGTAAAGTTAGTTATTAAATATGAAAGCATTGGGTCTGCTTCAAGCGATCAGGAGGGACGCAGCGAGGCGCCGTAAACATTGGGGGCTCACTGCTCCACCCTTGGCAATCAGATGCTATCTTGTAGATATGATGTCGTACCTGCTGTCGGAGTGCTTGTTGGTAGATCAGGGCCTTCTCTCTCCTCCGCTGGGACTTGTCTGCAGGAAGCTCTCCACCATCCAGGGGAGACGCACTATACTGTTCATTTGCTCTATAAGCAGACAGCGATGGGGCAGACACACAGTTATCTTGCAGTGAGGGCCCTCTTCTGGAGGAAAAACAAAAAGTCTCATGACCATCTACTTATGTAAAATCTCTCAACCTCGGCAAATTCATCTTTGGGATGAAGAAGTTTTCACAAATGTGGAAATTATTTTTCATTGTGGACGCTGAATTTATCATCTGGATAAATAAACTACTCTTGCAGGAATGGACACTGACTCAGTGTGGCCCGTGGGTCTGAGAGTAGATGGTCTTTGAGGATGACTGTAGAAATCTCCAGACTGATACATCCCTCCAGGCAGATCTAATGAAGAAAATGCAAAAATACAAGATAATGAATACAAGCAGAATGAACAGTTTTGTTAGCTATCTGTTGCCATCTGACAGATTTTTCAGAATATATGTGAGCTCAGACCTGGGCCAGAATTTGGCTGAACACTCCAAATGGAAAGAAAATAAATGTAACCAAACACACCCGCTGGATTGAGTGAGATCCATCTGGATTTGCTGAACTCATATCCAATAAACTCTGTATCTCCTGAGTAATCAAATCAGTTCTGCTAGAAAATGAGATACATGAATTGGTATGCCAAGTCATCTCGATTGATATGGCGATAAAGTGGCTCCATAATAAATGGCAAAAGTTTTTTGACTGGGAGGTCTGGGAGTTCATTTAAGTTGATGTTAATCTCTCCCATCTAATCTGAAACAGACAGATACTTTATGACTCTGAAGACGATAGAAACAGAAATGACTCTAGACTATCCGATTGTTTGGTACAAATATGCATACTTTACATTACAATCTTTTTCCCAAAACATCTCGCCTTATTTGACCTCCAAGCAGCTATTGGTTTCTATTCATTTCAATACAATATGAAAATCAACTTGCAGAAAGTTGAACCTTAAAATACAGTAAATTATCCATAACAGTGAAAATCGTGAAAACTGTGACTGCCTTAATGACAATGATTATGTGAAATTACTGGAAAACAGCCTGGTTTGCAGTAATGCAAAGTAAACAGGAAAATAACATGAAGATAGTTGAAATACTGTACTCTGACTGTAAGGAAGATTAAGATCTAATGGATTCCTGGTCCCATAGTAGTTGTAAGCGGCATCATATGGAGTATTGTAGTTATTATTTATCGTGGGAGGAACAAGAGAAGGAACACCAGCAACCCTGGGGGAAAAAAACACATGAACTACAGTGAATTTCAAGCAGTGCTGTTAATATCATTCATGTATGGCAACACAAAGCAACAGGGAGTTACCTTGGATTGGCCACTCCTGCCAGCATGCTTGAGGAGTCCCTGTAGTCCTCATCATAATACTCGAGTGGGGGGACGTCGTGTGCAGCTCTTCTTCCAGATCCAGGCGCTGCTTTCTCTGTCAGCTGACTGAGAGCTGTACTGTAGTCCACATGAGACTTTCCTGCGGGGCCTCTCTGTTCTGTGTCCTCTTGTGAGACGTCTCGTCTCCAGCTGCCATATTGACGATTTATAGCCCCAAACTGCTTTAGTCGGTCGGGAAGAGAGGCATTATGTAAAAGAGATCCATCAAAGGAAATGAGGCGGCAAGATCAGGTGTTGCTCAAGCGTCACTACAAAAATAATAAAATCATCATCTATGATGGTGACAAATAGTTTGTGTCATGTGATATGTTTTTATTGGGCTGTTGAGACATTTCTACAAAATCAACTTTCACTTCATACCATCCAGACACAGGGCTGGTACATCTGCTATGTGGTGGTTTAAGTAAGATGGGATCTAGTCGTTCACGTCATAGAAAATGTTGCTAAAATCTTTTGAGGATTTCAGCCTGTTCTTATCATTCGGATCTACCTGTTTCTCCATGTTTGTGTCTCCAGTGGAGGCCACCCTCAGTTTCTTTTCCCTGAAAACAAAACTATTCAGTCCACCCATCCTTTGTGTTTTGTTGACTCTGAAGCTGAAACAATTCAAGAAAAGCATGATTTGGTGAATCAATACTCACCTGATCTTGTTTCTCTGCTGTTCTGCAATTTGTTCCAACAGCTCTTGCTTGTACTTTTCTTTCTTCATCTGTGAGGCTGTCTGCTCTTCTGCTGCTCCTGCATGACAACAGAGAGACACAAACAAACAAGTGCTGTCACCTATGATGCTGAAAAAGCATTTCAAGTGACAAACTCCAAAAATAATCCCACAAGCCAATATGTGTCCGAAAGCACCATCCAATAAGAATGTTATTTACCAATCATTAGTCCCGTAGCAAACTCGGCTATATCCTTGCTGGCAGGTCTGGATCGAGCGGCCGTCCTCAAGCTGTCTGGCATTCGCAGACTAAACACAGATACACAAAATCAGACACTCCACAAGAGTCATCCAATTACTGACATTATGTAAGGTAACCAGTTCCCATGAGTCACACCCAGCTACCACTTTACATCATACACTGCCTCTTAGTTTGCCTGCGGAGCTTTCTGGTCTCATTCTCCAATCAATCCAGCAGCTCTGCTATAGCTGGGGTGAGTAATTGTTTCGCCTGAAGCTGGGCCAAGGCTCACCCTCCATCACCGTTCTACACATTAGCAGCTAACTGAGAGCGGCTCAACTTGATGGCATAACCGGAAACAATGAAAGGAAACAGCGTGCGTGAGAAGTGCTGAAAATAGCCGCAATGAGCTAAAAGGGTCTTGTGTTTAGTCATTCAATCAGATTATTTTATTGATTGATAAAATGTGACGGATGAGGATGTTATTGGATGTCTAGTTCTTTACGTAAATGTCAAACAGATCCATAAATAGAATTGAATCTTGCTTACTCTGACTTCAAATCACATTCACTGTTGTTCTGACCATGAACACCAGGGGCTTCTACCTTTGTTATGCCCTGAGGAGCTCTGCCATAGAGACAAACAACAACAACAAGAGATATTATATACCTCCTCTCCTCTTTGCACTCTGGCTCTAGAGTCTGCCTGTCTTGTCGTCTCCTGGTTCTAAACTCCAACTCTTCCTCTTTGGCTGTGATTGGCTCCTCCTCTGAGCTATAGAGCTCTTTTGGTAGGTGAAGTTGCCTATGCCTTTGACTCCGATGGCCTGAACATCCGGTCCCTGTACTTTCTCCATTATTCACTGACTCTGTCAGAGTGGCAGCATCTCTCCTGGTTGCGGGTTGCTCCCTGGGGAGGAGGGTGTATGTTTGTGTACGGACAAAATCAGACACTCCACAAGAGCCTTCCAATTACTGACAGTGTATAAAGGTGAAATCACCACAGTCAGTTGTGGTCTGAGTCACACCCAGCTACCATTTCACATCATACACGGTGTCATAATTTCCCTGTAGAGCTTTTGGTCTCAGAGACAGGAGGTGAAGCATCATTCTCTAATCAATCTACTCTGGTAGAACTGCGGTGAGTAATTGTTGGCCTGGAGCTGGGCCAAGGCTCACCCACCATCACCGTTCCACACGTTAACAGCTTAGTGAGTGCGGCTCAGCTTACTGGCATAAACGGAAAAAATCAAAGGCAACAGCATACAATAGAAGTGCTGAAGAGCAATTACTGAATATTGCAGAAATGACGGTACCGATCTTGTTTTGCCGCTTCCCTGTGTTGGCTCATTCAATATGATTATTTTAATGATTGAGAAAGTGTATGAAACTTTCCAAGAGGATGTTAATGGCTGTCAAGCTCTGCATGTGAATGCTACTGCTGTCTACGATGATTCTGTTTCACCATTACAAACCTCATTGCTGCTGTCCACCAGAACAGTACATATAAATGAATCTTGCTTACTCTGACTTCCAAACCCATTCATTGTTGTTTTGATCACGAACACCAGGGGCCTCCATCTTTGTTATGCCCTGAGGAGCTCTGCCATAGAGGCAAACAAGTAAAGAGATATTACAGACAAGTAAAGACATATTACATCATATCTACTCTTATAGCTGTGTAACAGACAAACATTGGTCAGAATCATACTGCTAAAAAAAGCTACACCTGTGAGCTCTGCGTTCTCTGGTTCTCCTCTCCTCTTTGTACTCTGGCTCTAGAGTCTGTTCGTCTTGTCGTCTCCTGGTACTAAACTCCAACTCTTCCTCTTTGTCTGTGATTGGCTCCTCCTCAGAGGTATAGAGCTCTTTTGGTTTGGGAAGTTGCCAACGCCTTCGACTCCGATGCCCTGGACCCCCGGTCCCTGTGCTTTCTCCATTATCCACCGCCTCAGTGAGAGTGGCGGCATCTCTCCTGGATGCAGGGTGCTCTCTGGGAGGAGGGTGTATGTTTGTATGGGTGTTGAGGAAAGGCAGAGGAGAAGCTGGAGAAGAAATGTACACAGCATCTGAAGCTTCAACCTGTCCGGGCTGAAAATTTAAAATAAGATAAAAAATAGAATTTGAGAAATATTTACTTTATATCTTAATGAATGGTTTAAAAGATTTTAAGCAGATAGCAAAAATCTTCTGTGACAAACAATGTATTTTGTTTAGGAGAAAGCAGAATTGAATAACTTTCAATGCATTACAAATTACCTTTGAAGTTAAAGGAGGTGTTCCCCTCTTAAACCTTTCGATTTGAGATTTTTCTTGTAGGAAGAGGTTGTATTCTTTTTTTCTCTCCTCTCTTAGTTTTTCCTGCAAGAGAAACAAAATTAGTCACTTGTCTGAAGCAGCTATCTCAATCAGACAATTTACCAACTACATTATTTCAATGCTGTGTTTGAATCCGAGTTATTAATAGCAATATTATGTGTCACCCACTCTCTTTTTTGTTTGTTTCATTCATTCATTTCTCTGTTGATACATAACTCAACTCCCACACATAACAATAAAGCCAAATCAGGCATAAAAACAGGTCAGGGGGGAAAAAGGTGAGAAGGATATTACCCACGGGGCACACACTTCATTGTTCAATTGAGTTTAACCTTAGTTTAACAAATTGGGTTTGGTTTTGGACTCCATTCTTGTCATCTTCCCTGAGCCAGTTTGTGACACTGGAACTAATTGTATCATAGATGGAATGTTGCATTATGTATTAAACTAAGATCGGCATGAATGCCACTGAGCAAAGTTGTTCCTTCACCTTGCACCTATAATATTTAAAAATACTGTAAATTGTTCATAACCGCGGTGGAACCAATCCCCAGCTCCAGAGGCTGATACCTAACCATTATGCCACTCAGCCTAAGCTTTAACAGGTCTGCAAGCAGTAGTAAACAAAAGCAGTTGCTGTGAGACACAAAGCACTCTGCTGTAATATAACTCTGTTAGTGTTGTGAGCGATCATGACAGGAAATAAAGTCTGATGATCATGGAGTTACCTGTTTCCTGCTAAGCCACACTTGGACATGGATAAAAAAAATGTCCTCACTAAAGTACACAGGCACACAGACACGCACCTGAAGAAATTTCTTCTCCTCAATAGGTAGAGAGAGACCCAGGGGTTGTGTTGGAGGTTCAGTAGTTTTCAGATTCTTTATCTGGAGGAAGAACATGAAAACAGGATGGTTACTCAGCAAAATCCAACTGAGGCAACATAGTGAAACATGTATTTTCACTATAAACTTATGATATGTCAAATACATCATCAGACCTTAGTAGCATAATGTTTGTATTCCAGTTGGAGCTCCTGCTGAAGTTTCTTCTTCTTCCTTTCATAGTCATTTCCAAGCAGCGAACTTAAATCGAAACCTGGAAAGTATCAAATACAGTATATGACACATAAAGTGTGTGACCTACACCTATCCTCAAAGATTACAATTAATATGTCCAGTGTCAGAGAATTGCACAATACCTCTGTCTGGAATTGGGGCTATTCTGTGTGCTGCTGATGCTGGAGGCATATCCACACCTTGCTACTTTTATTAAAAGCCCTTAACTGTTGAAAACATGATGTTAAAACAGTCTGTATATATTAGGTAATCATCAGAGCATTGATATTTCACATACCTTGACTTGCATGTGTTTCATTTGAGTGATATATCTGTGGGTGTTTCCTCTTCATGCTCCTCGAAAAACGTCCCATCTTTCATGCATTAAAAGCCATCAAAGCTCAACCACACAATTCCGCTCTGCCTAGAGGAGTCATCCATGTTACTATCACAAAGGAGTATTTTTCATTCATAGAGCTAAAAGTGTCAAGCGCTCCGTTGTATTGACCGCAGGCGCAAAGCATAATATTGTTGCTATAGGCAACCAGGATACATACGGTTCTCCTCGAGGAGGTGACGTCACCAAGCTCACGTCTATAACCCATCAAATGACATCTGCTCTGAATTTTAAGGTAAAGTTAGCTCTGAAATAGTATTAACGTTATAAACTCCAGCGGAATTTCAGTTTGCTTGCTCGTTAACATCCTAACAAACGCTATCAAACGAGAACCAACCTGGCAGCAACTACGCTTCACTTACTTTGCGCTGTGCTCATGGGCTTTTAGTAAATTATTTCTATTCTATTCTATTCTATTTACTATTTTAGTAAATAGTTTCGTTACCACAGTAGCTGCAGTTTTGTTGGTTCGTCAAACACCTTCGGCCTCACTTTAAGTTGCGTCAAAGACCTGGAAACCAAAACATTCAGGAGGAATCTGCTGTTCTGAATAGCGCCGCTAGATGTCAGCGAGTCCTCGACAGTTATTTTTTAGTCTTCCCTGGACTAAACCATGTATTTTGGCAGAGGGGTGGATGCACTTTATTATGAGTGATATATAAGTTAAATTACTTCAGTTGGATATGTATTGTTTTACATATAGTTTAATTTTAGTGTCTTGTATAAGATGTAGTGTATTACACAAGCATATCAACATCATATTTATGTAACATTTTGCCAAACGTCGCCGCGATCCCACTTGATATATTGGTATCATTTACTGTCATGGCACCCTGACCAAGTGGACATTTAGCCCTGTTACGGGATCAAACTACAGGATAAAAATTTAACATTTATTCGCTTACTTGAGCAGAAATAGGGGTTTTAACGACTGAGTTGTTGTTTTTTGCTTTGATAATTCGTCATGGCGGGGAGCAGCACGGCTCAGAAAACATGGGAGCTATCCAACAGCATGCAGGAAGTTCAGAGCATAGACGAAATCTACAAATATGACAAAAAGCAACAGCAAGAAATCCTCGCCGCTAAACCATGGACTAAAGAGTAAGTACAAAACACAGTAATGTAATATTCAGCTTAAGAAAGCTAAATGTTCGCTGTTGTGTGTTGTGTCACAGTGGAAGAAACCCCCTCCATAGCTTAACGAACTAGCATTGGCTTATTTGTCAACAGCGATGCTTCTCGCGTTAACTGTGCATAGTGTCCCTAACATACACCTGGTATTGAACGTGTTTCTTTCTTTGACCCGTAGTCATCACTATTTCAAGTACTGCAAGATCTCCGCCTTGGCCCTGTTGAAGATGGTCATGCATGCTAGGTCCGGGGGTAACCTGGAGGTTATGGGCCTCATGCTGGGGAAGGTGGACGGTGAAACCATGATCATCATGGACAGTTTCGCCTTGCCCGTGGAGGGCACAGAGACTCGAGTGAACGCCCAGGCTGCAGCGTATGAATACATGGCTGCCTACATTGAAAATGCCAAACAGGTGGGACACTCACTTTCATAATAGGGAAACTCACAGACTTTATAAATGAGAGGAGGAGGAACCAAACTCTGCATACACGCTGTTTGGTCCTTTGGATCTATAGTTAATCACGTTCTGTAGACGTAGCTATTTGATTGCAACCATTTTGGTTTTATTTAGAGATGTGGGGACATTTCATTAAGTTGTTCAAGAAAACCTACTTTTGTTTGTAATGTGAACCTTAATGAGTTTAGAAGCTGATACTCAGATGTATAGGATTAAATAGGCATTATGCTTCTACTTATACCTTTTCAGTCTTTCTGTTTTTTGTATATTAAATTGTGGCATTACTTATTATATTATAATGATTGATTGAATAAAACACACACAAACAATGTGATGTGTTATCGTAGGATTGAGGTTTGACGCTACATATCAGATTTTATGCACTTTTTCTGAAGTTACTACTATGATAGCTATTGATTTATTATCCCGAGTTGTATTACGCTCTTAAAGGCACTGTGGCCTGAATATCATATGTACCAATACTTACAACTGAAAATTGACAAAGAATGTGACTGTGTTATGTTGTTAAAAACTAAATAAAAAGTGAGTTAAAATCTGTCTCTCATCCCTCAGGTTGGCCGGCTGGAGAATGCGATTGGCTGGTACCACAGTCATCCAGGCTACGGCTGCTGGCTGTCTGGCATAGATGTCAGTACTCAGATGCTCAACCAGCAGTTTCAGGAGCCGTTTGTGGCTGTTGTGGTAAGACTCTGGAAATAGTAATAATTTCTTTTAATTTCAAGCCAAACGCTTAGTTTACTGTGATTTCTAATTGCATGGTATACAGGTGAAGTGAACCATTTATTTCAAACTATGACAAAACAAGTTAATGTAGATGTAACGGAGACGGTGGGGAGATTGTTGATGTATTGGTTGTAGGTTTTCCATGTAGTACTGATGAATATTGTGTTATTTCACCCATGTATGTCATTTAAACTTACTTTGGTTGAGTGGTGCTTAAATGCCATGGGCGTCATGTAATTAAGTATGCATTTTCAGCACACCGACAGCCACAGTAAAATGCTCCTGGTGGCCGGATTTGAGTAGTCCCTGGAGGTTTGTGTGACCTCTGACTTTGTTTTCCGTTTCTACTGTATCTTGCCTCTTACAGATCGACCCCACTCGGACCATTTCAGCAGGGAAAGTCAACCTTGGCGCCTTCAGGACTTACCCAAAGGTAAAGCAAAGGCTGTGTACAGAGGCACTTCTCCTGAGATTGTAATAGTGATAAAATAAGTTGCTATTAATGATTAATTTGCATACGTGTTTAGGGTCATCTTTGTCCTTTTAAAATGTGTATTTCATTGTTGTATATTGCTTTTACTATATAAACTATAATTTATGATCTGTCTATTGCATTTCTTGATTCCTTATTTGTGTAAAAAGAAAAATCCAGTTATGGTACAGAAAAGCTTTTTAGTTTGTTGGTAATTTTCAGTATTTCCTTTTTGGATTTTCAGGGTTACAAACCTCCAGATGAGGGACCCTCAGAATACCAAACAATCCCCTTGAACAAGATTGAAGACTTTGGTGTTCACTGTAAACAGTAAGTATTGATGTAAATCAGTGTTATTACCATATTACAGATATTTACGATAAATTATTTTTTTCAAATTTCTAAAGTGATTGCAGTATTTTGTATAGTGTACTATATGACTGTGTTGTACTTGGCTCATGTTTTTGCTTTGATTTGTTGTCTTTTAGGTATTACGCCTTGGAGGTAACTTACTTTAAGTCCTCCCTTGATAGAAAACTTCTGGAACTCCTTTGGAACAAATATTGGGTCAATACCTTAAGTTCCTCAAGTCTCCTCACGGTATGTAGACAACTGAAAAAAACAAAATGACTGCTAATTGTTTGACATTTTGATTTATGGTTGATTATTACACTATAACTCATTGAGACATTCGGTCACCCGCTTGTGATGTCATGATTTATTGCTGCATAGTAGGTAAGAGTCGCTGTTTGTTGATTTTAGTAATGCGCTTACTTTAAACTTTTTTACATGAGAGATAAATATTAAATTTGGACTCAACTTCAGTGGTTCAGATGCTGTCGTGGTTCCTCCCCTCCCCCAAGTTCATTCTAAAGATTTGAAATCCCCTCATTGTGGATGCAGTGACTCTGTTCCGAGCTTGACTAAACAGTCTAAATAGGCATCGGGCTTATCCAAACAGTAAGCTCTTTGGCATTCTGGATGAAGATGAATTGACTAGATGTCAAGGACGAGCTGCTCCTTGGGTGACAGGCTTTGTCAGTTGCTACACTGTCGCCCTAGTCAGGGGCCCCTGTGTCATTGTGTTTTAATTACCTTTTCCACTAAAAACACGGCCTCACCTTGAGCAAACTTTTCACTGGCTTGTTTTCATTCACCACAACACACAAAGTGTTCCTTCAGCTTGTTCGACAGATTTCTTTGTGTAAAGTCTGTTATCTACCTTTTGAAGCAAATTGTGCATGAATTGGTTTGTGCGTGTTTGTTGGATGGTCAGAACTCGGACTACACCACGGGCCAGGTGTTTGACCTGTCGGAGAAGCTGGAGCAGTCGGAGGCCCAGCTGGGCAGAGGCAGCTTCATGCTCGGGTTGGACACGCATGACAGGAAGTCTGAGGACAAACTGGCCAAAGCAACACGAGATAGGTAAATCTTTTTCTGTGGGAAAAGGGCTGGAGACTTAAATGTAAACTTCCTTAATTATGGGAACTATAATTTCAGTTTACCATTGCTTACTGTATATTACATATCATAAAAAGAACGTAATTGAAAGTATTACTTTTAACTACTTTCATTATATTGAATTACTGTGTGATGTATTTGCCAACTCAATTGGTTTGTTGATAATACATCCTGTCCTTGCATTATGTTAACAATAACTTTAATCTTTTATAATGTGTTGTCACCCCATAATATATATTTTGTGTCAATTTAAAATTTGTCAAATTTTTGATTGAGGGTTATAACCAACATCAATTTTAGCACTGCATTTTGAACTGCAGATAATTTTCTTCAATGAATTGATTTAAAAGCTTTCCAAAAAAACAATTATCTTATTGTCTTATTTTGTCTGACCGACTGTTCGAAACCCTAAGAGATTCAGATGACAATGATATAAAAAATATAAAGAATTATTCAAACAATTAGCCGATTATCAAAATAGCTGCAAATGAATTTTCTGGCAGTCAATTAATTGATGTGGAATTCAACTAATTTCTTGATCTGTAATTTCTTTCTAAGTAGTGTGATTCTAAACAGAAGAAAAATATCAACCTGCAGCACTATAATATATTTGTATTTTATAATAATGGATTAATCAAACACATCTATGATTTAAGTTACTGCAGTATCTTTTACACAAATAGAGACAGAGTACTACCAATGGCCACAAACAACACCGTCACTCGTTATTGCCCATGATAGTCTTCTGATAGCAGTGTACGTGTTGCATATCCGTATGTCGTGTCTGTTTTTCTTATGGATCTAATGAACTAATGACCATTTTTCATTTTGTTTTTGTTTTAGCTGCAAGACAACCATAGAGGCAATTCATGGACTGATGTCTCAAGTCATCAAGGACAAACTCTTCAATCAAATCAACACATCTGGCAATTAAACCGGAAATACGAGCTGATTTTGATTTTACCTGGAAGTGTTTTTTTTGTGTATGTCTAGAACCATCTAGTTTATGGTTTAACTTCTATGGTATAATCTTGGTGTTGCTTTTTTTTTTTGTAATTCTTATTTTGTCCTAGAAGTAGTTCAAGGTTATGCAGTCAAAAAATAAAAAGTGCAACTTCTGTCTGTGGTTAATTCATACAGAACCAATTATATTATTTTATTTTATTTTATTCTATTATGCAACATAGAAACATATACACCTGGCCTGGTGTATAATATAAGGTGAACATTTGTCGTCACATATTCAGTCCTTCAGTAAGTATAGTACACTATTCTTAAGACATGGGACTCTGACTACAAAAAAAATTTTTTCCCTTCATTGGCTGTTCCTAAAAAATCTTTTGCGTGTGCTAAATTCTTCTGCAGCCCAACATTTGAACACACACACACACACACACACCTTGGTTGCATTTTCCGCACAGTCTAACCTAGCACCAGTCAGTCATTCAAGTGTAGCCTGTCGGAGCATTACATAATGGAACAACAAACTCAAGCTTCTGCACAGGCTCAGAGGGAATCGGCTGCAATGTGTGGGATGTCTCTGCGGAGTCACTCCCATCACTGCTTGGCCCTCGGTGGTACACACCCCGGCATAGTGGCCACCGCGTTCAGGTTGTGGTGTGGCAGTGATGCAGCGCAGAAACAGAAGCCGTACACACTGGAGTCTATTCACCCAACGTGTCTGCTCTCCGTCGAAGCAGACACTCACCAAGTCTGCCTTTTTTTAAAGGCTGGTTCCTTGGCCTGGGTTTGTGTCATGTCTTTTTTTTTACGGTATTGTAATGGCTAAATGTATATTTTTGATGTCATGTATCGCAGAGGAGACAATCCCAGTGGGGCCGTGGAGGTCTCTGTTTTTTCTCATGCACATGAGTTTTGGCACCCCTTTCTATAATGATTTTCTTTTAACATTATTTGTGCCATGTCCTAAATTGGAGGGTGTTCGGTGTAGAGGTTTAGAGAAGGAAACTTATTAGATTATATTTAATGTAATTTAGAAATGTGAAATAGTTGAATGGGTGCACACAGTCTACTGAATAGCTTGTATTTTTGCCAAATATTTAAATGTATTACATGGATGACTGTCACAGTGCTGAGAAAGTATTTAGAGTATGCACTTCTAAAACAGTTTCACCTAATGTTTGGTCTTCCATGGTGATTTAAGTATCAGTGAAACATATTGAACTCGTTGGACATGTAAATATTGTGATTATCACCAGATGGACATTTGTATGCATGACTAAAGATGGAATAGGAAAATGTATGTAAATTCTAATCAAGTCAAATTGTGGGCAGCCAAAAATCCATTACTTGAGTATTTTACCTTACTCTTGTAACATTTAGTAGTTTTCTAATTCCAAAGTATGTTCTCTATTAACATACAAATACATTTTACAGATTGCAGAGGAATGCCTTCTCCCTTGCTGTCCACACAAAAATGAAGGAGTGAACAACGACAATGACTGATATGAAAGCAGCAGATTGACAAGGCTCATGATTAATAGCTCTAGGTTGCTACAGTACCGAGGCCCTATAGATCTAATGACCCCACTAAGATCTGGAGATGTTGTGTTTAGTTTGGCTCTCAGAGGAATTAACCCCACAAGCATGGCCCCCGCCGTGTGTGAAGAAGCTGGAGGTGCTACATTTCCTCTCTGCCATGTGCTCCTGCATAAGTGGAGGCAAGTCACTCCCTTACAGGAAACCCAGGCCTTGACATGATATAGATTAACACTGCAGGGGTCACTGAGTGAAGGAGGCTGCCTGATTTGGTATGTGGGGTCTTGAAAGATAGCTTGGACAAATGTCATCTTAGCTGCAAAGTCAGAAAACATAAACAGCACACATTTCAGGAAACATTTAGTTCAGTGGATGTGATGTGTGTGTGTGTGTGTGTGTGTGTGTGTGTGTGTGTGTGTGTGTGTGTGTGTGTGTGTGTGTGTGTGTGTGTGTGTGTGTGTGTGATGAGGCCATAAATCACTAACTTACACTTTTAAATTTTATTTTTTTTAATTCCAATAATAAAGCGTGATTTAGTTCGGACCTCCCTTTTGTCAAAACGATCATTTAACTATGGTCCTTCTCCGAATTTAATTAATAATTAAAATAATGTTTAGAAAACACGAGTCTTGGTAACAGTTGGGGATGTTTGGCTGATCCGCCTGATGGTGTGGTTTCCACAGCAACATATAACTTGTCACAAACAAAACAGCCTTCCGGCTCATGTTAGGAGCTAACTGCTAACGCTACAACTTAAAACAGTTTGGCGAGCTGGCATGTCCACATTTTCTGAAGACGTCGAGAGGTAGGAAAGTTTAGTTAACATTTGACATCTTTCCCAATTCCACCATATTGGGTGTTGCGCTAAACTTGTTGAGAGAATATGGTTGATGGTGGCTCCTAAGCTAGCTGTGAGTTAGCTATTGCTATCTAGTTAGCTGACGTCATCAGGACCCCTACGGACTTCTTGTTCTGGGCCTCCCTCCCCATCCCCTTTGTTCGCTGAATGCCCTCTCGTGTCTCTTCCCTGTCCCTCCCCACACACCAGGGCTCCTGCTCTACGCACTGCACCCGGACAGCCAGTATGACTGTCGCACTTTTCTCTTTGACAATGATAAAGTGCTGTCCCCGAGTGCCCCGGAGAGGAGAGGCCGTATGAGCTCAGCTAGCCGTTAGCTTCAGTTCAGCTGTGGATCGATCAGTGCCTCTTGTCTCCTGTGACCTCGGCCTCACGCCTTGAGATCAAGTGTAAAACATACCTGCTGTGACGTCACACCTCTGTCTTTCCCTACCTTTCTCTATTTTAGCTCCACACACTGAACGTGGTGCAATTAGCATGTGAGGGGAGGCTGTATAATAATACTTAGTTGCTAAGTAAAATTGCAAGTTGTCATATCTCAATGTCAGGTCAAGCTGATAAACAAGCCCCTTGGGTACTGAATGAAGCTCTGCTTAGTCTGCCAGGGGGATTCTAATCACAGTATGAATTGAGTGCTCACCCAACCTTTGGCCTCTGCCCCACCTCCCTCCACTCCACCCCCTTCCATCAGTTATCCCCAATTGAGAATTGACAATTAGGTTTTAGGCCATTTAAACTTCTGTTTGGGGGTTAATTTGTCATTTGCTGAAGTAAACTGACATTATTACATTGTTTTTTTTCTGAAGAATGCATTTGTTTGCCTGCTAAGGTCCTTTTCTGTCATTTGTTCTCCCAAACAGACACTTCTAGCCACTGCTGTGGGCTGAATGCTTGGCTGAGGCTGAAAAGGATCCTCTCTAAAGCCCTGTGGCGAGCCACCATGGTGCGCCTGACCATAGATCTGATTGCTAAATCTAGAAACCACTACAGAAAGAAAAGGGGCCTCTCCTTCATGGAGTACCTCAAGACACTCACCCACCTTCACTTTTTCAACCAGAGCATTGAAGACATTGTGAGTAGCCAGTATCAACGCTAACGCTTTAATTCTGTGCTGTTCATCTTATGTGCCTCACTTTTAACTTCTATTTTCAGGGGGATCTCTCCATGTGTAGAAACCTCAACGTTCTTTACCTGTACGATAATCAGATTACACATATTTCCAACCTTGGCTTTGCCTCCAACCTCACCCATCTTTATTTGCAGAACAATAACATCACTCATATAGATAATCTCTCCAATCTGCAGAAGCTCTCCAAACTGTGAGTAGAGATCTTAAACCGGTTGTTGCCCTGTGCTGTGGTAAAGTCGAAGGTGTGTCTGAACTTGTGTGTGGTTTTTCTGCTCTGTAGGTATCTGGGTGGGAACAGGATTGCTGTGGTGGAGGGCTTAGATACCCTGTGTGAGCTCAAAGAGCTTCATCTGGAGAATCAGAGGCTGGCACCAGGGGAAAAGTTGCTCCTTGACCCCATGACGCTCCTCTCACTGGCTGTATGACCTATTTTTATACTGTTCAGTACAAATATAGGCTGTGGAAAAAGGAAGATGTGTGGATCTTCCTTTTTTCTCCCAGAATAATTGGGATCTCTTTAGTGAACATTTTGTATTTTAAGTAATCAAAAGGTTCAGGGAAAAGCGTAATTTCCTCTTTCATACACACAGGACGCGTGGTGTATCTCCCTGGTAGGTTATCACGTCGAGCTTAAAAGATCTCAGATTTCTCCGAGGCCAGTAATCCATGTAAAAGCAGTAATGTGCAGAGTTTGATGATGTCAAAGAGACCTCTGTTGCTCTCTCTGGTCTGACAAATCCGTTATGTCTGTTTACTTTGTTTACTGCCCAGGCCATGGATAAACACACCAAAAGTCTCAGCTTGTTTGTTTGGATAATTAAATAAATTGCTGAGCAAATTTAAAGAGTTCCAGCTTTTTCTATAAATGTGTAGTTATAGAACTTCAAACCAAGATGAATATGTAATAACAGCACTATCTACGGTCGGATTTGGACGTGATCCTAATAGTGCAGGAATATACAGAGAACATATTTAAATGCTTAATTCAAGAAAATACTGTAAAGTGTACATTTATTTTGAAATTTGGTTTAACATTTGGCTTAGGTTTAGGGTTTACTGTGTAAAAATTATTCGTCAGATTCTGTATTAACTGTAAAATGAACTCTTCTTCTTTCATGAACCTGAATGTTTTGCACAGGAATCTCTTTATGTCCTGAATATCAATAACAACAACATTGATGACATCAGGGACTTGACAGTGCTGAAGGAACTCCGACAGTTCTCTGCTTCTGACAATACATTGTACAATATAGAGGTAAATATAGCTGTTTTTTTTTCTAACTGAAAGACTTTTTCTTCGATAGAAATCAACTGCACGCGGTTCACAGTCAAAGTAAATAGGACCACAGCACAGCAACTATATGCATGTTAAGGTGTATTAAAGTCAACACACCGGCTATTAGTTGATCGGGTCAACATTAACATTGTTCCGTAGCTTTCTGCAGTGATGTGTGAAATGATATGGAGAACAGGGTTCTAAAGAACCAAATCCTGCAAATCCCGCCATAGGTTCCCAGTCTCCACGACTCTTTCAGGGTCAGAATTATTCAACAAATCAGCGAGCCATCCCCCTGAGACTTTTCTCGCTGACAGCTTTAAACAAGCACGAGTTTCTCTCTTTCCTTGGGAGGCTGATTTTTCCTCTCTGCCTCCGAATCCTCTATTTGATGCCTTAACCCAGCAGTCCTTTACTTCATGGGAGAATCATCTGAGCCAGAGATAGGATTTAGCCTCACTGACCTTCATTTTCTGATATTTTCACTGAAAAGGTTGATGACTTAATTTAAAAGGAATTAATTATTCTTTCTTAGTGCCAATGAACACTAGGATGACACATCAATCGCACTTGATTAAATTGACTACATTGCTGAGGCTACTTTTTCATCACGAAATAATTTCTTTTGAGAACGTTAATGCAGGTAATTGCTGTACACGTGTCATTTCGAGCAGATATCTCCTATAATTTATACAACTCGTCTGCCACTATTGATCCTGCAAAGACAGCCCTCCGAAGGATCAATCCCTTCTTCTGCGCCATTTGCTCAGAATTCGGAGGAAAAGTTATGGATTTTTAAAATAGATTATGACAGGCAGTCAGCTAGGGTGACAAATGGGGAGCATCTTCAGAGACCGTGAGCTGTGTGCAGGGCAGAGACAGGGGAATCGAAGCCCTGGTCAAATGCAGGTTCATAACTGGCCCGTCATTAGTCCAGGCGAGAGAGCCGGCCGAGCACAGTGAGTATCCAGCCTTCGCAATTCTCCACGCCCCCGCGTGAGGGGCAATTTGGCGCTGGGCTGCTCTTCAGTGACGGCCTTCTGAGTGACGGCCCTGACACGATCATTTATCAAAGCCTGGGAGCGCGCGGCGCTCAGGGGTCCCCTCTGAACTGATTGCGGCGAGAGCTGGAAAAGTGGAAGCGCTTTAGCCAAGACAGGAAGGCAATGAACAATCAGAGCGTGTCCAGAGAGTATTCATATTTCCAGGCTTGGATTAATGTGCCTTTAGATAAACATACAACTGCAGGCAACTCGCTGGAGGAGCCAGCCTCACACTGTCCCAAGAGAAAACTTGTAGTTACATGACACCGGCGACTCTGTTTATTAAAATAGACGGATGTGTTGTTTATGAACTTTCCATTCCCTTGTACTCCACATTACTATTCACCGATACGAGTCGTTCAAAAGTTTTCCTGATGTTTGCCCCCGATTAGTGACTATAAAAATGCACCACATTAGTTTAAAAAACAAAAAGCTTGTCCATGCTTAGTTACTGAGCAGCTGTTGAGACACACTGGTGCCATTTGAACCATTAGTTCTTAATGAAAACACGACACACCGGCAGTATGGGTGAAGTTTCTCTTCTTCTTGTGTATTTTCAGGAGTTAGAGGATGTGTTCAGTCACTGGCCGAAGTTGCTTCGAATGGATTTGGATGGAAATCCTGTGTGTAAAAAAAAGAAGTACAGAGACCACGTAATAACCGCGGTCCATAGCCTGAGTGAGTTGTTCTTCATTTTCCTTCTCAATGGCATCCTAATATGAAAATGCACTTTATGTCTTTGTCTCCGGGCATCGGGTAATAATTATTAAGAGACCACTTATTGATGAAAGTAGAAGTATACACTGTTCACTTTTCAATTTTGAAGTAAATGTTTGTTTGTTTAATCTATTTCTTGTCTTTTTTAGAGGTTCTGGATGGCAAGGAAATTAATGATTTAACCAGACAGTTCCTCATTAACTGGAAAGCATCCAAAGAAGCCAAGATAAAGAAAAACTATTTGACGAAGGGATCGTTCATCCCTTGTCCCTTAACAAGTAAGTCACTAAATCCTGATCTTTTCAATTTCCTGTTACATCTTCTCCCACATTTGTGTGACTTGTGCATATGCGTGTTCTCCTAAAATTCTGTATTGCAGATGACTTTAACGCTTGTCAGGGTGCACATCCCGGCCCCATCTACAGCCACGCCAGCGTACAGAGATGGAAGCAGCAGCAGCAGCAGCAGCAGCAGCAGCAGCCTCTCAGGTCCAGAATCATGGTTCACACAGATCTCAGTTAGCATTAAGAAGTCCACATTCATGTCTCACTCCATTTCATTACTTAAATTATTCAACTGTGGATATTACATTAGCAGCGTTGACCAGCTGTCATACAGAATTTGTGAGCTCCATGATGAAATCTACAAACTGCGAGTGACGACAATAGGTTTGAACTCATCTCACATCCTGATCCAGCTTACAATTCTTCCCACATTCAAGAAGAAATGTTTTTTAGATTGGCGTAATTTTTTTGGGTGATCAGTTAGTTCCTTCATGTTCTCTTTATTAGCCGTGTTGTAATAGTTTTGTCGGTCTCTATGAAACATTTCCTACATTTAGGCCAAAAAAGTTGTAGTCACAGAAATCTTCTCATTATCTGATAATGCTTTTTTTCTTCCTCTCAGAAATCAGACTGCACAAAAATGATAGTTTCCTACGAGCGGAGATCTCATTCATGTGGCTGCCTCATCGCCCGTCTGCAGCCATGTGGATGCCTAAAACAAACCTTCTAGTCCATTAAAATCTCCACCTCCTCCACACATGCAGGACGAACCCTGCTACTGCTGAGTTTAAGTGCCTTAGTCATCAGATATTTCATACTTGTACATTTATCAGGACACAGAAGAGTCACGGTCACTCATGACTATGAGGTCAATAGCTGCGGGCGCTTCTCCTTGACAGAGTGGATTATAGGGGTTTATAGATTTTACTTTTTTTTTATTTTTACAACAAATATTTTGATTGTATCTGTCTCTTAAATATATATGCGTGACTATGCTGGAAATAATCTGTTAGTGTTAAAAGGGAATTACGAAATTAAAGAGTAAACCAATGAATAATGGTTTGTGCACATTTCTTTCCTCAGTCTCACAGCTGGTTTATTTCTGATTACCTTTTGGGGTTCTGAGGATATAAATGATCTCTACACATATTAGTCAGTGCTACATTTTCTGTGCTGTGTGTCATTTTTATTCTGCATGCATTCCGACAAATAAGTGATGCAGGAGATGCAGAGCTGCAAAATCTAAATGATCCCTCTGTCCTGCCACTGGATTTACAATGATCTAAAGATAACATTATATGCTTCTATTCAAATAGTTGTGATAAATGAGTCGTTTCTCTTTCATGGCAAATACAGTAACAATACGGATGTATTAATTATGTTCCTAAATGTTTCAGTGAGGAAACCACGTGTGTAACCCCTGAAAGATGCAAGGTTATTAGGGAAACAAGCTTACTTAACCTTCTTTTCCTTTTCCTTATAATTAGTGGCCCGCAGCAATACTGGTGCTCCATCCTTACAACAACAATGTTTATTAAGAACAGTCTGAGGATGTGCATATTATGAATAATTCCTCTCATTAATTTGCCGACATCTCCGTTTGGAGCGTTGCAAATCAGAGTGATTAATTTCTGAGTCTCCCAAGAATTTCCTCGATGCCTGCCTGTTGATTGCATTGCTGGACTTTATTTATTAGCTGTTCCATTGAGCTTGCAATTCTAGACAGCCTGGCAATTAGTCAAATGTTTTGCATATCAGCTTACACTTGTCAGCCTTTCTTCATGGTGTATTGCAAACAGCGTTTTGAAAGAGTAACCTTTATTTCTGACCTTGACCAGCAGCTTTTTTTTTTTTTTTTTTAAGGTAATTTTGACTTTCTTCCCGTCGCCACTTTATGATAGGCTTATAAAGAAAATACAGTGTCAGGTTCGCAGCCAATTAGAGTGCGATATGGCGGAGCGCATATCGGGGTTCAAGGGGAAGAGAGTCCTGCCTCTGGCGTTGAAAACGAGCCTCTGCTGCCCTCAGACAGAAATAAGTGAGGAAAAGGAAAGAGACGACTTCACTGCGAGGGAGTGTTATGAGGCGAGTGATTAATTACGTCGGAGTGAAATACTTTGTGGGGCTTTGTCTAGCCAATAAATGAACGGCGAGTGAGACGTCCACGCACACAGGTGAAGTGTTGGATGAGGACTGCTGCGCACCTTTTTTCCCGCAGACGCACCACTTCATGAGGATAAGCTGGACGTGAACTATTCTACATTGAAGAACACGTTCTCTATCTCATCGAAGCCCTCTTTGGATTGCCTTCATGTCGTTTTTAATACAGAGCCTTTGAAAGATACCAAAGGTAAAACTTCATATCAACTGTTTAAACATGTCTGGCATGCATGGAACTCCCACTGGAAGTTACCGAATGAGCACAAAGTCATGCGTCTTTTGTGCAACTTTGGGCAGCTGCGTCCTGCCATTTGGCTTTTTTTTCACGTTGTATTTGTGAGAGAATGAGTTTAAATAATCTCGTGTTTTTTGAAGGTGAAGGGACATGATTTAGGACTTGACAACAAACATTTCAAATAATTGACTGGACAAGACTTAAGTTGTGGTTTAATAAATAAATGCAAAGGCAATAACTTAACAAGCAAACAGTAGAACAGAGGAATACTGTACAGACAACAATAATAATAACACTACTTATTGTCAATTATAACGTGCAGGTTAAACAACAAACAGTGGCTTCTGTATCCCTCTGATGTAATTCTTCAGGTCTAGAAGTGCACCCTGATGGCTGGCAGACAGGCGCTCCGAGTGGACGGGGCGGCGGTGGATGACAGCCCCGCGTCCAGCCCGAGCTCCAGTCCGGACGGTCCCCGTCGGGACCTCCAGCGGGCCGGGGCGCTCCAGACCGGCGGGCTCGGCGGCAGAGGACGCCCGGCAGCAGCGAACGCCGCGCGGGAGAGGAGCCGCGTGCAGACCCTGAGAACCGCGTTCCTGGAGCTACAAAGGACTTTGCCGTCCGTGCCGCCGGACACCAAGCTGTCCAAACTCGACGTGTTGATACTGGCCACCACCTATATCGCCCACTTGACTCGAACACTGCAAGAAGAAGGCGCGGAGGAGGGAGAGAACAAAAAAAAGACAGATGCGTTGCACTCATTGAAAGGTGATGGCTACCTGCACCCAGTGAAGGTCAGTAATAATAATAATAATAATAATAATAATAATAATAATAATAATAATAATAATAATAATAATAATAATAATGATAATATAGGTGAATCTGGTATTGTTGTCAATTGCAATTCAGTATTTTATTATTACATTGTTTTGTTTCTGGACGAAATTTCTCACAATGCAAAAGATTTTAGTTGATGCACATTTTCAAAGGAGGCAACATCATCCTCTCCATTCTCTACTTTTAATTTTTAGAAGTTTTTGAAGATTTCGGCCTGTTACCAAATGTATTGTCTTTACAGAAATGGCCCATGCGATCCAGGCTGTACGTCGGAGCGAGCGGACAGTTCCTCAACACCACGAATCCTTCAGAGTCAGAGAATCAAGGCCCATCATCGTCCACATCCCATAATAGGCTTAAATGATTTGTATGAAACCATTTCGTATTGGCACGAGCCCATGTTGTTAACTCTGACAGCAGAATTATGCATTATGACTCCGATTTTACTTCCACTAAAGCTCTACCACGAGGAAGACATTGTAAATTAATTTATTACGTGAATTTTATTGTATAGATTTTGAGAAAGCACACGTTATATTTCTCTGTTGTTATTTTGGACTTATCCTGTTTGGCCTGCATTGTGCAGTTCCGCACATGTCCCAGGTATGATATTTGTAGAAATTCCACGGGGTTTGAGCCCGTCATGCTTGAGGTGTGCACTTTCAGTTGAAACATTTGCACTAAACGCATGCGTGAATAACTTAACATCTGTCATGTGAAGTGGTCTGTCAGAGAGTCAACAATGGAGGCTCTCCGTCTCGTGTTCCTTCTTATTTTCACATGCATGGTTGTAAATGTGTTTGTGAATAAATGACCTCAGTGAAAGACGACAAGTTTGTTAAGGTGTTGCCGATCATAGAAAATATCTTGTGTCATTAAGGAAATGGAAAAAACAAAAACATTATTGGAAGTCCAAAGAAGTTGTCGTTAATTGATATTTATAATGATAATAATATGTACTATTATATAATAATTGTTATATAATAATGATCAATATAATATTAATAGTATTAATAATAATAATAATACCGTATTAATCCGGTATTTCCTGGAAACTTCTTGTAATCGGAAAGGCGCTTATGTGACAATAATCCTTCCAATACAGATGTGCTGCTCGCTTGAATTCAAGGTAAAGCATTTGGTCACAACACAAAATGATTTGCAACAAAATGACTGAAGAATATGCAACAGGCCTTTTGGCTGACTATGTTTGACTTTAGAAATCCTAAACGATAATAAATATATGCATACGTTAGTTTCAGCTGTGTTTATAGTGTCACCATGTTTAAGAAAGCAAACAATAATTACCCATATTTGTACAGTTTACATAGGTAAATATTAAGGAAATTAGACTCTTCACATTACAAGATTTAACGTGATATGAAGTTCTCTTTTTGACACTTAGGGAACGTTTGCTTAACTTTGTTTGACTCATTTATTTTATATTTTGCAGCTTTCTAAATATATTGAAAAATGCATTAACGAATCACAACATCCGTAAGAGGAAAAAAGGGCCGAATATTATAGCCTCTGTATCTGCACAGCTGGAGAAAAAAAAAGAATTTGCACACCGTAATTTGTCGCAAACACTGTGCCTCTATCTAATAAAATCAAGATTATGTTTTTTTCTAGCCTAAATTGTAACTACAACTAAATATGAAGTGACTGACGCTAACACCATTAATGCTCAGCTGTACACTGGGCCACGTGACCTTCAGTGCGCAACCCTGGGGCGCATATACCAGAAGCCGGATACGGAAGTTCCACCTCTTCCCTTCTAGACACAACCATGAGCAGAGTGCAGCCCTGCTACGCTCCACGTCTAAGAAGACTGCAGCAGGTTAATCTACACTGCGAAGGTAGACCGAGATTATTCCTGAGTTACCATTGCTGTGTGTTTTTGCATATCGTAGACGCATTTCTGGGCAGATTCGCGAATTGCTCTTAAACGACCATTGCCGGTTAGCTTAACAGCTAGCGGTAGCTCATGTCTCGGCCACGTGGGCGACACGAGTGCAGCTCAACAGATGATTCATACGAGTCTCTGTCATCGCACCAACCAAACACGCACGATCAGCTTACTTAACGTTACTTTATTTGTATATTGTAAGTCAATTCGTCTCCATTTGGTCCTGAAGCACAGCCCTGAAACGTTACGCACGTGGCTCTGGATGTTGACGTGTGCAGGGCCCCTCGTGCTGCAGTTATTCCACACCTGTGTTAATATCATTAGTATATATCATGTTCGACGTTTCTTGGCCTCACGGTATACGCAGCCAACTCCTGCAGCAATTAGACTAATCTGACTTGTATAAAACGTTAGATATGTCACACCGTCATTAACGCTCCTACTAGTTTTGATGTCTCTATAGAAAGCTCCCCCCTCTGAAGTCATGCTATCAATCATTCTTTTAGACAGTTCTAAGGAGAAAAAAATGCACGCCCTAATATCTGGATGTGTCCTTGAGTTAGCAGATGAGCTGCTGGTAAGGGAATTGCTCTCTTCCCATTTCACTGGGGAAAGTCATCATTGATCCCCCTGAGGATGTAAAGTCATGGCAGAGGTCGTGGCCTGCTGTTGAACCTGTCCTCAAACGTGCGACATTTGCCAAGCTCCCAAGCTGTGTTACACGGGTGCCCTTTGACCTTCGGGTGATCTGTCATCTGTCCTCACCATATTGGCTATTTCTTCAGTACGTCTTATTCATGCAAGCTGTAAATCAATGGTGCTCTCCCTAGAGTAGTTATCTGTGAGGTTTGGTTACTGAAATGGCCTCGACAAGTCTTGCGTAATGAACATCAACTATAACTGAGACTATATATGCACTAACCTTTTGACATGTATGTCTTTTGTTTATCATAGATATGGAGAGTTTGCTTGACCACACCTGATAAGGTAAGATTTATTCTATATTTTGTTTCATGGTTTAGATCAGTCCTGCTGCTGGAATAGTGATGACTTTACACTTTGCCGTTTACCCATCAGACAATAAAATGGTGAAACTGTGACTAACTGAAACCAGTATAATATCAGTTGGGACTGTTTTTGGTTGCATGGATGTACATTTGAATGTGCATAATGGTTTATTTAGGTCCTCTTTTTCTATCTTCAGCATCTTCATAAGTCCTGCTGTGGTCGAATGAGATGCACCTGCTTTGATCCTGCGCCGATCAGGAGGTAACATAAATGTTTGATTGCTCTTTCATGGTTATAGGTCAGTCCTGCTGCTGGAATAGTGATGACTTTACACTTTGCCGTTTACCCATCAGACAATAAGATGGTGACACTGTGACTAACTGAAAAACCAATATGTTATCTGGGACTGTATTTGGTTACATGCAGGAACATTTAATGTGGATAATGGTTCATTTAGGTTTTTTGTGTCTTCAGCAGCTTCCTAAATCCTGCCGTGTTGAAGATGCACCTGTGCTGATCAGAAGGTAAGGCATAAGTATTTTACTTTACATTTTTATTCATATTGTGCATAGCTTGGTCCTGCTGCTGGAATAGTGATGACTTTACACTTTGCCGTTTACCCATCAGACAATAAAATGGTGAAACTGTGACTAACTGAAAAACCAGTATAATATCAGCTGGGACTGTTTAGTGTTTAAATAATATTTCAGCACCCAATAATAAACTAGGCTTTGAAAGGACTAAACGTGAGTAGAATCCTTTAATTCTTGCAGATGTGAAGTCACCACTGGTGGGAGGCCCCAGTGAAGACCAAGGACACGCTGGAGGGATTATGTCTCCCAGCAGGCCTCAGGGTCCCCCAGAATGAGCTGGAAAGTATTGCGGGTGAAGGGGAAGCTGGGGCGGCCTGATGCCACTGCGACCTGACCCCAGATAAGCGGCTGATAATTGATGGATGGACCTACGGTAAGCCTTCAGTATTTGACTGTTTTCATGGTTTAGATCAGTCCTGCTGCTGGAATAGTGATGACCTTACACTTTGCCGTTTACCCATCAGACAATAAAATGGTGAAACTGTGATTAACTGAAAAACCAGTATAATATCAGTTGGGACTGTTTTTGGTTGCATGTACATTAGATATTGGATAATGGTTTATTTAGGGCCTTTTTCTTTTTTTTTGGTCTTCAGCAACTTCATAAGTCCTGCTGTGGTTGAAAGAGATGCACCTGATTTGATCCTGTGTTGATTAGGAGGTAAGGTATACATTTTTGATTGTTTCATGGTTATAGGTCAGTCCTGCTGCTGGAATAGTGATGACTTTACACTTTGCCGTTTACCCATCAGACAATAAGATGGTGACACTGACTAACTGAAACCAGTACTATCATTTGGGACTTTTTGGTTCCATGCTTTTACATGATGCAGATTGTTTTAAGTGTTATTTATATATATTCTTTTGTCTTCAGTGGCCTGATTTTGATCCTGTCCTGATCAGGTGAGTTCTTTCTACACTATTTGTGTTTTACTGCTGCACATTATTCCACTAGGACTACATTGTAAATAAAACGGATTTTGCTAAAGCCTGGTTTAAGTTTAATAAAATTACTGTGGCAAAAGTGAAACATTTCTTTGTCATGTCTTAAATTACTTTCTAAACCGTACTGGCAACTTCTGCAGCTAGAATAGTGATATTATCCAATTAATGTTTTCGTACTTTGGGCATAATAAAATGTCTAATTCTCATGTTTTTGCATTTTCAGAATTGCCGGAGCTGTTGGAAGAAAGCTGAAGTTATTTGCCTTTTTTTTTTTAATTTTATTTTTTAAATAAAACATTCTCCCCAAGAAAGGTGGTTTTGACTGATTTTTATTTTTGAATAGTTTATTTCTACTTGGTTTTAAAGTTGCAATACATTAACTGTTATGTATGCCGGTTTCAGCTGTGAAGGAATGGAAAATACTAATTCAATTAATTGGGTGGTTTAATCTTGTGCTGCCTACCTGTGTTTTTAAAAAAACTTTTTGAAGAGGTCTTATTCCTCTGTGATGTATGCGTCTGCTCCTGGTGCGTAGGCATAGATGAAGCGTAGAATATTCTGGTGGAGCTCATCCAGGGTCTTGTCTCTCTTGTGAAAACCGTCCACATCTCCCAGGTCGCAAGGAAATACTGCATCAGGTGGAATCATGAGTGCTGATGCCCCTGTAGGAAGAAGACTTCAAGTAAACTTGAAGCCCTTCATTGAGATACCAGGGCAGCAAAAGCTTGTATTAAAAGGGTAAAGCTGTGTTTAACTTTAATGGCATTTGTGGTGGTAAATATTCTACCATGCTTGAGAGTGACAGAGTTTTCGCAGAGGAGCACAGCAATCACAGCGTCCTCTTCCAGAACTCGTGTCCTGAGACACAACTTGCAGTGGGCCTCTGCCAAGGAAATCCTTCAACCAAACATGAGACAATACCATTTGAACATTGTAGCATTGTTTTTAAATGGAAGTACAATGACAGACAAACTGGATTTGATTTAAAGCTTGGTCTTCAGTTTAAAAAGTCATGAGTGAAATTTTTCAAAACAAGTTGACTGGTATGTTTGGCCAGAAGTTCCCCACCTAGTGAATGATAGTGATATTACACTGCAGTTACTCAAACTTGACAGTCTGAGGTGAAGATGGAATTTAACTGCAATTTACATTTTTTGCAGTAGGGTGCTTACAGTAGTTTGACAGAGGCCACAGACATCTTGACACCCTCACTCTGTGTTCGTACTCTACGGCTGGCCATATAGTAACCGTGGATTATTTTCTCTGCTCCAGAGCTCAGCTCCACCTGCACGCTCTGTGCATGAGCTACCAGCTGGAAGGTATAGAATTAAGGGCAGAGTGTAATTTACTGAAATAAATATAAACACTTAAAGACTTTATACAATAGCAATGTAACATTTAACCTCTTTGTATTCTTCAGAAGAAAACTCCCAGCAGGAAGGGTAGAGGGGTTTTCCTGGCTGCACTGCCTGCTGAAGGATGTGCATGGTCTGGGCAAGCAGAGCCTGCTCACCCACCACTTCCCTACACTGAATGACCAGGCCAAAGGCATCTACCAACTGAAGTGGCACGGGACCCATTTCCTGCTCACAAAGAAAAGACGGCGCCTTGGAAGGTTGTCTATTGTGCGGTTTTCATAGTGTTCACCTGCTGAGATGTGAGAAAGTAACTTGGAATCTAAACTATATATACCATATCACTTCTTTGACTGGTTATACAGTCTAATGTCATCCTACCTCCTTCTTGCAAACAAAAAACAGCATCCATAACTCTCAAGGGCTCTAATAAGTATTGTCTGGGCAGGGCACTTTCCTCAAGGAAAGTAAATTATCTCAGTTTCCTGTTTCGTCTGTGCTATCTACAAACATCTGAGTTGAGTGAAATGGGACAGTGAAGCCATAGTATTACACCACACAAACTTAACATCCACTAACATAACACACCATTAATTTTACAGAAAAAAACTTAATGCAGACCTGGAAGTGCACATTCAAACCACCCTGTAAGAGAGTTATACAAAGGTAATACAACTCCATGTTGTGATTGAACGCACTGCTGTTCCCAGTATGGCGCAGTCTGCCCTCCCAGATCGCCGAGAGGCATCCGTAGAGTCTGAGAGAGCCCAGAAGCTGCAGTGGACTGGAAAGGAAAGCTGCTGCTCAGCATCCTCCCCGTACTTCTTCCCTGGGATGAACACAGACACTGTGCAGCTCTCCAGAACTGAGGAATATTCAGAGGGTGGAAAGAACATTGTACAAGTAGTACACTGGCTTTTTGTGTAAAAAAAATAAATAATCCATAATATGAATTATTGACAAGAGCCTCATAACAAATTCCATACTTTATTATTAATCATTTTGGTGTTCTACCTGACTGAATGGCATCCAGCCTCTCTTTTTTGTAACAGCCCAGATCTCCCAACATGCAAATGCCACCAGTGGCTAGCAGGGCAGAGCCCGCGTGGATGTTAGCAGTGCCTGCTCCGTGTTCGTCTCGGGACAGAGATGCAAACATCTCCCCCGAGGCCTGATGCCTGACCCCGTGAGACGCCAAGTTCAGGCTGTAAGTCATGAGTCTAACACAAAGGCAAGGTAATGTGGACGATTCAATGTCAGGTTTCAAATACAGTGTGTTCACCGAGGGCCTGCAGACCACTTTACCTGTCCAGTATGAGAGTGTCAGTGGTGACAGCGAGCACATCCAAATTGTGAAACGTGTCTTTTGTATCTGTTTGATTCTGCACCAAGCTGAGCAACAAGCTGAGCTTTAAGGTATTGTAGAGGCCTGGAGGAGCCACATCCAACCCAAAGCAGTGAGCCATGATGGCAGAGAACCTCCAGCGAAAACCGGCTGTGGCCTTCAACAGAGCCTGGAAGCTGGCACTGACTTCATGGGGATCTGTAGAGGTGTGAGACATTATGGTGATGACACGCAGTGTTGCGTCAAAAAAAGGAAAGAAAAATTAGTTTGGATTAATCAGAATATACTGCATAGACACGTGTTGAGAGTCACACATTATCAATACACCTTTGGGTGGTGTTTCTGTGGATTTTGAGCAGGATTTATTGTGAGATTTACTGCCTTACACTCTGGCTCCCACGGTTCGACGCTGTTGGCCTCTACACTCCAGGTATTGCCAGTCCACTGCTGCACATGCGCAGGAATGCCCAACACCCTGTAGAGTCGACCGATTCTCATTGAATTACACAGCTCATCTGTACGTAGAGGGGAAACAAAGCAATAAAAAAGGTAGTCCAGTGCCGTCTGGTGATTATTGAAGAAACATGTATGCCACCTACAAACCACTGCCAAGAGAAACATAGAGGGAGGCCTTCAGAACAATGATTTCTCTGTGTGCGAATGGCACAGCCAAGCTAATGAGTGTTCCTTGCACTTATTAACATATATGTTTAGTAACGGGAACCCAGTGTATTGAATTCCTCTACAGGACTGGGTCAACAGAATATGTTAATCCATGTGCTGAGATTTGCTCAGCTCCCAGGGGTGCTAGCTTGACAATGTTATTAGAGGGGACAGAAACACTTAATATCCCACCATAAGGCACTGTGTGCGGCTGGCTGCACACAAATCTATTTATTTGAACTCTCCCCCACTAAGTTTGTGTTCCAAAAGTGAGCCTCATTTACAAAGCCGGAGAGAATTAATGACAAACGTCAATGCATCTGACTGTGTGCAAATATATGCTGTTACAACCTCATTATTCAGCACTGGGAGTGACTATAATGGATGAGAAAATTATTTTACAAACAAATAATGGGCCTTAAAATGTTGAGTGTATCATTAATCTACAGTACAGTATCTCCTTTAAGATTTTGACTTGCAAATGAAAACTGAGCCTTTTAACCAAGTTAAACAAAACCTTATAATTTATTCTACGCTATGCAAACAAACAGGTTTCCATCTCCAGATACCAATGTCATTGCTCTGCATCTTTTAGCTGTCTTACAGTAAACTGTCAAACAGATCAAATAATAAGGTATTCATGTCTTACCCTTTTAAAATAAAAGCCTAAGACGATTCAAGGTGTTTGTTCCAGATGCTTATAATAGTTAAAAACATCTCTTGAATGTGGCAGGGAGGGCTATTCCTACTCCACCGCAGGGAGATCAACTGATTATGTGCTGTTTCGGTCAGAAGTTAAAAAAAACAGTCATTCTGGTGTTCTCCAGCTGCTCTCCAGACTAAAAAGAGATTTTAAGCCAAAAAACACAAACAACTTTAAATCCTGTTTGAAAGAGCTGATCGGTGATGACCTTTATAAGAACTTGTTACACACTGCTGTTTATGCTATCATTCTGTATTCTTTGTTGTTTTTAGATTAGGTTACTCTGAACCTTTGATATGGTTTTGATTTGTTGATTATGATGTGCTGTAACACATGCTGCTAGTGCACACCCTCTCTCAGAAGGTATTAGGCTATTAGCTTTATTACCTCTTATATTTTACATGGCAACAGCAATCATTTTATTTGTTGGCTGTGTATTACAAAATACATAACTATGCCATAGAGTGGACCTGTGTTAGAGCAATATAAAACCAAGACATTCAGACGTTCTTGTCTCGTGCAGACTTACCTCTGAGAAACAGGGTGACAGACTGGTACCTCAGTGAGCTTTGCTGATGGGCATTTAGAACATCCAGTGCTTTGACATGGATCAGCTCCACAAGCTGTTTGTCTGTCTCCACAAAGACACATTTACAAACATACTAATCAGAACAGTGCACACAGTTCTCTTTTGACCTTGTGTGTAAATTCAGACATATCCAGCGACGTTTAGAGGCTTCACTCTCACCTCCCAACACTCGTAGCTTCACATCCTCTTTCAGTGGGGAGCTGCAGACCCTGCAGCTGAAGTTGTTTCTGACGGTAGCCGACTCTGTGGCTCCCGGTGCATGCACACGGATGTGGTGAAACCCTAGAGTCAGCGTCCAAGAAATTAAATTACATGCAAATGTCCAATTCTAAAAATGTCAGTTGTCTGAGTGCTTGAAAAACATAAAAATTTTGTGCGTACACAACCAACTATCTTTGCAACTAGTAGATGTGAAGAGATAAACAATAATTGTCTTCCCTGCAGTACCTGTAGAACAGGGACATTCATCATTAATGCAGAGGAACCGGGCCCCCTGTGTGTATTTGGTAACTCTTGTCATGGCAATGACCAGGCCCTCCATGGAGACGGGCCTCATGGGCCCATGGCCACGAGGAAAACTACACAGGTCCAACGTGTACTCGGGGAATGGAGGCAGATGTGTCAACTTAAGAATTACATTCACCTCAAAGGGAACAATCAGATGACACATTGTTACAGGACGGCCTCAAAACCAGTGGGGAAGAAAGAGCTTTTCCTGCTATATATATATTCATACCTGACTCTCTGTGTGTATTTTCTCCACAAGCGAAAGTGTCTTTATGGCCAGGAAGCACACCTGAATGAAGAATGAGGCAAATGTAGTTCATCCTACAGAAGAAGTTGACATTTCCTTAAAGCTAGCTCGGTTTTCACTTACAGACTGAAACAAAGCTGTTGCCCCAAGAGGATCACACAGAACACAGTCACCCAACACAGGATCCACCTCTATCACGTCAGTGGGATTCACAGCGATACAGAACCTGTAGACAGCCTCAATCTGGTGGCTTCCTGGAGAGGAGGGGCGGATAGGGAGCACAGTTTACTTGCTAGCTTAACGACTGTATTTTAGTTTAAGTGGTGATTTTAGCTTACATCGCTTCTAATTTAGCTAGCTAACTTGTAAGGTTAAGAAACACAAGCTAACATTAGCTAAAGTCAGCTAAAGTTAGCTAATGGTAAAATTGTCACCTCGCTCAAGCAAGCCTACCGTTGAATGGTTTACAATCTTCGACCAGTTTTTGGAGGCCACCGCTTCTGTCTAAATAGACAAGAACTGATTCTTTTAAAGCCGAACTGTCCGCCATTTCACCCTCAATGTTGAGAAAGTAGTATTTTTTTTCTCTAAGCCAGTGACGAAGTTTAATGTCTATAGTTTGGCGCGTGAGCGCAAACCGCGTTTCTATGGTGACCACTCGGCATAAATTCATTATGAAAAAAATTATAATATTTAACGTGTAGTTGTTGATTACATATGCAATGTTCTCTTTATTATTGAATTAAATATGTACATGGATACATCTATTTTTTTAATATTTAATTGATTTATTTTCATATTTCCGTTTATCTCTTAACATTTTTATTTTATGTCAGAATGCTGCAAGTCTGTTGACAATGTTCAATTAAGACAACACGTGATTTCACAATCTATAATTTGAATTAAATACACACTCTCTGAAATAATATTTCTTTTATATATTTTTTATTACTGTGCAAGAGTATAAGCCTACTTAATTGTCAGACAAAGCAAAGCATTGTGGATTTTTATTTTCTGCAATTGTGAAAAAATGTGTTAAAGCAAAAAATATAGAAAGAACATAAACACAAACAATCCAATAAAAAAAAATGCACTCAATATTTAAAGACAAACTGAGAGGTAACAAATGTGACCTATAAACCAAAATGCTTTATTCAGTGGTCTCTCAAGTAATCCCTATTTCCAGCTTTGTTAAAGTTAATATAATGATATTTTTTACAGTAATTACATGGACAAATAAACTTCCATCGGACAGTCAAATGGTGTGATCTTAAGTCCAGTGAATTGTTCAAGTTTTTCAGAAAACTGCTCATTGATTTCATTTAAGGGACAAATTTAAGGCTTTATAAAGGCTCATTTTAGAAACCACCAGATATAACATTAATAGAGGATGGCTGTCCTTAATTCTTAAAATATATATGTCATATATATATATATATATATATATATATTTATATAAATACAAATTGGTAAAAAATATAGACTTTTCTGGCACTCTTTGTTCCAACCAAGATATGTTTTAAGTGCTGTTTCGTCTCAGCTGCTTGCTTTGGCTTCATAGAACAAGTTAATCCACGGTATAAATTCTTCCCTTTAGTCAAAAGAAGTTATGATGGTTAAGGCAACCAAAGACCTCATTAGGAACGTTTCATAGGAAAGAGTCAGCAGAAGCTGGGGCATAAGAAAAGCCCACAAAGGCATCGTCGGCCTCCATTACGCTGGCGTTGACTATGGAATGATCGTTTGACCAGCAGATGGAGTTGGGGACCATCTCATCTGTGAACTCAGGATCAAAGTTTGAGATGTCGAAGTAAGAGCTCTGTAAAAAGAGGAAGAGGGAAGAGAACATGGCTTATATTAGGGTTCATGGAATAAATACAAATCAAATTGCACATGCATATTCATAAAAGGGACTTAATTTGATAACAAAACAGTTGAAACAATTTGATTTTACAAAGTACTTTAAAAGGGTTTCTGTCATTTCTGTTTCTGTGATAACTTAATTTGCTGTAATGCTACCATATAGTTCCCTTTGTAATTGTACTGTTGCATTATATCTTATAATTTAATAAAGCAATTACATAAAATAGAATAACACAATTAAGAACCAAACATATGTAATACATGGTCATTCAAATTAAGTAAAGGAAAAAAAAAGGTTGTCAACTCAAAATCAACAAACAAGACTTAAAAGAGACTCCAAAACATTGTATTAAAAGTCTATAAAAATATGTTTTTGAGGTAGTTCAAAAGATTGCGCTTAATTTGTTAACTTGAAACACCTGTGCAATCAAACACAAAAGTTCATTTTAACAGCAGCCATTTCATAGCGTGGTAAACAGAACTTTAATTGATGTTAAACGTGTCACAGCCATTCCAGTAAGCCTGCATGCACAATACCAGGGCCCTGACTCACATTCATGGAACTGGGCCATAATTAATGTTATTAAGTACACCTGTGTTTATCCTGCAAGGACATGACCACAAAGAGATTTGTCATGTTCTGTTTTTGTTGAGTATCAGAAAGTTGTTCAAGCAAGAATTTTGTTAAACCAGGAACATTTCAAAATTCAATATAGAATCTAACTTTCTATGCATCTATAGTTTTCAAAACCAAAGCGAGTTATGACGTATCGTTTAGGTGTGGGCTGCAGTCATTAAAAAGTCAAGTTACTGTAAAATGCATGAATGCTTCTTATTATTGGACAAGAAACTAAATATTTACCACATTTGGCGTGAATGGGGGAGGGATCTTCTTCTGTTCAAGGTCATCCCAGTTGATGGAGGAGAAGAAGCTGTGTGCTTTGATCTCATGCTGAAAATGTAGAATACAAACATAAAGAAACGTAAACATAATTATTTTATTTATAGAAAGTAAGTTGATAATCTGTACTGTTTTAGCAGCAATGACGTGAGGGACACAGATTGGCCACCAGAGGGAGCCCTAACATTCTGCTGGACAAGCCCACTCACAAAGTCATCTCGAGACCCCAGTCTGTGTGTGCCGTCTTTCTCCAGCAGGCCCTGGAGGAGACTCCAGGCTGTGCTAGACGCACCGGGACGCATCACCAACGGCTTGTGGAGGATGTTGTCATACATTTCATGCGTGTCCCTGCTGTAGAACGGCGGCTAGGATGTGAAAAAAAGTAGAGGCATGAGGAGTACAATGAGGGGCTCTAACATTAAACACTAAAAAAAAATGATACATTTGGCTGCAGTTTCCCAGTGGATCATGTTAAAGCTCTGTCTGCATAAGTAGCTACATAGCAAAAAATAAAACATAATAATCACTTTTAATTGTGTGGTATCCTGCAAAACTAAGTGCAATGCATCAGGATATTTGAACAGAAATGTCCTCAAAGTAAAAACTCACCAGTCCAAAGAGCATTTCATACAGAACTGAGCCCAGACACCACCAGTCCACTGTATTATCGTACGGCTGCTTCCTCAGGACTTCTGGAGCTAGGTACTGGTCAGAAGAAGCGCACACATAATACTATAACACAGACATTTCACTTCTGCCTTAAACTACACCAAGCAAATGTATATAATCTATTACTGCTCATAGGTGCGTATTTTCCTCCCTGGAAAGGGTGACTCATATCCTACACAGACAGCAGAATAGCTTCAAGATGGAAAACACTCGTACTTAAATCATTAACCCCGCTACATGCCAAAAACTGTTATGATTATTACTTTTTCACACAGGAGGTGAGACTTCTTTGGAATGCTCTGGTGCCAAACTGTTAGTAATTACACATGTTAATCAAGGCTGCAATACCTCCGGCGTTCCACAAAATGTAGTGGTGGTGTCTGCCTGGGAAATGCCTTCCTTGCACAAGCCAAAGTCCGTCAAAATGATATGCCCCTTTAAAAGAGAGGACACAGAGACGGTTTAGACAACATGTGCCACACAAGCAGCTCATTATCCCGGGGACTGAGGATTCTATTGTTGCCCAGGAATGTTGGCAGCAGTGTAGCTCAGTGAGTCCCATTCACCGTTCCCTCACTTTTTCAATAAGGTCAGGCAGGAAAATCATTAGTGAGACCTAATCCAATCACATGCATTCGGTCCAGCTGGAACTGGAAATGACACTGGTGTTCACTGGTGGTGCAAATATGACTGGAACAGAATTACATTTGTACTAAATCTGAAGGCAGTAGTTTCATAAACTTTAACGAGTGTTGTATGGTCAACGTAATATCAAACTTCATAAGAATGTAGGTACTGTGTCATCCAGGTATACTCAGAGTAATTACAGCTATAGTGATTACATTTCGATCGCAAAGCAGTGAATTTGGTTAAACAATATATACTCACTTCGTAGTCGAGGAGGATGTTTTCTGGCTTCAAGTCTCTGAACAAAATGAACACAAATGAATGAATTTTAGTAAATAAAACACAAAGATAAAAATTACCCCATTGCAACCTACTATCCCAGAGAAATACATAAATAAATAAATACATAGTTTTCAGGTTGTCAAGACAAACAAGAATTGGCAACTATGGCCTTGAAGACTCATCATGTGAGTGAGGCCAGCATGTGTCACACACATACAAAAAAACAGGATTTAGGACTTTTTGACCACTGAACATATTCACATCGCCCATCACTGAAAAAAAACACTCATTAATACCTTGTTTGATGACATTTGCATTTGTAATTTTATTTTATGCATGTTGTTGAGCTTTTATGTGAAATATGTTATGCTTTTGATTTTACATTCTGCTGGGAATATTTTCGTAACAAAGACCCACATATGTCAATTTATACTCAAATGTATACATTGTATACTTCAGGACAATCAATGTCTGATATAATGTCAGTAAATATATGTATTGTACAGCAAGTACAATATTGTACATTCTCATTAACTGACATTTTTCAGTTTGATCCTCAAAACACTAAATAATGTGCATGTGATCTAAAAAAAAAAAACCAACCTGTAAACAATGTTGAGAGAATGGAGGTGTCCCAGTGCACTTGCCATCTCAGCAATGTAGAATTTTGCTCTGGGCTCTGGAAAGGTCCGCTCTTTTTGAAGATGGAAAAAAAGCTGAAATAAAAATGTCCAGATGTGATTACTGAAACAAATTACATGTTATTGATAGAGCCACACACCACAATGAAGAAGTGCGAGAGGCCAGTTTACTGGGATGCAGATTGTAGTGAGTCACTCTCACACAGTCAGTCAGTCACACATGGCAGATTTAAAAAGGCTGATCACACTTGTGATGTACAGAGGAAGTTGCACTCAGTGTCTTCAGCAATGTTGCGATCTCAGATGGGATTTTCACACATGGAGGTGTGATAGCAAGCGGCAGTGTTGCTCTTAAAGCTATGTAATACAATCTTCCTGTAATACTGCCAGTCTCAGCTTTTCTCGAACTTATGACTCATTTCTGTGTGAGCACATTATTCACAAAACTGAAACTCACTTCTCCTCCATTGACAAAATCCAAGACGAAGTATAACTTGTCTGTGGTCTGGAAGGAGTAATGAAGCCCAACCAGGAAAGGGTGTTTCACATTCTTCAGCAGCACGTTGCGCTCAGCCATGATGTGTTTTTGCTGATTGGAAAGTCACAGAATTACATGTACATACACAAGCCTGAAATATGGAAAGAATCATAGTCATATTTGATGGGAAAGTTACCTCTTTTCTGTTGAGAATGACCTTTTTCTGTAAAACCTTGACTGCATAATACTTTTCATCATGTCTTAGTTTTGCAAGGAAAACCTGTATCACAAGAAAGTGAAAGCATGTTGAACATTGCAACAACAGTGTAAGCTCAGTAATTCCAGATCTGATTCTCACTTCTTCCAATACAAGCAGAACTAAAAGTTGTAGTTGCCATTTGCTACCCCAATAAAAAAAACACATTAATAAACATAACTAATGTAATAATTTAAGTACAACTAAAATATATCGGTCAGCATAAGTTTCGGATTTGTTTTTGAACTACAACATTGAAGAAGACTATAGGTAATTCAAATGGATCATGAATTGGGTGTGTATCCGTAAAAGATGAACAGAAAGCAACTGTACTTTCCATTATTGTGTTGTTCACATACCTTCCCAAAACTCCCCTTTCCTATGACTTTTAAAAAGTCAAAATCTGTGGGCTTCGCACTGAAATAAAAAGTACAGGACATTAATTACAGTGCATTTAAACATTATTACACAATTGCAATTTATAGAAACAACCAGTTAGCCTGAAACATACGATTGTGTTACAGTTCATTTGAGAAACTGTAAAACAATCCGAGAGATTGTTGTGCAGCAAATATATGAGTGCATATACAATTTACACAATACACAAATATCAATAAGTTGCTAATACAAAAAATACACAATGCAATAAAATAGAAATAAATTGAACATACTGTGGATTTCCAGAAGGTCCCAGGTTAATGGTTCTGGAGGTAGAGTTGTTCTGTTGAGTAAAGATTTTTTATATTAGCCATCAAGATGCAACTACTGGCCAAGGAGGGTTCTGTCTGAGTATTCAGTCCTTTATTTGTGCTACGATAGCAACATAGGGGAAATTTGTTTGCAATCCATATTTATTTTGAGTCACGATAGACTGTCAGCGTTAGAAGACCTAAATACTACATCTGTACAATCCAACATAAACTGAAAAGATGTAGTCGGCAGATATAAAAAACAGATATTGATCCATCAAAATGAGTTGTAATTTACTTACTTTGTCATCTTCATCCTCAGAGGCGTCGGAAAAGTTTTGCATTTTGTCCATCAGCAGAAAGGTCCTCACATCTGGCCTGTAAAGTTCAAGAGGGACCAAGAAGTGAAATAACACCAGCAAGTAAAGCACGACAAAGCGAAACATTCATCTTATTACATCTAATTAATGCCAAGTGTGAAGCATGGCTAGACAAATTGGATCTCATTAGGTTTTTTATATTCAGATGATTGAACCCATTCATCCTGATAAATTCAGTAACGTAACGTAATAGAATGACTGAGAACACAAACACTTACTGGTTGCAAAGCAGAGCATTCGAGACGATTCGCTTGATGAACTCATGCAGCCCTGCTCTTCTCTGCTTGATGAACTCTATTGGGTCGATGCATTCATGGATTAAAACACTAGCAACATGGATCAAGCAACAAAAAAAAAAGGTATTGTGATTTTGTCCTGATGCACAGGTCATACATCTGCCCTGTGTGAACACTTACCAGGGTCAAAATTGTCCCCAAATATCCTCTTGGGAGGAATTTTCAAGTTCATAGCTGGATACTGTTTCCTTAACTGCATTATATAAGAGAGCAACAGGGAAAATTATTCAAGGGCTGGAAAACAGACTAAGGGATCTAAGACCATGACCAGAATTATGATAATGTGTTAGATGTGACGTGAATCCACCACTCACTGTGTTGTAGAGTTTATCAAACTCTGCATAACGCCGGAAGATGAACCACTCCTGTTGTCCAACATTAACTATTACTTTGTACACCTGAAAAAAGGAAAAAGAAAGTCCACGTAAACACTTGCAATTATTAGAATTTCATACTAATTTCACATAATGAACTGAACAACTCGACACTGAAATGACTTTGTTGAACTATCCTTACTCAAGACATGCAGATTAAACAACGAACAAAGTTTTGGTACGCACCGTGTACCGCTTCTTCTTGTCCATCTGCTCGTCGTGGCAGGGTATGCTGACATTGGGTTGGCTGGGTTGCTCCTCCATCTTTGGGGCTGTCGATGTTCAAAGGGTGCAAGGTCATAGAGTAATGTGTCCTCCTCAGGATACGACTTCAGGTATACAACTGGCCCATCACGGCTCGATTCTGCAGAGGAGAAACAGGAACACGCCACGCTGTTATTTAGGAAGTGAAACTGGTGCTTCTGCTCTCCCCTCGTTTCAGTCTGCGGTGTGAATGTTGTCCACACCTGATATGATGAACGTTTATACCGGAATGTAACTTTATTTATTCGTTTCATTGTTCAATAATGTTTCGTAAGGCACTTCTTCGCCGTGACAAAGTCGTGTTGATCGTGGAAACGAGCTGCTCGTCCATCAATCTATGCTTCTACTTTCTTGCTCGTCATCCAGAGGAAACAAGGAGCTGCTGTTTTTAAGTTGAGCTTGTCTGTGGTACAAAAGATCACGTGACCACCAGTTACTTGCATGCAAAGTATCTTGATTGGCTTTAGGAAAAGCCCCTGCTCCAGGTTATGTTTTTGTAAAAATAGTAAATCAATCAATTGACAGGCCACCGGCTGAGACCCCTTTAGGATTAGTGTCATCCTGCATGCAGCAAAACTGCAATTGTTTCAACTGTTTGGAATTTACTTTTCTAATTATAATGTCACATGTTGGTCTTAAAACTTTCTTTTGTCTGAGTTGCGTGAGCCCTTGTGTAGCTTCAGGCTGCTCACTGACGTTATTGAAGGTGGGCATGTCTCTCTGCTCCAATCCCTGTTTTTTCAACGTTCCATTCACGCCAAACAAGTTCGTAGTTTTATTATTTATGTTTTTAATCATGTTTCATTGACAATTCCCAAATTTTTCATCTTGACGTCCCTGTGAGAGAGGTGATCGTAGCCAAAGTGCCTTGCGGCCAACAACAGGAGAGTCAGTGAGCTGCAACATGACAGCAGATGGGCCCCCTCCCCCTGAACCGCCAGTTAACTCACTCCTTCCTCCCGCTCATTAGATTATTCAGTGTGAGAAAGCACTTTCATACATCCTGGTTCATGACTCCACTTATTTCTTTCAAACCCCCTTCACATGAGATTGACTAGTATGTATCTGTAGACTGTTTTCACACCTTTCACTCTTCAGTATGTGATTGTGTACAAGCCATTCATTCGCACATATACACACACGTCGCACACACACACACACACACACACACACACACACACACGCACACGCACACACACGCACACACACGCACACACACGCTGGGTCTGTGACATTCTCCCTTGCTGTGGTCAGTAGAAAGGTATTTTTAAATAACCTTCATGGGGTCTTTGAAGCTGGAGTTACACAATAGGTTAAGAGTAAGACCCCCGGAGTTGTTCTTCCACGATGAAAGAGATAAATAAAACTCATCGCTGAGCTGTAATAGACTCCATCCCCTTACAACAGTCTTAACGAAAGGTCAAGACCTCAGTTTCCTGAAGGAGCAGAAGAGGGTAAAGATCCTTACTATTCAAACGAGTCTAGAAAAGATATCTCCCCTGTATTGAACTGACCTGAGGACATGATAAAACGAGTGTGGAGGCTAAACGGTGTGGTCAGAATAAATTACACACAGACGCATTTCTCTTTTCCGTCACCATGAGTTATGTAACCGTATCTTTTAATACAACGCTCTTTGTCTGCTGCGCTGGCTTGTTTATTGTGTTTTGTTGGTGAGGTCAGACTAGTTTGTTCACAACGCACAGAAAGCCTGCTCTGGGTCAACGTTGTCCTTCTGCATATTGATCTTGAACACATCCTGAAGAGACATCTCATTCTGCTCACGTTGGGGTGAGGGTACGGCAAAAGAGCGCCCCTCTTTAAAATGCATGTGTGCGATCAGAGGGACCTTCAGGCCCTCTTCATCGCTAGCCTCTTTTTTCTCGTTTGTTCCTTTTAACTTTCCTTCACATTCATTCTCGGTCACAACCAGACTAATAACATCAGAATTTCCTCTATCTCAATTGTCTTGAAATGTGATAATTTTCTTGTTTCTCATTAAATATATAAATTGTTTATCTATGAAACACAAAGGAAGCTCATCACAGCTTCTGAGAGCCCAAGTTGACGTCTAAAAACATCTCTTTTGTTTGTCGAACCCAAGGATATTCATTTAATATTTGAGACGTTGAAAAGTTTTGGATATTATGCTGAGAAAATTACTAAACTAAATTACAAAAGAGGGGAAAAAATTGTCAATAGACAGTAATAGTTTAAGCTCTTGTTAAATCTAAATCCTCACCAGCAACATGCAGATGATGAATGTTGACTGTTATTACCAGGTTTGTCTCCTCCATGAGGCACTCCGTGGGGGAAAGAAAGTGTTTTTAAAACCTGGCGATTAGAGACAGCGTGCGCGTGTTTTATGCGACTGTGGCTGGAACACAAAAAAAAACGATTGGCTATTTCCCTGAGCTGCTACACATCTGTGCCTGTTTTCAAGGGGAACAAACTCTGAACGTCACTGGATAGGACCCGCTGTTTAACATTCCAGAGATATTTTTGTTCAAGGAAGAATAGACCTATAAACTGTACGACTTACATATTCAGCTGACACGGCTTCTCCTTCATATGGAATGCTGCAGTTCACCACACCCACGAACAGACAATGCCAAATTGGATATAAAAAATGAAAACAAAGTTTGGAACAGCATAATGAGTATGTGAAGGAACAAGATTAATGTTAAGCACATTCTCTGGCTGCAGTTTGAGCCCAGCATGCCCTGCACTCTTGCGACAACATGAATTAACTTGTGCTGACAGGCACAAATACACCGGACTACTACACAGGATCAAAAATAGCTTTCTTCCTGCTCAGCTCAAAGACACATCCTTGCCTGTGGATATCCTATGAGGATGTTGAACATGTTTTTTTCTGTGTGCATGGCGATGTATCATGGGTGACCTGCAATTTTAGCAAGAAAAACAAGACCCTACAATGTTAAATCAGATAGGATAGCTCTATCGGGCATGTATCCACTGATGAACAGAGGAAAACAGACCGATTCATGCCGAAATGGTGGATGGTGATAAAGATACAAAGACAACCTATTTCAGAGGAGCTATCAATTATAACCTTTATTATGACTAGCTACATTTAACTTCTCATTAATAGAATTACATCAATTAACAATGTGTTTGGATTCAGTTAAAAGAAGTTACATTTGGCCAAAGACCTTTATAGTTTGGAGACAGAAAAGCTGTAATGTGTGAGCTGAAAGTGAATAGCGTGAACATTATTCTAGTTGAGACGTTTCTCATTATAATGCAACGGAGACCGACCTCCGATAGAGGAAGTGCAGCTGGAGAAGTGTGAGGGGCATGAACTCAGTCAACCTCTATGCGTGCAATCGACCTTAGCATCTGGATGAATTCCTGACCTGACCGGACTGTCCAGACAGCTCACAGTCTGCAGACTGTAGCAAAGACTTCTGTTTACAAACAGCTCTGAAAAAGCTTGTTCAATAATAAATGTTTATGGATCATAAACTGTAGTAAATTCAGCAAAACAAAACCTTTTTTGTTGGCCTTGGAGGGCTTTACAATCTGTACACATACGACATCCCTGTCCCTGGACCTCACATCGGATCAGAAAAGATCCCCCCCCCAAAAAAAACCTTTCAAAAAGGGAAAAAAGCAACAGAGGAGGATCCATCTTCTTGGATGGACAGAAGCAATAGATGTCATGTGCACAGAATGAACAACATTTTGTTTTGCTTATAAACTTCCACATCACCGTTGACACAGATGTAGGGCTCTCTAATAATAAAATACATCTTGCCTTCTTTCAAAAATGTCAAACTTGTCTCGTTATGAAAACAAAACAAGTTCTTCATTGACACCTGTTACATCAAGAAACCCGTTGGTAACCCTCCAAACCATTACAAGCAGAACATAAACAGGTTTCCACTAAACAGAGTTGACATATTGTCCACGGGGAACAAGGAAAAAAAGGATTACCAAGAAAAGCATCCTACTTGTCAGTACACACATGTTAACTGGGTCAATATTGAATACCAACTTAAAAATGCCAGTGAGTCAGTGTTCATGCCACACAGCTGAATCAAAACCCAACGTGGGGATTCATGTTGTCAATTTATGAGGTCTGACACAACTTTTCTACAGGCGGGGAACAATTACATGAGGAGTCCCTTGAACGCAGCTCTGAAAAGGCCTCGCCTAGTCCACTTTTTGTCTGATCCGTTTGGTAAATTCTCACCTGAGGCTGCGCGTGTACTTACACGGGTAACTTTTTGAGGGTTTTTTGTTTCTTAACCTCGACGCATATCAAGTGTATTATAGGAAAAAGCATTCAGTCAGAACAAAATGAGCCGGAGGGAGGAGCTGAACACCCACGCAGATCAAATACCGTCACAAGAAGAGACAACAATGTAACACGGACTGTAAACAATACAGCAAAGTAACGTCGGTAGCTTTGCTTGTGTCCTTTAGCATTTAATAACTTCTGTTTGGTGTGTGTTAGTGTTTGAGCAGATACAACAAGTTAATGTTGTTTTATAGCTCACAGTTGTCCGTTTACTACTACTACGGTACCCCCAAACGACGTTTTGTTACTTATATATATAAATATATACAAATATATAAATTAGAAACTTCGTAGATTAACTATAGATAATGTTAGATATAACTCCATAGCTAGCCGACGTTAGCAAAACAACGTAACGTTGACATGAACATCACGTACCTTACAGTATTTTGATGCGGTGTTCATCTATTTTCGTAGGTTCCAGCGATGCTTTTTTTTTTCTCGCTCCACACTATTTAACTTACCCTTCCAGCATAAGGAACAATGTTTCCAGTTTTGATTCAGTCAAAAACAACAACTCCAAACCCTCAAAGTGAATGTGAATGTTCTCGCTGTCCATTCGCGTCAGTGAAGAAAGTGGGAGAAGCAGGAAACATCAGTCCTGCTTGGCCGTAGAAACAAGTTCCAATGAAATTTGTCACGGGACTTCTCAACTGCAACGCTAATCATGCCGGAAACAATACACCGAGCACTTCCGGTACTGCGGTTCAAAATAAAGCTAACCAATACAGCAAAGTTCAGTTGTTTACAGTATACAGTTACTTAAATCCAACAATACAATTTGTCGGTACTTGTACTTTAATTGAGTATGGTCACTCCAAACTATTCACATTTGCTCCACTAATTACATTTCGGGGAAATTAATGTAGACATATTTTGAGTCATACAATTGTATAGAATTTTTGATTAATACGTCAGTGTATTCACTGTATATGCTTTATATACACTGCATATAATGTAATATGCAATTACTTAAATTTAATATGTTCCGCTCTGCTATTGTCCATACTTAATATGTGTATGTCTCCTATCTAACTTTGCGTGCTGCTTTTAAAAGGCATTTTATAGTTCTCATATCTAACGATGAGTTTTGTATTTTATTGTTTAGAAGCATAGTAAGTAACCTCCGGTCTTGTTATGTTAACTTAACACAGTTACCTGGAACGACAACTTTGAGAAGTCAAACGGGTAAACGGTGTCACCTACAGGTAGAAGGACAGTACGAGCCAAGTATTCCAAAACAAAAATGAACAATATAATATTTGGATTGATAATACAACTCCATTAAAACTACAATATACTACACTATGAATATATAAATATGAATAATTCATTAATTTCAAGTGACGAGTTTGATATAATATATCTTAATTAAGTACTTCATATTTTTGATCAACAAAAATATAGTTGAATCTTCTTGTTTTTCGTACCTGCCTTACTGATTTGCCGGATAATTTTTATTTCATTTGTATTATGTGTATTTTTTTAGAAAATGTGTTTTTGGAGTTACTGTGGGAGGAAACCTAGCACCCTACCGTAACTAGGGTAGCTAGTAAACCCACCTAACACAATGACACACCCATTGACCGCCGCTCATCTAGCAGGCTGGATGCCACGAGGGATGTTGTGGTACCAACGTGGACGCGGGTTACGAGACGATTGACGCACGACCTGATAATATGCCAGACGCGGGTTTCGATCTCGGGTCTCTGGAGTGCCAGGTTCAGCTAACCTTCACTGAGCCAAGGTGTTAGCCAAAATATTAGGATAGTTCGGTACTACTTATCTTGTACCGGCAACAGTAGAAGACGGAATAAACACTACATGGCTGCCCCGGACCATTCATATTTCCATTTTTCAAAAGAAATATTAAATAAAAGCCGAGAAATAATAATATATTTTAATATTTACCTTTATGTCGGGAAATAAAATGTACAGAAAGCATATTGTTTATACAGTAGATGTATTGATTTAATGAATGTGACATGTTCATACGTTCACCGGAAATTTGCTCTTATTTTGAAGTCAGTTCTTAAACGCTCGCAATGCGTAGTACCGAAAAAACACGTACCGGACTGGCTTGACTGTGTTTTCCGAAGTGAAGGCTGGCTTGACCGCAGTGATTCTGCTGACTGTTTGTAAAGTGTCGGTGATGCAGAAAGCCGCTGCAAGTTCGTGTGTTGTGATGACTTGAAAAGAATAGAGCAATGTATGAACAATATGTAGCAACTGATCAAAACGTGATATCCGTGGTAAATATTTTCATTTAGGCTGTATGTGCATAAAACAGCACAGAACAGAGGCCAACGATTTGTCCACAAGGTGTCAGCAGAACACAATTTAATTGAGTATTGTCCATAATACAAGAGCTGCTTGTTAAAGCAAAAAGGAAATTATTGTGTTATTTATGTCAGAGTTTGAATGTTCTGAATAGGCCCTTTTCAAAGCAACCTTTTTGACATGTCATAGCAAGGTACACAGGTGTAGGACATAATCACATTTTGGTCCCATTGCATTAAGCAGGTCAATCCAGTAAACCAGCATGCACAATACCAGTACCATGGTCAACCTAAATGAAACAGGGTCTCAATTCATGTTATTATTACACATGTGTTTACCTACCCTGAGATTACAAATAAATTGGCTGCTGTGAAAAGGGCATACATATGAATCTCAAACCACAATGCCCTGATCTTCTCAAATATGATGCAAATATGTAAATTATCATCATACTTTTTTTTATCATTTCACAATGATGCCATGTCAACTGAAATACATTGGCTTTACCAAGCAACAGCAGGTGGCATAATCAATGCACAGTGCTCTCCAAGTTGTGCACCATCTGGTAAAAATATAATAATAACAGCTATATGCTTCTATGAATATGTGTTGTTGAATATTAACTAAAAAATAACATATCCAGATTATAACATCTTGTAGACCAGTGGGGTAAAATTAGAGATTGTAATCCTCTGAAACCCCCTGAGGGTCCCCTGGTAGTCCCCGCGTCCCACTTTGAGCCACCACTGCCAGTGCCTTGATGAAAAGATCCTTTCTGCTGTTGAAGGTGACAGTACAGTCATCTCACTTAACACCCGCCTCCTTAATTATTTTAACCAATAAAACGTACCCTCCTTATACTCCGAACCAATCACACGCGAGCCTCTCCTTGTTTTCGTCCAGTCAGGTTTGAGTACCGACTCCCCTTTTCACAGCCCCAGTTCTGACCAATCAGGAGCGAGGCCGCCTGCGCAGAGGGCTGGGCGCGAGAATCGGCGGGATGGACAAAAATCATAACGCTAAATAGAAAAGTACAGACAAGTACGATAGAAACAACCGGGACACCGGGGAAGAAAAGTAACGTGTTAGTCTCGTCTAGTTAATGCCCATGTTTGTGTCTCGATATTGTTGAGAAACAAATAACAAGACAACGGGACGCGTTTCTTTTGGAAGATGATATCGCCAGCGAGTGAGTCTCTCCCACCGAGAATGTAATGTTATGGACTGTACGGTACGTTAGCTCACTAGCTAGCCCAACACTGCCAGCTACAAGCTGCCGCGTCTCAGGAGGAACGTGCGATGACTTACAGCAATTTCTATGGATGAACATCTATTAATGAGGGATTTTCGACAGCTGCCAAGCCACAGGTTCGTCTTTGAAACGCTTCAATCATCCCACCAACTGTCATGGACAACGTGAAGCCACGCAGGTGAGTGCTGGCGATACTGCATGATGCAGTTTGCTATCTGTTTGCCACAGTCACCACTGCCTCTGGCGAAGATAACATAGTATACATGTTGGTATCAGTGTCCTTATAGTACATACTGACTGCTATGAGGATGGGCGTTCACACTGCATGTTTCATCTCTGACAGCATAACATGCGGCGCATGCAAGTCATACACAATGAAGAGTAACGTTACCAGTAATAATCACATGATAATTAATAGTTCATAACGCAATCTTATATTTCCCAGTAGCCTGACTATTATTTATGTATTACACAATCCAAACAATAAAATAAACAAACATAACAGAGATAAATGAATATCACTGTGCAGAAAAAGGCAAAAAGACAATTGGGTTCATTTGAAGCCTCCACCAATAAAATATTTAAAATTTTACAAAATTAGATACAATTCATTTTGCATAAGACAGATAACAACAACAAAAGAAATGAGTATATATACATATATATATATATATATATATATATATATATATATATATATGTATATAACTGTAGATAGTGTAAAATATAAACAACTCTTCATTTGAAAGTTATAGCTTGTGAATGCCGTTTTTAAAACATGGGGTTGTTTTTTTTATGAATATTGGTGGAATAATACAGTACAGAGTGCATAGCATTATCTATTGTTAAACAGCAGTTATATAACAACAGCATCTATGGAAAGACATTACTTGAACGTGGCAACTCAGTCAGATTAGTTATAATAGATACATAAATATGAGTGGTAGGATATTGTTTTCTTTTAATCAAAAGACAAAGCACATAAAAAGCTACATCAGTTAAAATATTGCCCCTGTTTATATATATATATATATATATATATATATATATATATATATATATATATATATATATATATATATATATATATATAATACACAGTTACGTTAATTGATTGATTAGTTTAACATAATAGTAATCGCCACCAATCCTGATAATCAAGGATCACTTCAGTCATTTATCAGACAAATGTGCCAATAATTTGCTGGTTCTATCTCATTAACTGACAATTCACAGTTTTATCTTATAAATTGTTGGATGGGCAAAATAAGCTATTTGAAGATGAAACAATTAACTAATTGTTTATATCGCACACCAGTCCCCTGCTTGTGGTCCCGTCTGGTGAGGTATGAACAGCTCTATTATCTCACAATTAAAAAAAGCTCAGGGTTGAGCTGGCTGTTAGTTACAATATCCCATAAGCAGTTTTGACGGATAAAGTATTACTAATGCAGCCCATTATGACAATTAATGTTGATAATATCAGCTGATATTACAATTGTTCCTTTGTTTAACATACATTTTAATGTGATCCTCTTATTACTCCAAATACGAAGAGGTTATGCAGTCTGCCTATTTTTTGAAACAACTGGACCGTTAGCTCTTTACCATTCCCCAGACCACACCCCAGTGCACCGCCTCTTCCATCTCAATGACACACACTCACACACCTCTTGAGGTGAAAGAGCCTGTTGATCAGGATCGGCCCTCTCCTCCGCTCCTTCCTGTTCAGCCTGGTCCAGACTCAGTTCCCTTCTTCTCTCAGCTCTGGGGAGGGAATCAGGCCAAGACAAAATTCAATTGCCATTTTCCAAGTTTCCACACTAAAGAAGGACCTCTCATACACAGTCTGTTACAAGACCCTTTTGTGTGTTAAGTGCTCGTGTGATGGGGAAGGTCTCCTTTACAGTAACATCTGTCAGGAACAGATACCTTCATTTCGCCTCTATTTATTAAACTCTTTTCCGTCGCCACAAAGCAAGTGTTGCTCAGCAGCAAGTTTATGGGAACACAGAAGTACAGTTCTCCCTGCCAACTTCTTGTGCCAGAAAAGAGGTATTATGTGTTCTCGTATGTAGCCTGTACACTTACAAGTTCTTTATTTCCTTTTTATTCGGATGAGTTTTGTCAAAAAGGAGTGTCCCTTTTAATCTCCAAAGTAAAAGCTCTTTTCTGTTTTTATTTCTCATATTGAGACTCACCAGTTGGACAAACTAATCCATCATCACACATTTATTTATTTATCAGGTTGTTTATTTATATAATGCAATATTAATATAACTGAAAGCCTTTTACAACTACTGTCAGTGTTTATGTGTTTCTTTTTTCCTCCTCGTCTTGCTTGTTTTGGCTCTGACATTAAAAGTAGCGCTTAACCACAACTTGGGAATTGATTTGATCATAATTTCCTGGTGCTAATACATTTACTTTGCACATGTAATACGGAAAGGAACAACCCAACATAGTTATCTCAGATAAATTTGAACAAGAAGAGTTTATGTAATAGTTCAATTTCCTGCACTTTTCTTTTTTCACTTTTCTTCAAAAGTTTGTGATCCATTGTGGCACAACTAATACAACTTGTTGTTCCCTTCTTTCTTTCTTTTTTTTTTTTTAGCAATGATGAGGATGAAGAGCTACACTCTACAGACCAAGAGAGTAAAGAGAAGAGCAAAGATAAAAAGACTCTGTGTAAAGTAAAGTGGTCCCGAGATGAGGTAAGTTTGTCAGAGGCACAAGTGGCGCCTGTATTTAAAGGAGTTTTGTAGGTTCATTGAGTGAAATGGGGATTTAGTACTAAGATTTATGTTTAATCTCAGAACCTTAATAATCACTGCTGTTATTTTATTCAATAATACAATGAAAGTTGTTGGCGTGTTATTGTGGATGATTGAATATCCTCAGAAGTTCACTTTTTTTCTCCCCTCAGGATGAAAAGTTGAAAAAACTTGTAGAGCAGCATGGACCTGACTCCTGGAAACTAATAGCTAACTTTTTCCCTGTAAGTATGATTGTAATGTGTCCTAATTGAGAAATAGCATCCAGGCCAAACTATTTGAATATTAAGTGTAGTTTCTTACTGCTTTATGCGATATTGGTCTGTCTATAATTATTCTAACACGTAACAACCATCCAAACCATTTAGTAATCTTATAATTAACATTGTTTCTCAACAGGATGTTTTTAAAAGTGACAGTTGCAGTGACTGGAGAGGCAGATTTATATGCAGCTGTCAGGAGTAGGTGTAACTGTGAGGTAGTGGTGTAATGAGGTGTTGTGCTTTGTGCGGCTATCTCACAGGGGAGGACAGATGGCCAATGTCAGCACCGCTGGCAGAAGGTGCTCAACCCAGAGCTGGTGAAAGGACCATGGACAAAAGAGGAGGATCAAAAGGTAAGCGGAGCTGGGAGTTTTCTGTACTGGATATAAAGTGAAAAAGACAAAATTGGTGAATGATAGGGGAGACAGAAGTAAGCTTTGGAGAGCTTTGATAGCAGCTGAGGGCAAGTGAAAGAACACAAATGCAACAATATGCAATGTTTTTTTTTTTACCTTCCGACGAACAGGGCTGAGCGCAAGCACAAGGATAGTTCCCGCAAAAACTTTCTTTGCCCTAGCTTGGAAAATAAACGCTCCACTAGGTCTTCCCTAATAACATCCCTTGATAACAAAGTGACGCTGTGATATCTTCTATAGCTCAAAGATGACAATGCATTCCTTAAATGGTTCACAATCCTTCAGTCCTCCAGAATCTTGACATCACAGACTTATCTATAACAGCCTGTGCGGGCAACGATGACATAACAACATTTTTCAGGAGTGATGAAAACATTCAAACATGCTGCTGCTGTCACGATTAAAGCTCTCTAATATCTGCCTCCACTGTCGTTGGCTGTAAATGAGAAAGGTAGAATGATGTGATTCACCTGTAATGACTAAATATCTCCTCTGGTGATATTTGTGCAGGTTATTGACCTGGTACACAAGTACGGCCCGAAGCGTTGGTCAGTGATCGCCAAGCACCTCCAGGGGAGGATTGGAAAGCAGTGCCGTGAGCGGTGGCACAACCACCTGAACCCAGAGGTGAAGAAGTCGTCATGGACTCAGGAAGAGGACAAAATCATCTACGACGCCCACAAACGACTTGGCAACCGCTGGGCTGAGATCTCCAAGCTTCTCCCTGGACGGTAATATAATCTCCTGCACACGTTGCAGATCTCAAACTCAGAAAACTGTTAAGTTTGCTAAAAATATTACTGATCTTCTCTTCAACAGGACAGACAACTCCATCAAGAACCATTGGAACTCCACCATGAGGCGAAAGGTGGAGCATGAGGGATACCTGCAAGATGGCAGCAAAATGAGCTCCTCTCATGCCGGATTGAAGAGACGCCACCACAGACCGTGTCCTCCAACACCAACAGAGCTCCAGCACTGTGACCGCAGTCCCCTGCCGATACCGGGACCCAACCAGGTCCACTTCCCCTCTCGGCTACACACCATATTATTTTGTAATTTTACCTTATTTGTTGTCTTTATTTATTAAGTCTGATTCTCTGTATTTTAGATGGGGAGCTATCCTTATGATCCTCACAGTAGACACTTGATGGACAGTCTTTCTGATAATTCGGGCTTCATATCGGTGAGTTTTTATGTGTTTTCTCTGCATGCCGGTGGGAAAACTCTCTTTATTTTCTGGACTTTCTGTAATTATCTTTGCGATCGCTAACTCTGAACTTCAAATCAAGCGTTTGAATGTCCTGTTATTTCACCTAACATTCAACAAAATCTAAATAATCTCCCGTAAATATTGTATGTGTATATCTGTTTTTTGTTGTCTGGTTCTTCTTAACCTCTTCCTTTCCTCCTGCCCTCTCGACCTCTCCTCCCTGACGTTTGTTTATTTCAGCCGTTCTGCCTGGATGATCCTGACAGAGAGCAAAGAATTAAGGAGCTTGAGCTGCTGCTTATGTCAGCAGAGAATGAAGTCCAGCGACAAGTGCAGTGCAGAGGTCCACGTGTAAGAACACACTCTGAATGTGTGTTGGCATACTTAGTCAGCATAGCCTGTGTGTGTTTGTAGCTAACATACACTGTAAAAAGTCATTTTTAAATATTAAATTAATTATCTTAATAAAAGTCTTAAAATCAAATCGAAGTGAGATGATGAGAGAATATTATGAATTTTCTTCAACCAGGTGTTGTTTCTCCACCTTAGCCTCAATTCACCATTCTCCAATCCCATCTCCTTAGTGGACTTTTCTTTGCTTTAAGGAAAATAAGATTTTAAGGCTTGACACTAAATGGACTTTTTGCAGTGTATACATGTGAAAACAAGAATAGCACACATGTATGCGTGTCTGTAGCCTGATTTGCTGTAGTGTTGCTATAGTGACTACCTTCCCCATCTCGCTACTCATTCAGACTGGCCTGAAGCTGTGCTTGGTAGCTGCCCTACCTCCTCCCCACATTACCATTGTTCCAAACATGAACCAGCTCCTTCATCCCTTCTAGTACTCACCCCCATGTCCACGCTCAGCCAGCAGTTTGAACCAAGCACTCTCCTCTGTGTCTCCTCTTCCTATTCTGTCTCTCCCCGACTGACACTGTTTTCACATTTATTTCACTCCATTCATGCAATTTGCCATTCTTCACAGTCAGTGACTTCCTACTGAATGATAGAATGGTGAATTAGCGCAGTGTGTTGTAGAATCACCAGTGTTTTCATCGCCACAGATTGTTTCTAAACTGACTAGTATCCTCTCATCCCGCCCCCTCAGAGTGTGGAGCAGTACTCGGTCTGGTCCGACAGTGTGTCAGATGACACGTTGACTACAAGCAGCAGCAGCATAGAGGAGCAGGCGGAGAGAAGGCCCTGGAGAGGCCCCGAGATCCCCCAAGGACCTTCACCACAGCTTCCTGTCTCCCCCAGCAAGTTCCTGGCTGTAGAGGCCAGCGCTGTGCTCTCTACCCTGCAGACCATACCGGAGTTTGCAGAAACCATGGAGCTCATTGATTCAGTGAGTAACAGAAGGAACAGAACAGAGACCAAATGCATTTCACAATTAATTTGTTGAACTAAACTCGTGAATGTATTAAAGATCTCCCGTAGATGTGTTTTGCTCTGCAGGACCCTGCTGCATGGAGCGACGTGGCCAGTTTCGACTTGTCAGAGACAGCGACGCCGCCCAGGCACAACCAAGCCGGCTACACCACGCTCCTGCAAGAAAGGACGATTGACAATTCAATGGCCTTTGCAGTCAACACTCCTCCGCCTGCCATCTGTGGTCGGGATAAGAACTGTGCTGCATTTGGTCTGGGCAGTGACACCTCCTTGACTCCCATCAACTCATCCAAACCCACGCAGGCATCCACTGGGAGAAGGAGAAGGAGAGATAGGGGGGAACTGTCTCCTTCATGTGACAGGACATGCTCTTCCTTCTTGGAAAATATCTCAAACTCTCCCAAGAAAACGCCCACAAAGTCCCTGCCATTCACCCCGTCACGAGTAAATCAAATCTTTCTTTCTTCACACGCCTTAATTTTCACCTCTTGAGTTGATGTTCTGAGGTTGTGTTAGTCATCTGGCTAATATGTCTTGTCTGTCTGTTTCCCCAGTTCTGCAACGTATTAGTGGCGGAGCATCTGAATCTGGATAACCCCGCCCTCACCTCAACGCCTGTGTGTGGCCAAAGATGTCTCCTCAACACGCCGCTCCACAAGGATACCACACCTAAGCACCAGAAAGAGAATGATGGGTAAATCAATATATAAAGTAGTATCCATGCCACAAGAGCTAGCATGAAAGCCAGAAGCTTGCTCTGGTTTGTTGTAATTTTCCTCAATAAATCTTTAGTTTACCAGATTGTTGGTAGAAGAGTACTCAGTGTGTTATATTCTCTGTCAACTTTTTAGGTCACGGACCCCTAAATTTCGCAAAACTGTCATGATTCCAACCCCGAGGACACCGACTCCTTTCAAAAATGCTTTGGCTGCCCAGGAAAAAATGCATGGGCCGCTAAAGATGGAGGTAAGAAGTCAACCGTGGCTGTGTGCATTTTAACTTGCATGTTTTCACACTTTTTTTACCTCTCTTTATGATAACATGTGATCTTGTGGTTGTATTCTATGTGTGTGCTTGTGTGTTTCAGCCACAGCCGTTGGCATTTCTTGAAGAAGACATTCGAGAAGTTTTGAAGCAGGAGACCGGAGCAGACATCTTTAACAGATCGGACCTCCAGCCAGATTACAGAGCATGGAAACATAATGTAGGTGGAGCACGTTCTTCTATTATTTAAAGACATGAACCTGCTCTCTGTTATTCAAGAAAACAAATACTTCCAGATACACTCACTTTGGAATTTTACTCAGCTCAATTGTGGTTCTTGGACAAAACTACATCGCTCTCCTCTAGATAGAACTCTCGCATTTATTGTTTCTTGCTCCTTTGATTTCAGATCGACGGCCCAGCTAGAAAGGTGCGCAAGTCTCTCGTGCTGGACCCCTGGGGGAAAGACTGCCCCAACATCCAACTCTTCCAAGAGCAGTTCAACAACGCACAAGTAAGTCATGATACTTGTGGATAGGTTGAAAAACACTGATTCATATCTAGTTGCAAGATGAGAAAAAAATAAGTGGTTTAGTGGTTATGCAAATACATGGATATACAACGTCTGGATCAATAAAATGTTAAATATCCAACCTTTGGACTTGTTGGTAATGATAGACATCCCTTAAAAATACTACTATATATGAATTAGGTCCAGCGTCATTATTTATTGTATTGTTGTTTGAGCTACTCTGTTTAATTGAACCTCACATTGCAGGTGCCAGATGAAGGTGTACTGACAAGCTCTTCGCTCGTCAACCAAATCCCAGAGTGTGGCCATTCGTTGACCGCTGGGCGAGAGGAGCCCTCATTAGTTCCTGTTCATCCTCATCGCTTAAGTAGCCCTCGGAAGAAGAAGCTTCTCGCGTTCCACAAAGCACCAAAACACGCCGCGGTACAGGTACGTAAAGAGTCTTTAAACAGAACCATTAATGAGGTGACCTTCACAAAGCTACTTTGGGCAAGCATTGGTACTCATTTATAGCCTTATCTGCAGGTGAGTGAGTGGGAAGCAGTGGTTTATGGGAAGACAGAGGACCAGCTGATCATGACAGAACAGGCCCGTCAGTACCTGAACCCCTACACGTCGTCTGGCTCTACCTCAAGGGCCCTGGTGCTTTAAGCCGTCCCCTCGCTGAGCATGCAACACTACTACGCCCGTCCAACAACTAAAACCTCCACTGAAACCTGTAAGAGACAATCCAGTGAAGACAAATTATTTTATTTTTCTTTGGAGCAGCAATGCACTTCCAAGGAGGTCCACCTAAATGCATGGCTGCTGGCATTGTTTTCAACACATTTATACTTCACTGCCCAAGTAGTTTCTTGTTTCTAGCTTTGGTGTGTATTTTCCTTTGAGTACACAAAACCTGGACAACGTAAGCAGTTTTGTACAGATGTGAAAAGGCTAGAATTTCTTCCTGCACTAGTCAGTAATGTTGAAACAACCTGCACATACAGTAGGCTGTAGAAATAGTGTTTATTACTAGCAGTGGCTGCTTCTGAGTTTTATATTGTTAATATATTGTTTAAATGAGAAAGACATTTTATAATGTAACGCTACTCATAGTGTGTCTCCTCCAGCTTGTTGAGCTAAACTGCCCCATTGCTGCCCCATTGCTGTTGTCTTATAAAAACCACGTACGTGCATATTGTGTAGCTTTTTATTGACACACATGTCTATTTAAAATCACACCATGGGTTTTTAACTCAACTCCTACAGTTCAAAATATAATGCTAACCATTGTTTTAAAATGAGAGAAACAGACATGCGGTTACGTGTTTTTTTGAGACAGCGGCGTTAACATTGCTGAATGCCGATCCATGGTGATGGGAAGTTTTTGAGGACGTAAAAAAAGAAACTGTCAGTATTGCACTACTGAGTTGATTTGGCTGCTGAGAAAGGAGCAGTGTTTTTAAGGGCAAACTGGATCGCACTTGTGATGGTATCTTTTTCTGACAACACGCTTTCTTTCCAAGGCCATAGTGTCTGTTCAGACATCGGTTGAATGTATTTCATTGCAATGTGTAAAAACCTCAAAATGGAAGGGTACATTAATGTTTATTTCTGTTTGTTTTTATTTATTATCTGACAGCTCTAAAGCTTAGATATTAATATAAATCAGACACCATGTTTTTAAGAAGTTTAACTTTGCTAACAAAACAGCCTAAAAACCCTCACTTTCTCTAAAACAGTTCTCTGTAGCAGAAAATGAACCAGTTTTCATGTCGTCAGTGTTCCACGACAAGCATTTGGCTGAGAAGGATTTACTGTTTTTATGTGAAGGCTGTAGGTTTTATTTATTTAATGTCTACTAATTTATTTATTTCTAAAAAGAAAAGAAAACATTTCAGAGAAATTATTGAAGAATTTTATTGATTTTTTTTTCTCTCTTTCAAAATCAGGATTGGGCTACCATTCAGTTTCACTACTCCAAGTTAGAAGAACATGCACTGCCTCTAGTTCAATACGTCAAATTATTTTCCTCACCAGGCGAGATCTAGCAAATAACCGTCACGTAGTTGTGTCTGTGATCTTGTAACATAATAGCTAGGACATTTTCTTCCTTTGATTCAAACGTGTTCTTCGCTATTAGCTAGCAGGACTCCATCTCCGACCTCTAATCATAGACAAATTGCACTTTTTAATCATCATTTAATTTTAAGTGTTTTTTCATTCTGATGATGTAGCTCTTGTCCTTATTTTATTTTCATGTTGGGCGTTTGTGTGTGTGTGTTTGCGTGTGTGTCTTTGTTAGACAGTTGTCTTCCTGTTTTGTAATGATTGCTGACATTACAATCCTGCTGCTTGATTTTAACATGTTCTTTTCTCCTGTTCTGCTGCAGAACTTTGTGCTTAAACACACTACATTGAAGCCTCACGAGAAACCTTTTAGACAGATGGCTCTTAGTAAAAATACCCGCTCCTTTATTATTTGACACTGCGTAAAAAAGAAAGGGCTTATTAATTGACATGTAAATATGCACAAATGATGGTGTGCTTCTGAAGAAATGTGCTGCACTGTGCTTCCATGTTAACAGGCTGATTTATGTCATGTTTAACCAACCTGAAACAAACCGTCTATAATCTGGTGAAGTATCACGGCAAAATGGTCTTCTTCGTATTATCGGCATTAGCAGATCCAGTATCAGTTATAATCTGGATTATCCTGCATTAGGCAGTTGAGTGAGAATAAGAAGGGAATCTTGTCAGGGAGATCAAGTGAAAGATCAGGAGTATATACAACTTAAACAGAAAGTAAACTAACAGCCACAGAAGACTGTTTTGTAATCTGGTGACTGAGATGTGTCTAATCTGTACATACTTTTGTTACATGTTCTGTTTGTTGGTTTGACTTGTGTTTGTACATTCCATTTGTTAAGTCCAAGTTAATTTGTTTGTACATGAACTACATTTGGCCATGTAACATCATAGGTTTTGAGGGAATGAAGTACATATTCAGGATAGTAGCAGCTCTTATATACTACTGTAGTTATGCTTGAGCAATACACGAGATGCTGGACTGTAGAGGTGAATCACAGATGTAACACACTCTGATGTAACACACACTCTGTATTTTTGTAGAATTTTCCTTTGAAATCATAACCGAGGTACCATAGAAATCCTGCCAACCGTCTTCGTAACCATGTACTTAAATTGAAAAAATAAATGAATATGTTGCATGACATTAATGGCATTTTCAATTCTGTCTCTACATTCATTTTTTTTTGTTTTTTTGAGTGGAGCTTCCTCTCTCTGCCAAGTGCCCCCTGTACAAATTAGTGTAGGTTACATGGTATTTCCCACGTAATAAAGATTTCCTATGATCCTTTAGTTTTTCTGACATGCTCCCAGCAGGCATGGCAACCTCTTGAGCTCTGGCCAAAAACTGATTCCTTGAAGGACATTTTCGTGAGGAAAATGAACATCCAAACCGCCACCGTTGTTCATATTTTGTAGCATTTCCGCAGGTGGAGTTGACAACCGTGCAGGTGGATTGTTTGCTTGTGGCGCTGACAGCTGAGTGGTTCAAGCTGATGTGTGTATGTATATGTTGAGATACTGTCAACTTGGCCTGGGGTCCAGGGACACGAGCCCCCTCCACCAGAACAAGAGGCCTCTCCACAGGGTCAGCTGCTGGCCCTAAAGGGGCCCACTCACCCATGACTTAATGCCCCCGGGCTCCATTGTCCTCAGGGCTGTTGGTTTTACAGGCCCATTCACTCAATTGCCCCCTGAAATGGATGGAGGCAAAGGGACGTGACGACTTGCCTTATGCTGAAGGAGCAGCAGTGCACATGCATACAAACAATGTGCACATCAACACACGGGCTACGCATGCACGCCATGTCCACTTAATCAATCTGTCCTCCCTCCGCTCTCAAACTCGTACAAGAGGGTCTTTTGTTCTTATCTGACCCGCACTAAGAGTTGAAAGATGTCAGGGACCTTTAGCTACTTAATTGGTTATTGGCAGAAGCCCCCCCCCCACACACACACACACCTTATGCTTTATGTATGTATTCAGGGGAGCCAGTTCTTAGATTATATTTACTTTTAGTTATTGACATCTGGACACACCTGTTGTATGCAGACGAGCCTCGTTGGATATTCAAAGCTGTTATTGTGAGTTATTATAAGTGAGTTTCTCATCTTTTACTTTACATACTGTAAAACTTGACACAGCGTAGTATGTGCCACCCATTGTGAGTATCCAGTGCCGGTCTGAAGTCCTCTATAGTTCTGGGTTAACCAGTCATGGGCAATGTGAGGTGTGTGCTCATTTGTGTGTTTTCCTTGTGCTCTGAAGACATGAAACAGAGCCTGCAGGCGTCCGACCAAACCTCCCGTGCCTTCTTCCTCTGAGCACACACCCAGGAGTGCGCACACGAGCCTACGCACACATACACTGTTTGCCTTTGTGTATGCTAGACAGCAGATGGCAGCCCATTATTGGGCTGACAGAGCAGTCATCTGGCAGGCACCCTGTTCCCCTTCCTCCCCCCCATCCCCCGAAGAAACCAAGCACAACACAGCATGGATGGGACACTTTTAGGCGGGAGAGTCCACAGCCCTTAGGGACTGTGTGTGTGTGTGTGTGTGTGTGTGTGTGTGTGTGTGTGTGTGTGTGTGTGTGTGTGTGTGTGTGTGTGTTCAAATTTGGACCCTGGCCTTTCCGCCCTATATAGGTCACTGTTTCCACTTGTGTGTGTGTCACCGTGTGAGGTACGTCAGTCCTTGTGAGCGGACATTTGCCATGTTTTGGAGCAACAGCTACAGTGGATGATTCATTTCAATATGAAGGTAATTTATTTCTGCACAATATGCGACTTAATGTGAATTTTAATAAATTGCTTTTAACCACATTTCAATACCAATCCCCCATTTATCCTCCCATGAGTGACATTTCTCCTTCTATACAACCTGCACATACAGTCAATGTGTATGTGCCGGGGGTACATGTTATCATCGTTCATATCCTGTCTCACGGGGTCATTGTAGGTCAGACTATGAAAGTAAACTCCCTCCCTCTGTCAAAGTGAAAGTCGTAAACTCAAGATAAGGGGTAACAGTAACAGCAGCGTCCCACACAAATATTCTCATGAATCAGTTTTCTCAGAGGATCAGTGGAGCGGTCTCTCTTTGTAACATTTACACCCTTCCTTGTGCAAGACATGCCGCCCAAAACATTGGCCCCAGAGTGACTGCCTCCTACGGCCTTCATTACAAAGGATTATACAACAGTGAATATTAAATGCTGGGGGGGGAGAGGGGGGAAGGAGGAGTGTGTTTCCCCACCGAGGTCAAGGCCAAGGTTAGGGATTAGGTTTGGTGTTTGTGTCCTCGGGAAGGAGGTAATCTACAGCCCAGCCCATTGAGACCCCGCTCCGGGGACGTGCTGGGAGGCACCAACGATGAAGAAGACGTGCAACTTATGAGGGCTGCTTGAGCGTTGCCGGGGCAACCGGTACAATCCCTGGTCCTTCGGCGGCGCTTTCAGCAGCTTTCGGGCCTCAATCACACTTCCTTTCGCTTGAGAGAGTTGTTTTTTTTCCTCTGGCACTGTTAAATAGGAGGGAGGCCCTGTGTGTTCAAAGGAAAATTAACAGTAGCCGAAGTATGAGGTAATATACGGACGGAGTCATGTTCACTAAAATAAAAAGATGAGAGAGCCTGTAAGGGTTTATGGGTTTTATACTTATAAAATGATGACATATAAGCAAGAAAATACATACATATCAACAGATTAGAAATGAGCAGATGTGGTCAGGGAAATGCACGATGAAACAAGATGTGCACAGACAATATTAATAATACTTATCTTAGGTAACAGCATCAAAGTCATGAAAAAGGCTACATTTGATCAGTTAAACATCGTGTTGCTTCATTGATAGCAGCTAACGCTAACGTTTCCATGATTGTAATAATATACGTATTATATATTCAAAGCCTGCATTTGATCTTGCCATGCTGAAAATTAGGGCAGAACAGCAGCTGTTCTGCACATTCGAACATGTTGCACTTGTGGAGACGCCCCAATCAGTGATGTCACAATAGGCATGCATCGGTTAGAATGGGCAAAACATAATCTGTGACATCACCGATAGGTTCGTACACTCACAATTCGACTTCTTGCTTCTAGAAAGGCAGCCAAGTCAAGAATACCAGGTATGAAAATGCGTAAGAGCCCACATGAGGATATATAAGACCTCCGTTCACTCACATACTCCCCCAACGCAGCCCCACTAGAGTGAACACAGTTCAGCCACCCAGGACAAAGAGGAGGGCCTCTTAGTCGCCCTCGAAGGCCCCGTTGGTAGAGCCCTGGCATTCAGTCTTTTTCCGGCATTTGGACAAGATCCTGTGGAGCAGGCTCGGGGATTTGTGTGTCTGAGGTTGGGAGGCCACGGGCAGTGGCACAGGGATCTGGTGCCTCCGCACTGGGAAGGGGCCCTCGTTCTCACCTTGGCCCCCATCCAGCACCACTCCTCCTTCTCCAACTCCTCTGCTCCCCCTCCTGAGGGCCTGCCGAATGTGTCCACTGGGGGACAAAGAGGAAATAACAAACACAAAGGCCCTGTTTATTCCTCATGACCCAAATTCCACCGCGAGCAGACAAGGCAGGCACGGAGCTGTACAGGGGGCTCTGTGTGGTGGTGTGTGAGCATGGTTCAGGAGCAGGCTGTCAAAAATAAAAGCCCCCTACTGTCAAAAAAGCTGCAGGAGAGGTGCAGCGCCCCATCAAATAACTTTTGCTGCAACACTGAATGCAGCATTGATACAACTTTATTTAGTTTCTTTTGATCATCCATCATGGATTATTTTGATGGCGCGATCAAACATTTGCACAACATTTCAGAAAAATTTACAGGGTCTTCCTTTCCGCTCCTGCTCCTCTTTAATGAGATGCTGTGCAGTGAGAGGGTGCGTGTGTGCATGGGTGTGTGTGCATGCCTCCATGTATGTGTATGTTGTGGGGGGGTTGTAATCAGTGTGCTTTGTCAACTAATGAGGGACGAGAGGGGCCACCTGCTCAGGGGCGCTGGGCGGAGAGCAGTAGGGATGGGATCTGGGGGTGGGGGATGTGAACAGCTGCTGGGTGTGTGCGTGATGTTTATGCATGTACTTGTTGAGGGGGACGTGTATGTTTGTTGTTATGCCTGTTGTCATGCTTTTTGTACCCTGTATGAGTTTTACACTTACTTCCCATGTCTACTGCGTACACCTGAATCGTTGCCGGCTGAGCTTCTCAGAGGTAAACTCCTTCGTACAGCTTTTGGAAGAAGATTCACCTGTGAATATGACCCATTGAGCATGATTTTAAAATGTCCGACAGATGCCGATAAATAAACGTTTTGCCTGCTATGGTATCTTCTGTTATGCTTCTACCTTTTTTTCCAAGTTACCTTACAGACTCATAGACAGCTCCAACTCCTATATTGGATACTACACTTTCCATAATGCAACTCAATAATGCTTATCATTAGACTCTCCCTGCTCTCTAATTACCACACCAGTATGTGTTGCTGGCTTTTTAACAGAATTTCTTCAGCCAAAAGAAAGATAACCTTGATGATGACATCACTGTGACATAATCATGGATATATTGTCATTATATATATATATATATATATATATATATATATATATATATATATATATATATATATATATATATATATATGTATATATATACACATATATGTATATATATACACATATATATATATATATATATATATATATATATATATATATATATATATATATATATATATATATATATATATTGCATGTATAAAGGCCACAGAAGGCATTGTATTAACTATTTTACATATTCATGACCAAATATGCAACAATCAAAATTGAAGTGTGGAGGGAAACCACTGACCAATCAACTAACTCAACAACACAGCTGAGACATAACATATATCTCAATTAATAACTACATGAAGTTGGCAAAAATAACCAAACGTTCTGACATCATGTGTTCATGGGAAGAAGCAGTGTTTGAAGGGCCCAGAACAGAAAGTGCGGGCTGCCTTGTGACATTCAGCAGCAGCACAGTCCAGTAACGCTGCATTGCTGAGCTCATTCACCGGGCAGCCGACCAACCTGGCTCAGCTCCATCACACAGGAGGCGGGGAAGTAGCCCTGCTGGCCGCCCTGCAGCCGCCCATACCACCGCTCCTCCTCGTGCTTGGGCAGCACCAGGATGACGTCACCCAGCGACAGCTCCAGCTCGTCGGGCCAGTGGGGCTTGTAGCTGTGCACCACTACCATCTAGCGGTCAAAGGGAGAGTTGCAGCCAAGTCATTTTCACTTTGGATTGAGTACATGTGGTTTTACAATGACTTTAAGGTACAATTTGTCGTGTTCCTTCCTGTTGCATTGATTAAAAAAAAACTCAAGTCACTGCCTATGTTGTACTCAGTGAATGAAGAGGATTATGTGACAAGATTTAGCGATGAACTGCTGTGAAATAGAAACCCTAAACGTGGGTCTACTCGTCATAATCTGTTCCACCTAAATATGGTCTGTGTTTGTCAGAGGAATTAGATGAATTGACCACATAATGGAGCCAGAGGAAATTGACCGACTTTACATAACATCAATGTCAAACTCATATTAATCAATCCCCATTGTATTTAAGACTTACAAAACAATAGATAATCATTTTGGGATTATAATTCTACTGTTTAGGACCGACACATAAAGCCCAACCAATAACCTGCAGCCGAAAAAAAAAAATAGAAAATACATTTTTATCAATGCATATCAGAAGGAAGAATGTTTAACTTGCCGTCTCAGCTTCTGCTCTGTATCGATGTCTCCCTGTTAACCAATGAGTAGAAAATGAATCAGCAAAAAATATGTTTTATATGCAAATCTGATTTTCTTTCCATGAATGCATGTACATAAGTATCTCTATACAATAAATGAACAGTCCCCCAGGAGAGAAAACAAACGATCCATCACGTTAGTTATTAATCATCTGACATTGACATGACATCTTGTCCTCACTAACAATGAAATATGATGTCATGCTAAGCCACTCTCCTCTGCAGATATGATTCCACTCACCTTGAGGAGCAAGGACAGTGGTGAAGACTTCAAAGTGCTCATTGCTGTGCATGTAGATGCGCTGCATCTTGAAGATCTGACACTTGCACACTGACCGAAGCTCCTTCACTCTCACTGCACTAAATGCAGCTGACTAAACCACTGCAGCACTGACTGAGCTGGACCCGAGCAACAGCACGTCCTCCTTGGGGAAACACACACACACACACACACACACACACACACACACACACACACACACACGCACGCACGCACAGCACAGCACAAGACTATAGGCACAAATACAATCTTAGTTTATTGAAAAAAAAGGGTGTGATTATTAGAGTAATTGTTGAGCTTTTCTTATTTTTTAAAGACTACATTTTGACCAGATTTATTTTCAATATTTATTTGCTCAGCAAATGGAATGAAATGCCATCTTCATCTTAGAGATCATGCTTGACCACCTCATCTTCATGCCAGTGCCTATTGTTCTTTGACCATCTGGTGACATGCGAGGGAAGTTTAGAGGCCGCTGCCGCTGTTCGCCTTGACACGGATGAGAATTAATAATACCACCTCGTCAAGAGTGCTTGATTGATTTATGGTTATTGACTGTGTCCTATTTCCAGTGGCATGGGTGAGCAGGGACAAAGACGAATGGGCTTGGGACGTGGTGGCGGACTGCTCAACAGATGGTGATTGAACCCTCCACACACTCACCCACAGACAAACACCCACGCACACACACCCACAGACACACACACACTTTCCCGCTCTGGTGCGATGGAGCTTGGCTGTGAGCTTGTGTCAGCGATTAAAAAGCATCCATCAACAACATGAGAGATCACTCAGCCAGACAATCATATCCGAGTAGTGGAGGTTTGCTGCAAACCTGCAGCCATTATGCACATGTCATCAACTCTAACTGTGCAGACTTTATTAATTGAAATATATATATATATATATATATATATATATATACCTAGAAAATGGATGCATGTTATTTTCACGACTCATTGCAATGCTGGAATCCTGTCAGGAGGGCAAGGCATACGCTTGAGTGTGTGTTTGTGTCTGAAAGTGGAAACACCTGTAACTTGATGAGACAACTGATTAACCTCGTTATCTTTATCAGCAGCAGCTGTGTAAAACACTTGTTTGGCCTGAACCACCTTATGGCCATAAGAAGAGTCTCTTCAGAGGTTGAATTAAACGTCTGCTCCTGATTCAGTGTGTCGCCTCAGGTCTAGACGTGAAGGCCAGAACAAAGCCTTTACATAACAATTACAGCTAAGCCGCTCAGAAGACCGGGCTGATGTTTACTTCTAGGAAGGAGACACATGAGCACTGAGCTCAAGATCTTCAAGGTTTTATATCCTAAGAAAAAACCAGGGCAGTGCTTAAAATGTACATGAACGTTTACAACAAAAAACCTGTTGTGCATCAGTTTTACTTTAAAGCAGAGATGCAAGTAATATTTTCTGGACACATTGTATTAGCTACATCTACCATTGTGTCTCTGTTCATAATGTATTTAATTTGTGGCTTTGATGCTTTCACTGTTTGTGCCTTACAACATTAACCAGCAGATTGTGGTTAATGTTGCAAAGCATTTAGCAGGTTAGATTAGAACGATATTGAAGCTTTTATGATTTAATTATTCATATCTTGACTAGCCAAAAAAGAGAATGCCACAATGTTGTTTAATACATACTTTTTTTCTACTGATTTTTGTCTTACAAGTCAATATTTAAGTCCTCAGTTGCTGCACAGCTTAATTGAACCAGGCTAATAATTTAATCTTTTTTACAGCAGAAATTCAGTTTTTGTTCTGGTATTGTGCATCCCATCTCACTGTCATGACCTACTGGGACACTTAAAAATTATTTATCTGCATTTGGATCAATTTACAAACTAGGAACCATCACACCTTAATCACTGATTACTTACTACACTGTAACTTATACTTTACAGCACTTTCTAAATGTATATTTTATGTTTGTCAACTTACAAATAAAACTGTCATATTTAGTCTTGAAAATAAATCTTTTATGAAGACGTTACACAACTGTTTCTTTTAAATTATCTGTGTAATCTTTGAAGAAATGACCATTGTCTGCTCTGTTTACAATTACAAATATTGTGAACACATTCAGTGGTTGTTGCTGTAACGCTTTCCCTGCTACAAGTCAAATGAAAGTGAAAAACAAATATCCTGCTATAGCTGACTTCTTAAATTAAAAACGGGGACAAAAAACAATCTACTCATTTTAATGTTCCATCAATATTACACGTAACAATCAGCTGACCTCTGTGAATGCTGGGACTGATATTTACAGACGAAAGAGTCACAACACCACGCCCCTCACACACAGACCATGAATCAAAGAGTCATTTTTCATATTGCATCATTTGAGTCCAGATGTTTCGATGCCAAGGCACAAACAGATACAGCGGGATACAAAGTCCTCAATGCTTCCCAAGTTTGCCTCTCCTCTTCCCTCCAGCTTTACCTCCTGGACCCCCTTTTCCTCCAGGAGCCCCTTTACCTCCTTTTCCTCCTGGTCCCCCCTTTCCTCCGGGACCCCCTTTTCCTCCCTTCCCACCTTTTCCTTTCCCTGACATGCTGCCTTTGCGTCCCTTCTTTGACCCCTTCTTGAATCTGGCTGCGGCCTCCTCCCTGTTCTCCTCCCTCAGCTGCTTGTTGACGGCCATGTCCATGTTGATCATGGGCTTCTTGCTGCCCATGTGCTTCAGGAGCTCCAGCTGCTTCTGCTTCTCGTTGGAGAAGTTACCGATGAGCGGTTCAAACTTCCTCTTCTTGCCTGTGTTTCTTGGTGGTTTCTCTTTCGGCAGGCGGTCCTGGAACCGGCCCGCGGACGCCGTGGAGGTCTTGGCCACATTCACGGCTCGGACCAGGTCTTCCTTGGACTGCTGGGGCACGGGGATCAGCCCCACGCCGGGCAGTTTGATCTTCTGCGCCCTGGCTATGTTCTTCAGCCGGTTGTACTCGTTCTTGTCCACCCTCTCCTTCTTGGCATGGGAGCGTTTGGCAAACTGGTCCTCATTTGGGTCTGCGGTGGCCGGCACCTCGATCAGCCACTCCTTGGTGTCGTCCTTAGCCCTCTGGTAGCCCCAGCGCCGCCTCCAGTCCTTCGCCGTCTCGTCCCACACCAAGTTGGTCTTCTTCTTCTTCTGGATGCCTTTCAGCTTGGCAAACTCTTCCCATTTTGTCGGCGGTCTGGGCTTCGGGGGCGGTTTCTCTCTGGGCAGCGGGGTCGTCGGGTCCGGTAGTTTGGTCACGATCGCCTCCTCGATCCTCTCCGAGGGCCGTTTCCAGATCTCGTTGACGAGCAGCTGCGTGTTGTCGCGAGCTAGCGAGCGCAGAAAGTCCTCTTTCTTCTGCTCCCGGAAGTCCCGGGACTCGATGCGGGTTTTGTCGTAAGCCAGCAGGTTACCGATGTCAAACTCCAGGTCCAGCTCTTTGTGGACGGAGATGCTCTTCAGTTTCTCTGCCTCTTCTTGCTCAGCTTTAGCCAGCAGCGCTTCCACGCTGCACGCGGCCATGTTGGTAGAGTGCTGGGTGACGTTACCGCTGCACGTGCGGCAGATACAAACAGACGCGATCACATCCGGGTCACAGTTCGCGCGGAGCAATACCACTTACAGCCACAAGAGGTGGAGGTTGCTCCATTTTGTTGGTCCTGTGATAAGAAATACTAACTAAGATACACATTTATCTGTATTTATCCCGAGGGGAAATGCTGTGCAGTAGTTGCAATGCAACATGGGAGCAGAGCAAATATTTAAAAAAAAACAAGATATCAATAAGGTGTAAATCCAAAATATATATAATGCCAAAGTCATCAACTATGGCTCTTAAAATGTGTCTTTAAAAAAGTATTCAGTGTGTAACTGTTATATAGGAAATAATCCAAAAAGCACTGAGCTGTCAAAAAATACATAACACAAACAATCCTAATACAAATATTATTGTATCAAAATTAACGACAAAAAATATATTTAAAAAAAAGAAAAGTAAATGGCCATCTTTTTCAGTAATCTTTTCTATCCCCTCCAGACATGTTTCAGGGACATTACATCCTTCCCTTCTCCATCAATGATAAATCCATATTATGCAAAATATGTATTATTTCAAGTGTGCATGCACTGGAGTTTCAAGTCTTCACACTTGTGCTGATTGCATACTGGACCAATGACTGGATTTCAAACTAGACTATCACAAAATCATCTTGTGTGTACCTCCACGCCTTCAAGGTGCTGAATTGGAGATTCAGAGCATTAATATTGGAATTGCCCTCATGCTTGCAATCTTGTAAATGGCAGCTTCGAACTGAGATTCGAGCTGAGCATATAAAAAATGTCCCCCAATGAACCCCAAACATTTACTGTTTAATTAACAATAAGAAAAATATCTGAGTTGAGAGGGACACTTTTTACTTTTCACTTTGAAAGTAAATTAACAAATATGGAGTTTGTGCGTAGAAAATGTACCAAATAACACAATGTTGTGCTTGGTTCCTGTTCTGAAGCTTTTGAGACAGATTTGGGTGTTCACACTCTTGTACTATTGACAACAGTTCAAATGACTAAGATTGCATCAATGGTAAACCCCTGCAGTGCAGGGACACTTCAATGAGACATGCAAATAAAAGCCAAAATCCACATAAGTGATACAACAATAAGCAAAAGTTTTCTCTGTGCGGTAACTCTTGTAGTGGCGGCACACCATTTTAAAGTTCTGGAGTTGTAATACATTTTAACATCGGATTACTGTAAGTGTTTCCATGAAATATTACATTCACTGAAGTATAAATATCCTTCCTTGTCTCACTTATATTCTGTATGTATTCTTCCCATAGATTCAGGGCTCGAATAACTCTATTTCTGTCCTTGTCTCCACTAATTTGAAGAAGACGATGAGGGGGAGGACAATTGACTCGCTGCTGGTGGCTCAAAGACGATGGTGTTATTATTTTGGGCTCCAGTAATTACATTCATCGCCACACTTGCCATGTGAATGCTAACACTCTGACAGGCCCAGAGATAAGGTCACAAGTGATGCTATGTTTGGAAATGCGTAATTAGTGGCCCAAAGTCCCTGTTGTGATTTAGAATAGGCTATAAGGTCCTCTGTGATGTGAATGTATATCATCTAAAAGCTCCCAATTTAAACATGTCCACTAGTTGGCTGCTGGCGTCACAGCACGTGTCACCCGCTGTCTCCACAAGTGTTCAAGTGGTTTTGTTGAATTTTGATCCAGCGTGAATTCAGCCAAACGGGATTACTTTCCCTGGTGTTTCTTTTATGGAAGAATATACAGCACATGCCGGATAAAGTCCTCTATGAAGCAAAGCCATTCGCACTCCCAGTGTCCGTGTCTCCACAGCTCTTAAAAGTGCTTAAAGGATAAGATTAAGAAATAGTTTATTCCATAACACATCGCTGCTTTCATGTGGATACCCTCCTCACAGGTTTTTTTTATTTTTTTTATCATCGGTTACCTTAAGGTAAAGGAGCTTAAAGACTCTTTTTATTCCGAGATCCTGAAAAATTGACATTTTGGACACTGAGGAGGGTAAATCTGCAATATACTGTGTACACAGATAGCGATTTTACTGAAGTAAAAGAAGCAATACTGTTGTGTAGAAATACTCGGTTGCAACTAAAAGTAATCCATATTCAAAGTTTAACTTCAGTAAAAAAAAAGTATTGACATCAAAATTAATATTATAAAAGTGGAAGTCACTCTGCAAAATGGTTCATTTCTGAATAATAGTCTAATGGATTATACTTACTGATGCATTCATGCAGAAGACTAATTATTTATGATGTAATTGCTAATGGTGGAGGTAATGTTATATGTTAAAGACGAATACACAGAATAAAACAACAATTCCAATCTTTATCTCTTTCATTTTGGACAGACTGGACAATACATTTCTGGACGATTTCCATAATTCAGCTGCATCTGCAACATGCCCTCTCAGTGTTTGTATGTAAATAGCAATTTATTTTATCAGTCACTACCACATAAGTGTGAACAATTGTCATCCAATCTTCAGCTTCAAAGAGATCCAGAAATAACTGAGATGTAATGAAAACTGTTTTATGAATGAATACATTTTGTGCATGGTTCACTAAGCAGGGACAAACCCATAACTCTAACAGGATCAGTGGTGTTCGTTATTCAGAGGACCATTGATGCCACATATTATAGTCTATTTATAGACTCAAGCACATGTGCAGTTACAATGTTTGCATTTGTCCACTTCATTTGAAGCTTTTCACCCAACTTCAATCATATAAATGATATAAAATGCATCTCTCTATCCGACATCTCTTCAAGAGAACGTTTTAGTCATGGAGATCTGTGTGCTTCACTTTTAGTAAATACCTACTGACTGGTGCCCACCACGATCCATGAATCACAGGGGGAAAGAAAGGACATTCATTCATGCAAAAACTAGCCAGAGGCTTGAAACTTCCTTCTCCTTTAGAAAAAGTTGACCTGTTAGCATCAAAGACGAGGTGAGAGCGCCGGAGGGCCAGATATAAAAGGAGGGCAAAAAAAATCTCATCAGCAGCATCCTGGCATAAATCAGACGTGATAAGATGATGACAGTTTGCTGCTGTATTTATAGTTGCTGCATTATTACATATAATTCTTAGACCTACTGGAGGCTGCAGGACAGAGAAGTTGTCTTGGGAACATTTTTTTCTCCAGGATTTTGTGGAACAGCATTCTGTTCGTTGTCTAAAGAGAATAACATGGTGAAGTCTGCCTTTTTTTTTTCTCCGGGAAAATGAGTGCCTAAGCATGTTGAAGAGGATGTTCAAGCTTCACACATGTCACCAGGGCATATAGCAGGCTTTAGATAGATATGCCACTGTGGTAACTATCATGGGTAACAGCTTCACATGACATGATTTCTCAGAGTGGAATCAATAAAAGGGACTGTCTGTCCAAGTTAACCATAAACCTGCTCATGCAAAACAAAAAATCCACATGACTGAGCTGTTAGCTGATAGGCTTAGGCACTTTTGTATATTACAGTCACTACTTCCTGTTTCCATGGCGAAAGGGAAATGAGCGTCCCCTGGCAAACAGAGTTTAGGTGGATGACAGTTGAGGTCAGAGCCTGTATTGATCTGCTGTGGTTGGGGCAGAACACCATTTGGCCCTGTGCAATGCCTCACAGCCGCCTGCAGCTCTCAAACTACCGTCTGCTCCGCGTGATATCTCACACTTTGAGAAGGACACGCCAGAAGATAAACAGCATTATCTGTTTGTTAGTTTTTCTGCAGGCTATAGGCACACCAAAAAGGGGCCTTCACTTTGACTTGTGTTCATTTCAAACTGTTTAAATTGTGACAAAAGATGACATGCTTCTTTGGTAGGTATGACCCATCTCTCAGGAGCCAGGCCACATTAGTGTGCTGTTTGCAGGTGAGCAGGAAACACAGCTATGGCCATCCAGGCGACGCGGGTGAAACAGTTTAGATGAGCCCCAAAAACCTGGCTGGGTTCCTAGAACCAGCAGGGCGTAGAGGGATGAGTCCTTGAGATATCATTCCAGCCACACTGGCTGTGTATGCCTGTGTGAGTGTGTGCGTGTGTGCATGTGTGTGTGTGTGTACACACCATACAATGTACATGATTGTGCGAGTGTGTATGCCGCTGCAGCGGCTCCATGCTGGATGTTGGAAGCAGACGGAACTGGTTAGTTTCTGGTGTCATGGCAACTTCCAGAGGTCATCCCTCCATTTGGTATTCAGCAGCACTGTGAGGGCTTATCGCAGTGACATCAGCGGGTACGCCCTGGACTCTGATAAGCCGGGGCCTTCACCGAGTTGCCCCACAACTTTGTGAGAATAATGATGAAATGATTAGAAGATTCCTCTCTCTCCCGCAAAAGCATTTAGAAACAGCCAGCGCTTGTTTCTATATGTTTTTGCATTCTATCAATATTATAATTATTTCAACTCAACCATCAGTGTAATATGACTGTATAGCCACCAACAGAAAAAGTAAGACTGAGCTTACCAGACCTCTCTAGCTCCTCACCTATCCTTGGGGCTAGCGGCTCGGAGCTGCATTAGCTCCCATTAGCATAACACACCCAAATCAATAGTTTCAAAGGAAAAGCTTGATATTTTGAGAAATATGTTTACAAGTATTGCTTGATTGTGAAATGAATAAAAGTTAGGAGATAGATACCATGCTCCTGTCTAAATATGGAACTACAGACAGCAATCGGTTAGCTTAGCTTTGCACAAAGCTTGAATACAAGGGGAACAACTGGTCCGGCTATACACCTCTAACGCTCACACATTTTAAATCTTGTTTGTTTGAATCACACAAAAGCAAAGTGTTAAAACAACACATGGTTTTGCAGGTAGCTTTGTATTTAACGGATCGAGACATACACACAGAAAAAGAGAGAGAGGAGCAGAAACACCAACTTTTTCCAAACCTGTGCAGCCTCAGGTGTCATCCAGCATCTCAGGTCGAGCCTGAGAAATCCTCTTTGAAGCTTTGGTGCAGCTCCAATAATGAGGGGGCTGAGTGCGGGGCCCCATACGTGAGGGGCATCTAGGGCCCCTATTGATCCCCCGTTAATTAGTCCGTAGGTGCACATTGGCGCATAATTAGACTGATACTGAGCTTAATGAATGCAGACAGCCTCTAATTCCTCTCAGGAATTGTTCACTGCAGGAAGGATGTAGAATTTGGTCAATCAGACTTTAACCTGTTTTTGTAAAGTCATATATACAGATAACCGCTGTGCAGGATGCATATGTATTGCAAATAGCACTGTCTTTTAATGTCATTTAATGAGCACTGATCAATCTTCGTAACAATGTTGCTTATAAAATGAAAACAAGTCACTCTCATAATGTATCCTTCACATGCTTTATCAAAGACAAGAGGGCTTTTAGCCACTAAGTGCTACTCAACTTGACGCCGACTGATTTCATGGCAATGGACCATGGGGAATGAAAGAATGAAAAGTATGAAAAAAAACAATACAGATAAAAATTGTTCAACAAAATATGCGTTCTGTCAAGTGTCAAATTGACCATTTCAGGGGTGCACTGAGGACACAGAGGACGTCATGTCGCTCCCCTCATGGGCTGCAAGTCATGCCCTGCTGATGTTTCATGGGGGAGTTTGGAGTCAGTGTGGACATTTTGTCTGGAAACTGGAAAGTATTGATTAGGAGATGCAAGTCAAGATATAAACTTAAAGGTTTGTTCCAAATCAGTGACACAGAGAGCAAGTCTTCTTTTGGTTTCTTTTGACGCTCACCGTTTACCATTTATTCTGCTGGTGTCTCTGACCCTTTCACATTTTTCCCCCTTCCTACCTCTCTAACCAGACAATCCATTAGTCCATTTCTGACCTTACTTCCACTTGATTTCCATCAGCACCTGCAACAGGTGATGCCGTCTGACTATTTACATGTACGTGCAGAGCATTGCCCCCCGAAGAAGATGATATTCCAAGACGACCACCAGGGAATAGTGACTTTGCTCCTGCGCCATTCAACAGGAGCGACTCCTCCTGTATCAGTCAATGCTGTTGAATGAGACAGAGGAGCGGTGCTCATTAGCAAAAGGGCAGGAGTCACCTTGCTCCAATCATCTTCAGGGCCACTGTCACTTATCGCTAACAGAGTGTCGGTGTGTCACTGGCATGCTAAGCATCCCTACGATCATAGGAGCAGAGGATGGGTGACGGTGATACACAGTGCTTCTCGTGCTCTCATGACTGTGTCCCTCAAAGTGATTCCTGTCAGCCCAGTTTGGTTTGTTCTCCAAATGGTTGTCTGATCAGTGCTGTGATTGTATGTCGGTCACGCACCCCACAACCCTTTGGCCTGACATGATGCAACACTCACTAATTGCAAGGTACATTCACCCAACCTCTCTTGTAGCATGACAGATGCCGAACAGCATCAGAATCCCTGGGGACATTCCTGAGCTATAAATAATATGGATCACATACATCTATGCAGGGACCCTCAAGCAACGGTATGCTCGCTTTGATATGTAAATGTAATCCTTGCTCCCTCCCCCCCTCCACCTCCCATCCGTGCCCTAGAGTTTGAGTAAGTGAAACAATTTAGAAGAATTTCACAAAGCATCAGGTTTAAACTACTTAAACACCCAAGATTCCTTAAATAACATAGATCTTGAACTTAAAGCATCAAGTTGTTAGTCTGTACGTTCAGATTAATGTGTGATGAAATTTTTTTTAATGCTTAGGCTTAAGCTAATTTGACTATGAACTGCCAACTCTCTGATTTGCACTTAAGAGCCTCTGATGAGCATTAGTAAGAGGTGTACAGAAAGTAGAAAATCTAATGAAAAATGGCATTCTTACAGCATTACAATTACAAACACAAAGTTGAGTTATGCATGTGTTGATTGCCTATTAGCAGAATGTGTCAGTGTGCATTTGCAAGGCAACATGAGGCCCTGAACAGAAATCGTGACAGTGGGCGCTCAACATGTGACAAAGTGCGTCAGCAAAGAGCAGCGCTGGACACAAATGGAAGGATGATTGTTAAGTGCCTCCAAAGAACAGCTTCCAATATAAAAACTAAATTGAACTGCCTCATCTGCATGTCACTCCGAATGAGTGTCAAAAGGTCTGACTAAAACTGTAGGTTGTGAACTTGCAAATCTCAGCTTGAATGTATGGAAGTGCTGCCTCTCAGAAACCGCTTTGTAAACTATCTAATGCCTGTGCACAAAGAAGCAAAACCTTGTGTAAGGAGCATAAAACTTGCACCCCTGAGAAATGAAAAGATCTGAACATCAATGAACCTTTATGGAGGGTTTGGGATCTCAGCGTGCAAAGCAAATTTCTACCTTCTGCATCCTTCAAAGAGGGATTTTCTTCTATTCAATAAACACACTTTCAGACCGTGACAGCATCTGAAGAAGGTTTGAGTCTGTTTTCAAAGCAAAGTGTGATACTGCTCCCCTCTTTGGTATTGTTTGGTGTTTCTGTTATTTTCGTCCACACTAGCTCAGGCTCTGAGTTGAGATGTGAGGTGATGGCTTTTTGAAATGTGGTATTCCTGTTTCCAGTGAAGAATGCAGTAAAAAATGAGCTGTAACAAAGATGGCAGAAGTCTGTAATTCTCTGAGGAATTTCCAATACATGAAGTCACTTGAAATGACTGAAGGTCTGTCACGAGATTACCACACACACACACACACACACACGTTACTTTTACACTCCAACAAGCACTTCACGGTGGAAACAAACATCTCCATGTAAAAATAAAGGTCATCAGTGAGGTCGACAATGTGAAGTACTTTTAGACTCACATCCAACGTTTGATAAACAAGTGCGTGATATTAGCAAAAAAAGTTACATCTAATATCAAATGCTTCAGATTCATCAGAAAGTATATCTGCCCTTCAGTACAGCCCAGCTTTACATGCGTGCCATATTCCCACACTTATCATATTGCATCACCACCTGGTCACATGCCTCACAACCAACCAACCCATCATATCACTGTAGAACCAGACATACACAATTATGGACAAAAAACAATGAGGTGGCACCACAGTCAGATCTTGAAAAAACACAATATGTTCAGCTTTGAAAGTGTTATAAACTCTTCCAGCTTAAAGTTTGTTTTTAAATGCCTATGCTCCTTCTCTGCTTGATGAATGTGTTAAAAGACACCAGCACAGAGTGAACACACGGGCCTCAGTGAACGGGAACTGCCGTGTTGCTTTGTGTAGGACCTCATTCGGTCTTGTCTGTTCAAGGAGCAAAGCTATGGCACTGTCGACCAACAGAATTGAAAAGGCAACACAATTTTAATGTTTTTAATGAAGGTATTGAATCATGGCGAGAAGAGAAACACCATTGTTCACCCGCATAACACCCATAAACACACTTGTACTTTGTGTATGTCTCTATGTATGTATTTGGTGTGTATTCTCTATTTGAATTTTTTAAATATATTTTTTAAATTAAAAAAAGCCTCCTGTGGACAGGTGTTGTACGTTAGCGTTCCGCTACAAACACTCAACACAATGCATCTAGTTTTTGTGCATTGATGTATGTTACAATTCTAATGCACTGTAATGTCCATATCAAATAAAGTCAAGTCATGTGTGCTATAGCTATCAAGTTTTAAACACATTTTTTTCTCAGGAATTCTCTGGAGCACAGATTTATGGACAGTTTACACTCCACTTTCATTAGCTCGTTGCCTCTGTACACGGTGTCAGGAGAAAGTAATGCAGAGCGACAGCCACAAGGCCTCAACCTTAAATATAACCTGATGATTCCGTGTCATAGCTGATTTAGAGCAGATAACGGATGCCGGATCATCTTGTGATGCTTTTCGTGCAGTTATAGGCGAGGAGGAGGGGTGCAACAAAGCGTCGTCTTGAGTGTAATCGTGTGAATCACCTCCGGCTATGTACACCCTACTTGTGGTTAGTTAGGCTCCTATTCATTCTGCCCGGTTTGAAAGTCATTGCCAACCCAAGTTAAACTAAACTACGTCCACCCCGTTGCTCATTGTTATAACGCACAACTCATTCAGGCAGATGGCTGCACATACGCAGCCTCAGCTCAGCTTGCTTTCGGCTGGAGGTTTATGAGTGTAACGTATTCACTGTTGTAAGCATGATAGAAACATATACTCATGGACACATGCACGAGTACTGGGATAAAAAAAAAAAAGAGTGCACAGTGAAGAGTGATGGCTTCCTGCTCGATACTGAGAAAGAGATTGGGGATGTGCCATTATCCAAATCCCTCATCTAATTAATGTTTACATAACTGAGGCTGATGTAATTCATGATTCCATGATGAGAGGTCAAGGAGCTTGGGGAAGCCCACCTGAGTTGCCCATCGTCGTGTGTGGGAGTTGTATGCACAGCCCAGTGAACTGGACACATCAGGACGGATTGAGAGGAGAAAACACACACACACACACAAAAAGTAATTACAAAACACAGCTTGCAAACAGCGATCACAGAGCAGATCAGTAATCAAATTAAAAGTTTGTCTAAAACTTGTTGATCACAACCTTTTGGCTGTGATCATTGAATACCTGCTCACCGCACACTGATTATGAGGTAAATGGGGGAAAATTAGCTATGTAAATGTAAGTACTTAAATGTAATGACCCGAGATGAAATTCATTTCTTCTATTTACAGTATTCCGCAGCAGAACCAGGTCTAACAACCCAGAGCCATTACACAGCACTTAGTGAGTTTTTAAAAGGCACCATCATTTATTTGTTATCGTGAACTCTAAGGTGGGAAAAAAGACCCGGCATGGCAAAGGTACACATTGGTACAATGTGAACCTTGTAACAAAGAAGAGCACTATTACATGCAGAGGTCGGTGTTAACGGTTGAAGTTACAAATAGAAAAGAAAGAAAAACTGATGCCAAGAGAGGACAAACGTAATCCGTGTAGTAGTGAAAACAGACCTAGTTAGATGCAGAGCTAGAACAACAGGGGAGGGAAACAGGGCTGCAAAGGTCTTGAGCTCTGGACACACAACACTGTGTGAAACAAAAGAAAACAGTCAACTGGCAGAAGCATCAGTGCGACATCTTAAGGTCTGCCAGAGCGGCTGAAGCAGAGACAGTGGATGAACTGAGACAGCATGAAGAAAGAAGATGGAGATGCTTGAAATTACATCGTGGGCAGCCTCAACGTGGCTGTGTGAAGACGTGGCGTCTCCTCTGGGCTCAGACACAGCGGTGCTTAAACATATCAGGATGCAAAGTCTTCCACAAGGTCAATATGCTTGGCAGCATAACAAGTGCCTGGCAGCTGCAATTGAGAGCATACAAACAGAAAACAATGTTTTTACCTAGAAGACACTTTAGAAAAAGAGTTCTGACTTATTTATCTAACGTTAAGGTAACTCGGAGAGACTAGACAATGGGACATCCTTCAGAAATCCTTGTAAAAAACTGAGATAAAAACTTCAAAGGATCATATAGAAATGTATAATATCATCGCTGTGCTGTGATTTCCTTGCTAGAAAGTCAAGTCCTCTAAAGCTCCTGCAATTATCTTTAATATCATATAACATCGGAAGCATTTTGTTTGCTGGTTCAGTTTCTGAATTGTTTCAGGCAGAAAAGTCAGAGCTTTCAGTTGCCTCCTGTGAGGGCAAAGTGTGCAGTATTAGTGTAGTGAGCATGGAGTCCGTTGATATTGCCTGTGGCCTTTAACCTGCAGATGAGTAGGAATCACAAGAAATCACATGTTAGAAATGTCCGATATGCTGAGATAAATGAGAAAAGCTTTAATAATCAAATTTGATATGACACTAATTCACCCTTTTGTCCGGACTATTAGAGCATCCCTGGTGCTGGCCTGGAGTTTTTCATTTTTTGTTTGTATTAACAAACAAAATACAACTAATTTAAAGAGCAAGCTTCAGAACTGTTTTCCTTTTCCACCAGAAGTTAAACTTTTGCTCGAGGGTTCCTCCTCCATAAGGATACAGTTACACCAGATCCTCTGATGCTAAATGTTTGGATGACCTCCCATCATCACTGGATGAAAAAAGGAGGGGGACGTGTGCAGTGCTTCTCTTCTGTCTGACAGCTGCCTCTCTATTTAGTTCATCCCAAGAAACAATGCCTCTCTTGAGTCCTCCTGTCAATCAACTTAATGAATTTACGAGACGAGTCTGACTATCTGCCATCCATCCTTACTTCTTCCTCATCTCGTCTCTGTGTCTTTTCTGTATCTCTAATCATAAGCACCCATACTGAATATTCACACTCTTCCTCCTCTCTGGAGGCTTAAGCCTGGTGTTGAAAGGCTTCCAACAGAAGAGCACTCCTGATTAATGTGTGTTTCTCTGCTGATTGATTCATAACATTAGTTTTATTCCACTAATTCACTTGATTAATGCCAAGCTCAGAAAGCTTTTAAATTACAGATACTCAATCGAATGAATCACAGAGAACAAAATTCAGTCCAGCAGTGATCCTCAAACCCACATAGTTTATTCATTTCCTGAGCTGTGGTATTTGGGGTATTGCATCATACGTGGTATTTGTTCTGTCTTTCCGCGATATCTTCTTCTCTTGTGACGAGTTGCTTTTGAGCATTCAGCAGTCTGGTGTAATGGTTTGATTTCTGATTTGTTTCTGGAGTTCCCTGCTGATGATCAGAGAGAAACCAAAGAGAGAAAATAGACATAAACTAGTTAGAGAAGATGAACGTTTGGGAACTCATTGAAAAGCATCATCTGATTTTAACCGCTAAGACAGAGAAAAGAAACTTTTAGGATGAGTCAGATGATTGACTCACGGGGGAAACATAGACAGAGAATGAGGTCAGTTATTTGGTTTGTATTGGACAGACACTCATCTAATTGTCTTCTGATATGATGAAGACTATATGTTTATGTGCTCAGCTTCGTCCCTTTTTCTGAACGAGGGCTATCAAGATATTCTTTGACCCCACTCCGTCACAATATATAACACAGCCCTGCCCAGTTATTGTTTTCCTCATTAGACTGTTTTAAATGCACTCTGAAAAACAACAATGCTTCTCATCTTGTGCAAACACAGCTGATTTCACAGCATCTTCACTGGCTTGCATCCTGTCTAACGTGGTCGACATCCATTATGCGTGCCATGGGGCAAATACCCAGCGCGATCATCTGAGAAGACTCTGAGGGTTCTGTTGACATGGCTTTAGGAGCTTCTACACACTCAGACCCGGGGCAGGGCTTTCTTGGAAACATGTTTCTTATAGACAAAAGACAAAAGGTGAAATGACGTGATGGATGTCAAACATGCTTTTATGATGTGTTGACTAAACTGGTCACTGCTGTTGAAACTATAGATGTGCGCTTCAATAATGACGCAGTCTCGGCTATCCTCATGCTCAACTGTAACTTATTGTGACAACCGTATAACTCCATTTGTCTAAAAAAAAAGATAAAGTTACAGTAGACATGCTTGGTTGAAGAAAGAAGGAAATGACCACATTTCCTCTCATTAGAGCTAAAACTCTATCTGCTCTTCAAAAAACCATGTCACTGGGAACAATTTTGCAATACACTTTAGAATATTAAATAAGAGAATAAATTGGTTACTTTAAAAGGAGCATTTCAATCTCTTTAACGGCAACTTCAATTGGTCTGATGATCTTATTTTGGATCCAAACCAAGATAAAAAAAAAAAGTCCTTGCCGAGTTATATCTGGGTTAACGGATAAGACAGACCAAAGAGACAGACATCCACATAGACAGGAACTTATTCAACCATTTCTGCCTTTATGCCCCTGATTGGTACATGGAATGAGGGGTAGCTGCATTGAAAGAAAAACAGATTTCTTTGGGCCCTTGACGCTCAGAGGCAAACCAAGTTTAAAATACAGAAAACGACGTTTCTCTGGCTGTCTTCTGTCAGGACCTGTATGCTAACTGTCAATGTTGATGCATATGATGTTTGTCAATCATTCTATACTAAGGCCTGGAGTTACTCTCTTGTCCCGCAGCTGATTCTACTTTACGGGTGCATAAAGAAATGACAGATTCTTTTCAGTTTTAAATGATTCAAACCTTAGTCTTGAGACGACGCGGGGAAGAATCAACATTGTCTGTTTGGATTAAGAGGCCCCGAAGAGACAATTATGTTCAAAGTGTGTTATCAAAGAGCACAGAAAACTGGATTTCAATTTTGGCTGAATGACTTTGCCCTAGATTCTTCTTGAAATGACAATTTCTGTGACATTATGAAGCAGACGAACCTACATAGTCTAAGAGTGGACATCTGCTGCCTCATGCATTTAAATAAAACGATACTAGTCACGTATCACTGAAATAAAACATCACTTACTGTAATAACGTGAAATCATCCACAGACACAGACCATGTAATTCCTAAAACGCTTCAATATATATATCTCATTTATGAACATTTATTTCCACAGTTGCAAGCATACCAAATATCTTCAATACGCATTATATTATATATGCAATCTATGAACGAGCAAAGTCGTTGTAACGTCGTCGACAACCCAGAACATTTCATTTGGACTAAATAGGAAGATACACGTCCTGCACCGGTGCTGAATAAGGGAGCAGATTATTCATTTTTTAGTTAAAGTTCAGCAAATATTTTGTATTTTAAACACCTGAGACTCTGTGTCTTTGTACTGTGAAGTTGTTTGAATCCAGATGTGGACGAGGATGATGTGGCCTACCACAAGATGTTATAGTCCTCCTGTCCCTTTTCTTCTTTTCCACACTAATATATATATATATATATATATATATATATATATATATATATATATATATATATATATATATATATATATATATATATATATAAATGACATGCATTTTTTGTTTCCTGGTGCTGTAAACGGTAACTAGCACACCAAAATTGTGTCGTATGGCCCTGAAAAGATGTAACATTTACACCAACATTTATCACACAACCTTTGTTGGAGTAACCTTTGTTAAAAAAAAAACGCAGCTGTTCTCTGATTTTTTAAAAGGCTTTTATTAAGATGGAACTATATGTTTTGACCTGTTTTACAGGATTTACAGCGTCAGAGGAACAAATAGGCTCGGGGCTGACAGCTGAAGACGAAATAGAGACGTCAGAAAGTGATGAAAGATGTTGGTTTGGGGGGTTTTACAGGATTTGTTGAAAATAAGAAGATTTGGTACATTATGCATTGAAAACTAGTTTGATAAGTAAGATAAGCTTTTGTAAATTAAAGTGATTTGGTTGTCAAGTCTCCTAATTGATAGATTTGACCTGGAAAATTCACCCATAGTGGTGAACAAATAAGAAAAGTAATTTAGACAAGGATCACATATTTATTTTCCTTTCTCGACCCGTGTGAGGAAATTGGCATCCATTGTGTGAGCAAGCATTATGGGAGCCGCTGAGTTAATACCTCCAGAGCTACACATGCTAGATTCATATAGCCAGAACGGCCCCTGGGGTTTTTTTCTGCATTATGGACAGCTTTGCTTCACACGTTCTCACGTCATCCCCGTGCACACTGGTGAGCATGCAAACCTTTGGAGAAGCTCCGGAAAGCCAGCTGTCTTACATTTCATATTTCAAAAGGTTATCATCTTATGGAAGGGCTTTAGAAGATGGTTCTAATTCGTCATTTCAAATGTCTTGGTTGATAAATGCATCAAGACATATTCAAAACAGCTCCTTTTTTCAAAAGCAGCTGAGTTGCACTGAAGAATACTTGAACATCAAGTAAACCGGAGGGGATCCTGGTCAGCAGCTTTCATTCTGCATTATTAATGAGTCTGTTTAGCCTGAATTAAACTGCCATGACTGAACATTATCATACATTTTGATATCTAGTGGGCCGGTTGTATGAAAGCTTTGTGTGGTTTTGTTGTCAATTGTAAAACCAGAAATGACATTTCTGTCATTTTTCCCCATCTTCTTTTTCTTGAGATGAAAAGGCCAAGCCCGCACTTCTATTAGAGAGGTGTTTTTATAACAGGTTATATAAGCGGACTATAAACCAGAAGGACACCTGAGCTACAGCGCTCAGGTGGGGGTCCAAGTGTGGAGCCCCGGGGCTCTGCAGACCAGAATACCTGTTCGACGGTGACCTTGTTTATCAAAATTAGCTTGTCAAAGTCGAGCACAACACCCGAAGTATTAAGCAAAACACGGCTCAATCCGCTGGGGAAAGCTGTCCAATTATTTAGGTACAGTTTGTGGAGCGCTTGTCCTCGTAAGCAGATCGCAATCAGAAAGGCAAATGATCAATTAAAAGAATCAGTTGCCATGGAGAGTTTGTTTGTCTCACAGTGGTTGTGTGAAATCTTTTCTCAGAAGCACTTTGAAATGTCAGATATGGAGATGAACTTTTACTCTGTCTTGTCCAGATTTTCATCTCATCATTTTTTTGGGCGTGTAGTTTCTACCTGCGGACACAGACTCATTAAAGTTTTTTTTTTCTGATCTAATCGCCCTGAGAGACTCGGCCTAATTGAGGAAACAAAAAGATAATGATGAAAGCTTCAGTCTTTTCCGGCCTGCGTGGAGTCACAGGAGAGGATTTCATTCACAGTGGTCTGTGTGGGGACAGTGATTGGAAAATGAGGTGACATGAGTTGACCACGAGCAGTCACTCTCTCATCTGGCGGTGTTTTCTATTTGTGTCAGCCAACATGTGTTTCTCATGATGGGACCTGACACCTCCCCTGAAGGCGCATGAAGAGTGGCAAAGTGGAGAGGCTATGAGAAACACTTTCACGCCAGCTGCAAATCCCACTCTGACCACCTAAAATGTCCAAAGATAATATGTGATTTATTTTTAAAGATAGCATATGCTGAAGAAAAATCTGCCTTGTGCTTTATGAGTATTTACAAAATCAGATTTTCTCCTCTCCTGTCTCTTAAATTGTTATTTCCTGAGAGCGCACAGTATGTGCCAAGTTACTTTGACCTTCCTACATACTGTACGTCTGAAACTCATTTTCCCCCTTGGCTGAACGTCTGGGTGAAATGGATTTATTATTAAGGAATAATGGGAAGGTTTTTTCCCACATTGTAAAAGGTGACTTATCAAATATATGGAGTATATGCTTTAGTGGAAAAGGGCCAACTTTTAAAGAGTTTCCACAGACAGTGGTGTTAGTAATGCTATTGTATTGCACAATAGCTGCACTGTGTGTGAAAAACAGACAAAAAAAGAGTGCTACTTTTGATCATCAAACTGTTTAAGATTCTAATGGCTGCTATGGGATTAAGCTCTCCATCTTGAAAAGGTGGCTTGGCGGTGGGCTCCTCCGGAGCGAGGTGTCCGAGGCCCCCAGTGGCAGAGGCAGTGACGTACATGCATCCGCAATGAATCACTCAATGCCCCCTGTCTCAGCCTGAGCTGTTTGCACACACAGGTCAGCTGGGAACCTGCTGTGGAATCATTAGTGTGATGCAATATGCAGAAACAAAGTCAGTCTTATAGATTCCCCCGAAATATACCTGTTGTACCGGAAACTATTTGGTGCACGTCCAATATGTTGAGTCTTGTCCTTATTTATCATAGTAGTGTGACACTGCCACTGTTGCAGAGTCGATCAAAGGCACTCACTGTAGTTTTTTTGTTTCATAAGGAATATTATTGTCATGCAAAACACATTTAAATCAGAATCTGCACATATGTGACTGAGTGAAAAATGATACTTTTTTCCCCCCTCACTTTTGAACATTCTCGTCGCAAGTGAAAATGCCAGCAGGTGTGGCACCTATAGGCCTATTCTGAAAGCACAGAAGTAGACGCTGGTGCACGCGCGCGCACACTTACTTATGACTCATCTCATCTAAACTAAAGCACTTTGTCAGAGGCGTCCCTTCACGTTACACCCATGCACGAACGCGCAGACTCAATCTCAGTTTGGAGCGCGACACTTGTAGTGAGGGTGGCTATATAAGTCCATTCAGCGTCTACTCTTTAAGTAACTGTATACTTGTTTCTTCAAAGAAGTGACGGAGGGAGGCATCTCGCCAACTACCTGGCAACCTACAAGGCTGTACTGGACCTCTAAAGATTGAAGGTATGAAGAGCTTTCATTCTGCGCGCATTATTTGGAATTTTCTCATTTTTTCGGCAAAATTTAATTTATCAAATGGGTTTTATCCTTCGTGATTGCCGTATATGTTCAAACTTGATAATATGCATAGAGCTGGAAACAAGTATAGATAGCAGGCAATAATAATGAAACTTTCTCTGTTTATCCATCACTAACCAATCTGTCTTTCCAGACCAATTAACCAAGACTATTTCGTATAACTACTGCAGATTTAAGTCTATGACAAAATCCCTAAAAAACATAAATAAGCAGCAACACTTTTATTCGTAGTTACAACACAGTCACACTAATGCCATTTCGGGTTTATGTGCGTAAATTCCTCATTACGCTGCACCTTTTACACCACAGTTGGGCTTAAAAAATAATCAAAGCTTTTTGATTTTCTTCTCAGATTCCTGTTGATATCCTGACATGAAGCTCAATTTACTTGGTACCACCGTGATTCTGCTTGTTGCCTTCTTACCGCTCTACGAATGTCGGGCTATTGAGAGCCCTGGCGGTGCCCTGCGCGTCCCAGCTCCCCAAACCCAAAACTCCCAGCAGCAGCAGTCTGGCCCCATCCTGGAGCGACTCGGAGAGGAGTATTTCATCCGACTGGGCAGCGGGGACACTAACTCTTTCCCATCGTCGTCCATGTATCCCGGCGGATCACCCGGTATCTACAACAGAGCATTGCAGCTCCAGCTGACACGGCGTCTTTTACAAGGGAAAGTTGGAAACATCAGGGCGCTCATAAGCGGCTTCGGAGACCGCGGGGACGAGTCGATGGAGAGGGGAAGGAGGTCCGAGGACCCGCCGATATCCCTGGACCTGACCTTCCACCTGCTGCGGGAGATGATGGAGATGTCCAAGGCGGAGCAGCTGGCCCAGCAAGCGCAAAATAACAGAAGAATGATGGAGCTCTTCGGGAAATGAAGACCTCCTTCCATCCGCCAAAGATCTCCCTTCGCTTTCTTTTCTTTTCTTTTTTTTTGTCGCATTTTTTTTTCCATCAGCACAAAACATGCTCTGTACAATATAGTGCTGCTTTATTACTCTATTATTTATAGCTTTAACTTCAAACTATGGAGCGTAAATGGGCGTGACTTATAATGATCCGATTGTACCTTGCCATTTTAATGTTGGTGTCAAATATGTAGAATCACGCGTTCTTCATATTTGAGATGAAATACTTTTGGTTGAGACATGAAATACTGCATTGAAAAAAAAGTGGCGTTTTGTTTTAAATTATGAATCCTTGTATTTATGATATTTATGTTTGTTAATAAACTTATGTGCAACCAGTCATTTTCTGTTGTGCAAGAGAACATCTTATATCTATATTTTTTAATAAAAGATTAAAAGCAATGCTTACACTTCTCTGTGGATATCCTTACATATAAATTAATAATAACTCCAATGTAAATTAATATGACCAGTTACTTGAATCACTAATTTAATTAACATACACTTTATTAACGTCTCTGGACACATAGAGTTGTAATCTTACAAAGGAGAAATTTAATATAAGTTGACCGTAGGTTGAGAGAGCAAAAATGGCCACTGCCTCTCGAGTCTTGCCTCCACAAATATTGATTTTAACTGAATATAAAAACCCTATATGGTGTAACCATGGCATTGTTCTGGAGCCAAGTCGTGGGTGCCTCCTCCCTGACACATAAAGAGCTGCAATAACAACAAATTTACCAAAGACGTTTCTCAGGGTGCTGTAAGAACGCCTGCAGGTGAAGAACATCCACATAGCATTCTTTCTCCTTAACCCCTAATCCTCAAGAAGCAATTCTCAATATAGCAGCAAAAGACAACCACTGACGGCTGAAAGATGCAACGCTGATAGCTAATGAGTGTGAAAGTCATTGTGTGTGCGCTTACCCGTGTGTGTGGATGTGTGCGTGTGTGTGTGTGTGTGTGCGTATGCATGCTGTGCTGATCCTTGACCCATAGTGTAACTAAACAAGAGCTGTGGGTGTGAGTCATCCCATTCTGTTTGGCCCACTTAGCTATTTGGGGGTTTTAATGCTGCATTGAGCCCATTTGTAAAGGATCCAACTCACTGAGAGACGCTGTACAACAATTAGATGTGTCTCAGGGGTGGACTACCTCAATAGTGGAGTCACTGCAAGATGAGACTATTGCCAGGCATCAAATAGACAACTGAAGGTTTGAGGCGCGCTGCAGTCTGATGTGTACAGTAGGTCGTAGCAGGAATGGTAACACATCCATACTTTAGAGAAATTGCACTAATGACTTCTCTAGGTGAATAGCCTTTACCAAAAATAATTGACATGGAAATTGAAGAAGAGATAAAGGACGGGAGAAAGAGAAAAATATGTATTTTTTTGTACATGCGCACACACAGACACACAGAGGTGTTACATAAAAAAAATATCATTGGTGATTCAGTCCAGGGGGAGGTCTGAAGTAGTAACACATATTTTAGTTCATCCCAAATTTGAGAAACACCATACTTTAGGTGTTTGCACAATTCCGTTTTAATGATATTGTAAGATATAATACACTGTCACATGTCAAAATGTGATGTTTTTTCCATGTAAGAAAGTATAGCTAGGTTATACAATAAAGCATACAACACATTATATGAGCGGTTGAGTGTATGAAATAGTGAAATGTCACAGTGAGAGTTTTTTACTCTGCTACCCTACTCATAAAGTTATACCAGCCATAAAAAAAAAAGAGTACGACCGGAAGGGAAACCCGAGGCCCTCTTGTCATGCTCGCTAATGATGTCGTTTACGGAGGGAATCCCAAAAGGTCAACGACATAAAAAAAATGTATCAATTTTGGAAATAACCACCCATAGCCTGCTTGTCCTTCAGTACGTCACAAAAAAGCAAGAAGTCACCAAAATGTGTTTAACCAGACATAACAATATGAGATCAGTCAGGGTGGAGTGATGTACGCTAACATAATCACAATATAAGGGAGAGAGAAGGGAATTGAAACTTCTGTCGCTTCCTTTAGATCTACCTCTGCAACTCAGAGTTTCCCTTCGGCACAGATCTAAATCTGTCTCGTGTTCCCCCAATCTGAGGGAAAAGTATCACAACTGACCTGAAATCAACATCTAGGAGCAAAACTTATTGCGCTCCTGGAATTTGTTTTTCTTTTCGGGGCCGGCGGCTGACAGCTAGGACGAGGTCGCGCTCTTGGCTGCGCTTGGGGAGGAGCCACTCTGCTGCGGGGCAGAAGGTTGGACGGAGGCGGCAGTAACAGCACTGCCTCCCGAAACCGTCTGGGTCCCCTCGCCTTCCTCCAAGTCTGCTTCTCCGTCATCATCCTCTTCGTCCTCATCTTCATCGTCTGTAGATGCGAAAAAGAAAAAAAAAGGAAAGAGTTACTACAAGTCAGATCTGTAAGCAATACATTGCTGCCTCCACCCACTCTGTTTGTTCACCTTGGAGGAAGTCGAGGCTGCGCAGGGCCGTGCCCTCTTTCTTGAAGTCCACGGTGTAATGATCCATATTCTCGTAGCCGCGCTCAACTTTGTCCAAGTGGGCCGTACTGGCTGCTTCTGCTAGCCTGAGTGCAAAAGGTGCAATTTGCATTATTTATGGTGGAAAAAAAAACAACTCCTCCCCACCCCCGCCCCGTCACTCAGACAGTCATTGTAACACTTGTTATATATATATACAGTAATCCATCTGTAATGTTTAGCACGTTCCTATAATGATTTCGGGATGCCCCAGCTAAAGATAACGATTTGTAGCATTTCACAGAATCACGGTCGACGGCTCCTCGAGAGCAGGTGTGACTTTGCTGGCGGGGGGTTTAGATGCAGATGCACATTTGGGGAATCATTCACAAGAGCAGGATTATAATCTTGGATTGTCAATATGATGTTACGAACTATATTCTACGTTTCCCGTATTGTTGGTGTATTCTGTGATGCATAGAGACTCACTTTTTGAGGAGAGGCTTTGTGTTCTGAAAGAGACATATACGTATGATCAATATTGATAAATGTTACTATTTTCAATGGACAGTACACACACATTTTAAATCCCGTTTGGTATTGACTGACCTGTAGAAATAAAGCCATTTCCGGCTCCTCCATAGTCTGGATGCCCAACTCCACCACCTTACAGCTCTCCTCCAGGTGGTCTCCATACTTCCGGGTCAGGCCCCGGATATAGTTCACCTTCTCGTCCTGTTCGGCGGTCACCTTCTGACTCATCTCTCTCTTCTTCCCCTCCAGGATGGAGTAGAGCTGGTCAAACCTCTCACACACCAACGTCTTCTGCTTCCGACCATTCTCCTTTACATCCACGAGTGCGAGACAGAAGAAGACACATTCATAACGATCATTTCTGGCAGTCTTATGGGTGAGAAGTGTATGTAAATGTTACTCTAGAGAGTACAAACAGAGTTAGGACAATTCATAAAAAGTTTGTGATAGTTGTTGCTTTTTCTGTTGTGAAAGTGCTGTAAAACACAACATCTCCGGTTCGCCGTCTTCTGCCCATCAGCTACATGCAGGAAAGGACAGTGAAGCTCATTCTGCTTGTGCGGCCTGAGTGACACCACTGAGGGTGACACATAGGGGACTGGAGCCACTCCAGTTTCCTCCTTAATATGTCCAACTGCGGCACATGAACCACAAGAAAGCTGTCTGTCTCCCCGCCCCCCCATCATCTGTTAATTTCCACTGCTCATTTTTAATGTCAATGGGCCAGAGGCAGCGCGAAGTGCACTGCTAAGTGCATGTTGTAGAAAGAATGTGAAAAAAAAGAGTGTAAGACAGACCCAGGCACCAAAACATTAACGTCGCCCCTCTCCACCTACAGACCGATAAAAGCAGACAGAGTGGCGGCAACAAGGACTCGTCGCATCTGTGCGTGCGTCTGTTTGTGCGTCTGTGCAGGTGAGTGCAGGTGCATTAGTGTGCGCTCAGAGCGAGGCTTGCTGCGTGAGTGAGCGGCCAGTTGGACGCTGCTGACCTCTATGGCACGACAGGCCTCCTCCAGCTGACTGATGATGCCTTGCATCCTGTCGTTGTTACCAACCATCATGGCGATCCCGTCACTCAGCTCCGTCTGTGGGAGGGGGGGTGGGGAGGAGGACATGGCAGAGTAAGTGTGATTCAAATTTTGGACAAACTTATTCCACATGTGAATGTTATTCATGGTGAAAAACGGTGTTTGTGTGAGACACAATTGCTTTAAATATTTCTGCTCCTCTCATGATGGACAGTATTCATGATCCCCGTGCGCATTGCAGGCATCACCTTCTTTGACTGGTAGATGCTGGTGATGGGCGCCACCTCACAGTCTTTGTGCGCTCCAAATACTTTGCACATGGAGCATGTGGGCACACCGTGGGTCACACAGTAGATGTTGATCTTCTCTTCTTCGTGAACATCACACATGGGCGTTTCTTCCTTTCTCTCCGGCGCCGGCTTGCTGCTGTTGAGGTTTAAAGAGAACCGGGTCATCTTCCTGTCAAGGCCGTACATTTCAGTGCATATTGATGTGACATGTAATGTCGGTTTGATAATGTCACAGGTACACATCTCGATAGCTTATTGACGATCCATCAGTCCCGCCTTGCCGTGCACATTGGCTGTCAGCACTGGAATCAATACGTCACCATTACACTGTGTAGAAAACAGGTGTGGGGGCACTTGAATAGCCTTGTGTTCGATTTCTATGGGTGTCTATCTTTCCTCCATAACTCATACTCACATTGTCAGGTCAATTCATCCCATAAAAACAATTCAAAATATCAGTTAATTATCCGTGAAACATTTAGCTTACAATAATGCCACAAATTCGTGATCCAGTGGGAGGTTGTTGAGTGTTGTGGATCTAAAGTCAGACAAGCCTTTTGGCAATACAACCAACTCAGATCAGGGAAGTCCTCTGTAGATAGACAACTAAAAGCAGAAACCTGTCATCCAGCTGTCTGACTCAGAAGCCACATCAGCAACTTCTACACTTCTTGCCATCACGCCATCAGTTTATCCTCGTTCTCTTCTACTATCATCTGCTCACTGCGCTTTGCCTGGTCAACGAAGCTTTTCTCTGAAATCTGGAGGTGAAACTGTAGTGGCGTGATCACGAGTGACTTAGATTCTGGTCTTCTGTCAAGAGAAACTGAACAGAGCACATCTGTGTATCTGATCTGTTTCACCTGCTGGACTCCTGTTTGAACATGTCGATGATGTTCTCCACCAGCAGGTTCCTCTGCAGCCCGTAAACACCGTGTCTGTCCAGAACCACCTCGTGTCTGCAGGACGGGCATCGGAAGCGGCCGCCGGACGTCAGCGAGCCACCTCTTGTTGGCAGGTATGGGTTTGAGGCCTGTAAATGAGTACAAAACCCCCCTCATGTTTAGCAATATGGGACACTGTTTTAACTGATAAGTCCATCAAGTTTGCAACAATGTGTCAAATAATTTCACCCAATGGTAATACAATGTAAATCTGATGAAATAGCAGTCCATAATACACAAGCGAAGCCTCGAAACCAAGAATAAAAACATTGAACTGTCCTGCTATCATCCCAAACCGGTTCACAGCTGTTCTAATGAAGGGATTAACGCCTAACAACAACTAAACCTCAAACTTCCCAAACTGTCAATGTTTTCAGATGCTGGAAATTATAAATTATAATTAAATATTGTTTGTAAACACAGCCTTACTTGTTCAATTGTGATCAGTTGTGACACAAAAAGGCATCTTTTGTGCTTTAAATACTATACATACAGTACAATTTAATACAATACAATATAGTATACATATTATAGATAAACATGCAATCTTTGCTGCCCAAACAGTTACGGGTTTGGCCTTGAATGAAGGGGAAGTTTATCGAAATCTCCATGGTTCACGTGACATCGGCTGTTAGTTGGATATGCTCATTTTAAACCAAAAGCAGTTTATGAATACTTTTCCCACAATGTTAAACTGATTAGTGGCATTTTTCTTCAGTTGCTTACCTGGAAAACATCGTTGGCACATTTTCTGCAGAGGTTGTGCTGGCAGGGCAGGATAACCACAGGCTTTGTAAACATTTCCAGGCATATGGGACAAATCAGCTGTTTCTCCAGGTTATCCATGGTATTCATTGTAGACGAGCGCTTCTAGCAGGACGTAAAACAACAGCAAAGTCTACCTAGATAAAACCACGCAAGCTGGTTAAGTGAGAACAACAATCCGTTTCTTTGAGCTATGTCCTGTAGGCCCGAGTCCGGCTGGAGCCGAGGCCTGTAGCTCTCGTCCTAGCGGGTGTGGGCTCCTATCTAGCTGGTGTCAGTTCTGTTTTTAGCAGCTATTGCTGTCACGTCAAAGGTTGCCATTTTTGCCGTGCCCATATTTGAAACTGAGCAGGGGCAGTACTGAACAGCTGCTTACCAAACTCACTAACATGCATCCTCTACACACTGTTATCAGAGGTGACTGTGCAGTGTGTTGTTTGGGGGGTGACAGAAGGTGGAGGCTTACATCACATATATAAATCAGATATGAATGACGTCCAGGCGACCATGAATATGTGGGTTTACTTCAATTGCAGCATCACCAACATGCTCAAAATAATTAAATGTGTTTGGCCCTCGAGTGCACAATAGATGATTATCAATTGTATTCATTAGTTCTGAAAACACAATATTATGTTCAAACAATATATAACGTTAGATGGAAACAAGATATATCTGGGCTATATAAGTAACTTTATACCCTAAGTGGTCAATAAAGCTAGGACATAACGGTTGTACTCTGATTGAACGTCAAAGCAGCAACTTTGTGCACCAAAAAGAAGATGTCCATGTCCATCAAAGGGTAGGTTACTCAACTTAAAACTTTGGTATCATAACGTAAATACACCCACCAGGAAGGGGACTGCATTTTGTTTAACAGCATTAAATAATGGTGTCTTCTTTCCAATTAATAGTTGTTGTTCAGTAATGTTAGCTAAGTTAGCTAATGGTTTGCACAGCTAAAGTTGGCATTATACCCATGAAGTTTTGTATTCAATCTTTATTTTATTCCATTGTCCATCATTAAAGTTACTCGGAAAGAAAGTCAATGCCAACCAACCAGGCCCAACACTATTTGACTGTCTATTTCTAATTCTAATTCGTAGAAACAGTTTTAAATAGAACAACAAAAAAGATTTGTATAAAAGAAAAAAAGTACCACTGGAGAATGCGGGCATCGATCCCGCTACTTCTCGCATGCTAAGCGAGCGCTCTACCATTTGAGCTAATTCCCCTTGAAAACAAGTTGCAAGAAAGCTCCGGTTTTGTACAAACCGGAAAGCCTGTACGCAATATCGTTTTGAGTACGTGGTGTACTAACCTACACGCTATGACTGTACTGTGATGAACACATAATGCTGGTGTTTATATTGAAATGTCTTACCAAATGTCTACGAATCAGTGTGCCATTTAAAACGGCTCAAAACGCCATAAAACCAATCTACCTAATGAAATAAAAGAACGTCTGTTAAGTTGTCTATCACCGGAAGAGGTAAGACAGTGGTGATTGAGCATACGGTAACTTTACTATGTGGTGTCCTACGGAAAGGCCAACAGTTTTGTACACAAAAATGAAACAATGCACACGCAATTGAAGCTCACGTAGTAAAAAAAAATACAATACTGCTTCTCGTATAGAAATTCAGGAGCATGTGGTGGCGTACAAAAACGATAATGACCAGTTCACAGACATGTCCCTTCGATAGCTCAGTTGGTAGAGCGGAGGACTGTAGTGGTTACATGGGAATCCTTAGGTCGCTGGTTCAAATCCGGCTCGAAGGAGGATATATTTTCTTTTTTTTTTGTTGATAGGCCTGGATTTAGGAGGATTTTGTGCTGACAGCAAACCACAGCTAAGGATTTTAGTCAATCACTGTGGTCCTTTTCCGAAATCTCCATCTTTTAAAAATTGGCAGGATTCTCTGCTTGCCTAGCCACACGACTACCTCCTTCAACGCCAAAAATCCCCCCCAAAACGTTGATGTGGATTTGGAATTTCATCCACAAGGATAATAACATAAAATGTTCATTTGTTTAATTAATTAGTACGCTAACTACCTAAATTAAATTCACGACAGAGATTTTTGATTCACATTTATCATTCACAATAAGACACTCCCCTATTTGTATGAGTTATTAAGAGATATTTGACATATTCTCAACACTTGGTAAGCATTTGGGTTTAGAGAGACATGTTCCTGTCAAGGATCGAGGACCTTTGGATATACAGTTAGCGAAGCCATACTCAAGTAAGGTGTTATATTTGGACATATTTCTTAAATTATTAGGATGGCCACTGTGTCTTCTAAATCCAGACCTGCAGAGTTAATAGTAGCTTTCAATTTCTCCTTTCTCCATTGTTCCCCAGATTATCAACCAAATACTATATCCCTCTGTTGTCATGTGTGTTAGTTTATTTGTGAATGTTAAGTCTTTCTAGCATAATCTCTGTCATGAGTTATGTGTGTGCTCTCTAATAATAGAGGCTGGATGATTATACAGATATACAGAGTTCACAGTCTAAAAAATGATGTATGAATGAGGCAAGAAAGACAGAAGGATACATAATGAAGTGAATTATTAATAAGTTAATAAGAATAATGAAATAAGAAACCAAGTAGGGAAGTTAAATATTTGTTTGCTACAATGGTGTTCGGGCTAAAACTTCTCCTCATGGTGGCTTGTGACAGTAATGAGTTAAGATACTTCCTTACTAAAACAAGGAACTCTGAAGGTGTTTCATTGTACATGGTTCGTATTAATAAATTAACATTAATTAAATAACTAGATATTTTTGCTACTTTTGTCAGAAGCACTTTAAGGGTTCAGTGTCTTGCTTGAGAACACGCCTGTAGACAGGAGGCGTCTGGGATCAAACTCCAACGGATGCAAAGCCCTCTAAACTAGCACATTAATGCCCATTGGTGTTTTCATAAAATGTCATTATTGTAGTGTTTTTTCTGAGGTGATTATGTTAAATTTGAAGATATAATAGAAGTCTGTGTCCAATGAGCATCCCTAATGTTAATTTTCATCTCACTTTTTTCCCTCTGACTCATCCAATATGACATTTGCCTTCTTTGCACCTCTATTCCTTTTATAATGGCAATGCTCACAAACTTTACACACAAGCATGTCAGTGAGTCATAAAAACATTTCAGACATGTGTTATCACTGGAAATGAATGGATGTCATTCTCAAGCCCCCTCTCTAATTTCTCTCTTTGTTTCAGTTGGCGTCAATCCAAGGACAACAAACCACAGGTCTGAACAAAACATAATCACTTTTATATCCAACTGTCAACTAAAACGTGTCTGTGACTAGTGCTTTATGAATCTTTGAAAATGTAAAATAGCAAACTTATTTCCTTTTGCCATTCTATATGATAAGCGTAGGCATGTGTGTTTCACCTGATTTTCTCCTTTCTGTTCATATATGTACTGTATATACAAATGTTTTATACTTTGTAATTAAATAAGCTTTAATTAGTAGTCTTTAAAAATGTCTGAACTATGATTACATATTAATTCACAGCGGGGCAAAGGATTGCTTAAATGCTCACCATTTAGATGGCTCCATTAAGAAGAAGATGTTCTTCTCGGTTACGTCTTTGTGATTGAAGTGAATTCATAATTTTTGAGCCATTACTGTCTAATAATATGGCCGGGTCTAGTGGAAAAAAGTGCAATGAAGATAGAAGATTGACCAATTAAGAGCAGGATGAAGATTGCATTGGCGAAATGTAAAAGTCAGACAGAAGCTGCCAGTTTAAAGAGCTCAGAGTGGCCCTCCTGCTCCTCTATTTGACTCAGTGGTGGTCGACGGTGTTATGATGGTATAGTTAAAGGGTCTGCAGCTACTCCCAGGGTAACAAATCACACACAACCAGGCACATAAATGTGACCTCATAAGCAAGAAAAAAGTGTACATGGGACCGGGTACGGAGCAAAGGGTGCCATCTGCTCTGTTGAATATTTCAGTTAGGTGGGAGTCATATTGTATTCACACAGATGGTAAGCAGTCGGTGCCTGTCATTTAAAAAGGCCTTTGTAAGCATTCTCAGGTAAGGTGCTCTATTTTTGCTTCTTTTTTTTTTACGTTTGCCTTTAAACGATCGAGTGAAATGACGTTCGTAAGCTCAAAACATCACTTGGGGTGAAACAAAGTATCAACATTTTATAAATAACTAATGTCACCTTGCTGTTGATTTAACTCTGTCTAAAATGACTAACACACAACCACTCACCATTGTAAATTATCAGTATTTAATGTTGCTGGGATTTTCACAAATATATAAATGAAGGTAATTATAAAAAGAAATGTTAAAAAGTATCTCAATTAAATGTAATTTATATGTAACACTGTTTTTTTAATCATGTTTTGGTATTTCACATAATATTTATGATTCATTATATTAAAAAGTAAAATACTAATTTATGGGTGAAATAGTTTGCAATGACTACAGACAGTTTACATAAATATCTGTAATAAATGTTGGGCAACGCACGCAAAATCAATACGGCATACACGTTAAATAACTTTAAAAGGGAAAAATACATAACTAATATCTTCTTTAACAGTAAGAAAGGTAGTTAGTTAACTCTGTAAACTCTGGTAAATAGAGATGCTTTTGTATCTAATGTTTTGTTGTGGAATTTTTAGACGGTGAGCGTCTTCCATGTCCATGTGCACCTTTCAGACTTCCCAATGGCTTCTTGTCCAGATCTAACAGGTCGGCAATTAATCTTTCATCAGTTCTTGCTAAATAATCCAGGTAAATGTCCCAAATGTATTGAAAATGGAACCAAGCATTACTAAATAATAATACACATTTAAAGGAAAACATAGATATATTGTATTATCTTTATAAAGTTCCCATGGTTGGACTCCCTCCATCTTGAAACTTCTTACAGGTTTGACACTTTATTCCAAACAAACAGCAACATGTTTAGGACAGACTCTTCTTGAGTAACTGGTAGTTATATCTACAGTGGTCATGATGCGGTTTAGTATGGGTAAGCCAGTGCAAGTATAAGTACGGCTACAGCTAGTGGATATGCACGATGATCGAAATGGTCAGTTTTATCAATGCCCTTTGTCATTTCCGTGATGTCGTCACTTGACAATAAGAGAGATGAACTCAAACTGCTCGATGTCCACACAGAGTTTTATGTAACACCCTCTCTCCCATACGATGACGTAAAAGAGACGTCAGCCTGTTTTCACAGTCACCACTGCAGCTTATGGGCTAATAGGCGCTCAGCATTCAAGTGCTTCCCTCAGCTTGGCTTCAACCTCACACCCTCTGCACCTCAATGAGTGTAGTCCACATTGTCTCATCCTAACATTGAAAGTGAAGTGAACCAGAGTGATTTGACAACATCCAGCAGCTGAGTGTTTACACAGCAAGGGCCTGTCTGCATGAAACAGGTTACACTGAGGGTACAGGACACATGCAGAATGCTGGCTCTATTATGAAGCCAAGAGCATTTACTCTCATGGATCTCTAAAGTTACTTTTGAGACTTTCTTATTTGTGCAATTTAATAATGGAGCTTGTGGCTGAGAACCTAAGAGGAGAAGATAAACAGACTGGTGTAGTGCAAAGTCATCATCAATTGTTGTTTCCTCCTTCTGTACAGAGATAGTGTGAATCAAGCAAGAAATCTTAAAGTTGTTCTGTAAATCGTGTATATGATAACTAATCTGACATTACTCACCATTAAAATCTGGATGTCTCAACAATAAGTGGTAGACATTCATATCTTAGAAACAAAATTAAATAATTAATTTTCACCAGACACCTAAACTGTAGTGTCAACTTTTTAAAAATAGGTTTGGCCATTTAATTAGCACCAATGCAAGATCGGGGTGAAAGAGCTGATCTCTCACCGGACACCCATGGTGCCAGTTTGTGAGCTTTAACATCCCAGTCTATCAATCTTTGAGAGTTTAGATAATGTTGCCATTTCATTTCATTTTGCCCCCCATATTTTATTTGAATAAACAATGCCAATCAATAAACAATCTGAACGTTGATGATAATAAAAGGACCATTGCACTGTAGTTTGTGCTGAGGAGTGTGACAGTGAAGCCCACTGGCCATTAATACAGTAAAAGAGTGCTATCTAGTGGTAGGAAGAGGACAGACTGTCCAGTAGCTGCACTGCATATTGACATTGCTGCAGTCGTCACAAGGGGATCCACAATGGAGCGCGAAACTGCCCCAAAAAGTTAAAAGGTAGCACAGCCCAGATTTTAACGTCTAGGAGCACAAAATACAAACATTTTTCTTGTTTACTTGGCTCACATCCCATTGGAGTTTACATTGTACTTGTTGTTAGTTTTTATGGTTTATTTGTGGATGGAACAAGAAATTTGTCACTTTCATAAAACATTAATAACAAATTAAGGTAACTCATTGATGTTATCTGGGACGCAGTCGTTAGGTTTCTCACTTCTGAACGTTTTACACTGGCACTCCATCCTTATTCCCACTGCATATATATATGTATATATATATATATATATATATATATATATATATATATATATATATATATATATATATATATATATATATATATATATATATATATATATATATATATATATTGGAGAACATACAATTAATACTCTCTGATTACAAACCAAGAAACCTACTTCTTTAAAGTATAGTTGAGGTACACCCTAATTAAACTCAATTTCTTTAATCAATTTTGGTCTTACAAGCACACTGTCCTTGTAGATGCTCTTTTTCCCCACAAGGTGGCTCTAAATACACACAAAATATTTGGAAGCGTTTGTAATGGCATCTAATGTGTGTGTGTGTGTGTGTGTGTGTGTGTGTGTGTGTGTGTGTGTGTGTGTGTGTGTGTGTGCGTGTGTGTTTGTACGTATATATATATATATATATATATATATATATATATATATATATATATATATATATATATATATATATATATATATATATATATATCATATATATATTTACAAAAGAGAGTTTAGGTTACATTTTCATTACAATTGTGATGAAAATGGAATTAATTGGTTTAGAAAAATTTGACATTCATTAGAAGGAGATGCGCAATTACATGAAGTATGACATTTTAAAACATCTGCAGTCCCTGCAAATATGTAAGAGAGCTATAGGCTTAAGAACTATAGGCTTAAAAAACTGCTGCGTGGGCAATTAAGCAATAGCTAATGACTCCTGTGACACCCACAGTGTTGTCAGAGGGTAACAGGTAAATCAATTAGGGACAGCATGGCGGATGGCAATCCGTCTCCAGAGAGCTTTGAGCTGAAATAGTCAGGCGGAGTGGAGCTTTGGCTCACAAGCAGATGCCGTACCTGTACCCTCCAGAGGATTCAGCAGGCATGCGGTTCACCCGTCTTACTAAAGCTCCTGAGGCTGATGCTACAGTAGTTAAACACACCTGCACGCTACAACGACGTGTGCATGTATGTGCATGGTGTGTTTTAGTTCACGAGTATGTGTGAATGTGGCAATAAAAAAGCTCTGTGGAAGAAATTAATTACCAGAACACCCATTGCCCTCATACACTCAAAGGAGTGAGTGTACGATATGGGCTGTCCTGTGCGCACACACTGTGTCATTGACATCGTCATACGCCACATCAAACAGTTCTACAGTTATGTGGCAACAACAGGTTTTTAAACTGAATGGAAAAACGGACCCGCCCATGTGTGGTTGACCTTCTCTGCTCTGTTTGCTGCAAATACCTATAAACATCAAGATGTGACTTGTTAGTCATTTACACTAACACTTGAGGAAAAGTAGCAGTTAAGATCAAACTAAGGGGTTTTATTGCATATTCTCAAGTGTTACACTATCCAGAATGGAGAGTGATGAATTAAAAGTAGTTATTGAGAAGCTGTTCCACCTTTTAGTACTGCTCGCTAATTCAGTAATTCAACTTTCACAATGTTTTATATTGTATATGTCTCTATATTGTATATATAAAGAGTAAAGACAGATATTTAGGTTTGAATCTCTTAAACATATGTTGTTGTTGGTGTGTGTAGGCCGTGGGTAATACATTTTGAAATGGTTTAGGCAGATTACGACATTTGCCTTCACATGTAGCCGAGTAACTTCAACTGTTCACTGTCACTAATACTCATTAGCTAGTTGTCGTTTTAAAAACATGTATCTCACCTTAAATACAACTGAGGTCAAACCACAGCGTACCTCTAATTATTCTATTGCGACAACACATTTGATGTTGTGTTTTGCTGTGTTGCCTTAGTTGCCTGTAAAAGATGCAGGACCTCTTTGTGGGGGGTATGGTTGTGCTTTCAGACCGATGGAAATGAGGAGGGGATTACGCCTTCATTGGCACTGGGCCTGCCTGTTGCCATGGCACATCCATTGTCCCCCAGCACATGGGCATGTCACAGAAACCCCCAGTGAAAATGTTCATGTTATGGTCTGTTAGAGCGGTAGGGTTTTTCTTGGGGAATTATTTGATACAGTACAGTACATAGGGTCAGCAACACCGTACCATGCAAAAATAATTTTAAAAAAAAACCCACAGGCGCATTTGGTGCAAACAGATAAACCTAAATAATGCACGCACTCAGTAGAATGAGTAACTCAAAGCCGGCTTTACAAATGCAATCAGCTTGTCTTGAGTTGAGTCACCACCACACGTAACGCTAGTCATAAGGAGCAAATTGCTTCAGCCTTACAAAGCTGCAACATTTTGCTGTACTTCCTTGGCTATATTTCAAACTCCCGGTGTGTCTCAGCTCCCAAGAGTATGAGTCATGAGAGGAAGGTAATCACAGGCAATGATGTGGACCGCTGCAGGGCAAGCCCCGTTGTGGAGGAATACCCTTGAGAAAGTCCACGCCGTCTGCAAACGACTGCTCATATAGGTCTTGGGATCGCCCTGACCGCATGGCCAATCACATTAGTCGGTTTATACGGCTCAAGTTGCGTCGTCCAATCAGCGAGGAGGTTATAATACCAGCTGTGACGCCATTGGCTTATTTTAGACAAGGGCGTTTTTTTGCTTGCTTCAACAGCACCATCTCTGGCAGGTGGTGTGTGCTTTAAAACCATACAGTAGGCGAATGTTTAGGACGATAGCTAGGCAGTTATAGGGAAATAAACGCCACTGAGCGTGTTTTTTCATCGTCTTTGTGTTGATAGTTTTGCGTTACGTGCTGTTACGTTTCCTTTAAACTCGCCGGGATCTCGGCGGACGGGATGAAACGTCGGGGTTTCCCTCTTTGAGCCCAGACACTTTGTGCTTTACGGTCAGCGGTGAATAAGACAACTGCTCCTTCATCGTGCAGCCTCTGAAACGAGACGGAAAAGCCCTACATGTTGATTATGTTTCGCCACCGGTTGTGATTCTGAATGAGAGAAACACCTCCCCGGGGCCGAGGTCTCACATCCTGCAGCCGCCTCAGCTCATCCGCCGCGTTGCATTCAACATGATATGTTGATGGTATTTTTTTATTTTTTTTGTTTGGAAGTGGTCGTGCCTTTTTGTTTTCCTTTTCGGGATATGTGATATGCGGATCAGTGAACGCCACGCCACGCAAATGAGCGGACGTTTTCTTTTTTTTTTCTGCTTTGAAAATGAGGAAGCATTTTCATAAAGACCCAGAAAATGGCAAGAAGGTCTCGTCGTCCGTGGGCCCGGATTTGAGTAAAATGAGAAGGAAAGGAGCAAACGCAACAGCAGCATGATTTATTTTTCTTCCCCCAACAGAATGACACCAAAGGAGGTAAAACGGCGGCGGTAGATTAAGACGCAGCAGCATCAATGAAGACGATCTGGACAAGTTTTGAGTCTCTCTTATTAATGAACAGAAATACTTTGCAGCTCGATAGCAGATCGTTTCCACAATATTAACATATTTTCCCGCTTTTTGAGGGATTTTTCTAATTCACCATCTAGTTTCGCATTGCATTTGTTATCTTTTTTCATTCTTTTCCAAAAAATATATTTTCGATCCGGATCCAGCCCTGACTATTCAATGGAAGTATGTTATCAGCTGCCGGTTTTGCCTCTAGACAGGCTGGTTCCCAAGCATGTCCTCAGCCGTAGGGGAGCCATTAGTTTCAGCTCCAGCTCTTCTCTCTTCGGGGCTCCTGATCCAAGACAGCTGTCACAGGTAAATGCATTAAACATCCTTACTCTCTCTTTCATTTGTTTAACCAATTGATCACGGTGGGGATGCATATGGGAATCACACAGGCCTTAAACAAGCACATTAAAAAAAAACACACAGAAACAAATATATGAATAATCTACAGGAATCTTGCAGGTGGTTGTTGGATATCTAGGCCCTCACTCACATAGTGAACACTCACTTGCAAAGACGCTCACAAGCTTTTCTTATCTCTTGCACCTAAAATACACACCAAACTGAAACTGCTTTGCATTCATGCCTGTTGCCCACAGATAAAGGCCCTCTTGGCTCCCACTTTATTTAGCCAACATTGATAGTGAGGTGGCTTAAGTATACTGGTTTACTCCTGTGACTTTGTTACATTTGTCAGAAGGAGTGTCCCACAGTGTTATTTATATTAACATCCCTTGACACATTGACAGAACAAACATAAATCTTTTCATCATACTTGAACTTCCTGCTTTGCCAGTCACAAACTCTTGATAATATGCCTCTGGCAAGCATGCCTCTATGTTTCTCCCCTGCAGTGAAATAAAACAAAAAAAAAGGTAGGCCACAACAACAGTCTTTGTGTTGTGGAGTCACGTTTTGCTTGACTCAAGCATTGGGTCTGTTGATGACCAAATCTGAAATTGTGCTGAAAGTGTATTATAATCTTTAGCTGGTTGTTCAACAAAGAACAAAGGTCTGTGTCTCAAAAAGATGATGTACCACACGTTAGGCATCGTCCAGTACACTTGCTTAACGAACTGTAACACACATGTGCCTGCGACCTCTGCTCAGAGAAAAGTTTCACATCAAGTCCCGAGTCGGTGAACTTTCCCCCTCATGTGTTACAGTTTTTAAAAATGTAAAACATCCTTGCTATTGCTTCAGTAGCTTCACACAAAAGCAGCATGGTGTATTCTTATTTCTTTGGAGTACTTCCTGCTCGTGGGTCATGAACAGAAACTCCCACAGTGTAGCAGGGCATCTCCTAACACATTAACTAAGCATTAAGTCTGTCTTTGACTGTGTGAGCATCCCCTTCAATGGGCCTTCCATTAGTGCTTTGTGCAAGACGCTGCTCCACATAACCAGCCGTGTGTGTCCGCTTTTAACCTACCACACCGTCAGTGGCAGCTCCCTCAAAGACTAATGCATACCCAGAGCTTTCAAAGGCCCTCAATGTTGCTTGTCCTCAGTGGTCCTTTATTTGTTAGGTTTATTAGCCTTTTTGACAGATGTTACGAAATGTTGGCTGGACAAGACTTTTCTGTCCATCCATTGATGCTTCTGTGAATTTACTTCCTCTTTGAAGTCATCTTCCATACTGCTCCATCACAATGCCCTCTTAGTTGGGAAGACTTGTAAAAACCTTTTTCTCTCAGACCACAGCCTAAAACAGGGATCCTGAAAGAGGTACCAGAACCTCACGAGAAAACCCAGCTCAGCATAATGCTTGATTGTTCATCCTCCGCATACAAACACAAGTGTGAAGCTATTGTGTGTCTTGGCCGGGTTCACCAGTAGATTTCTCAACTGAGTCAGAGTTCATTTTCAATCATCAGTTGTGAGGTGTGCTGTTATTGTGCTCCTTTTGTTGTGAAAAAAAAGTGTAATTTGCAAAAAGCAGTGCACTTTGTCATGTTAAGTGAGTTTTCTGTGAAACAGTAATGATCTACATGTCATTTTTTTGTGGACGCATTGTTAAATTGCACAAGGTTTGCACATTTTGTTGTTGTTGCTGGAACATGACTGCAACATAAAGGCCTGCTGACATAGTTATTCTTTTTTTTTCCCCCCATCCTGGACTGTGGCAGAATTGGGTGACGCGTACACTCATCCAGTGTCACTCAGCCTTTGTCACAGAGCAATTACACTTCTACAAATATTGTGTTTCAGGCCCTAACTTTGACCATAAGGGTGCATTTGTCCTTGGTGGCTGCTGTGTTTTTGTGTGTGGTTCCACAGGCCTGTTGTTTGTGGAAGCAGTTCTGGACTACCATTGCTACTGCCAAGAGGCAGTTAGGCATGTGCCTGGGCTCTGTGGGCAGTGGTTTGGCTGGCTGCCAGACTCACAGATGGCCGGAGTCTCAGTCTCTTTTCATTCTCCGGCTATCTTGTTCCGCTCACTCACAAGCTCCCTCTCTTTCTCCTCTACGCACCCCCCCCCCATCCTCCCTCCCCTTCCCTCGCAGATGAAGACATTTCCTCTTGTAAACAGAGGACAAAAGAGTAGGGTTGAAGACACGACTGAGTCTCTGAAGAATATGTCACACTGTGGTCGTGGAATGCTTATGGTTGGGTGTAAATATGCTGCAGAAGAGGCGTTGAAAACTGCCTTAACTAAATGGGCTCATTTATCTCGTACAATGCCTTTTTTTTTATTGTTTTTTGTTACAAAACATGTTGGTTGCTTTTTGATTCATTCCTAAAAGTGAGGTGGACGATGATTAGAATTTTCCTTGTATATGTGATGCATGCTGGTCCCCTCTGGCTCCTGAGTGAAGGGTAAACACAGGACTGAGATAGATTAGTTTGGTCCAGAATGAAAGGACAAGGAGTAGGACGCGTCAAAGAGTCATGTGGTTCCCATCTGAACTACAAAACGCACATTTATTGGTACATGCAAGTTAATTTGGCTTTGCTGCACTCATTTCGGAGGCACTCCACATGGCAGCCCTGCAACTAAGTTTTTCTGACATTTGGCTGGCTGTCATGATTACAATGTACATGGTTGTTGACGACATTTGTAACCAAACAAAAACATTCCTGCAGAGATTCAATAATCAATAAACGGACACACGGTATAGATGAGATCAGTCTCATGGCTTGTGGTGATGATGGGAGGAACGCAACTTGGACTGTGACCACTGATCTGCTTTCAGCCCAGTCCATCATGTCGGGGTGCGAGATATCATCAAGAGTGTGTTGGCCACTGACCCTAGATCGACTCCTGCTGATTTGAGATGTTTAGGGACAGGAGATGATAAGCATGTGCGTAAGCCTAGGAGATATCTCTGGTTGTTTCATCCACACTATGGGTGTTTCTGCGCAGGCTATGATAAGATAATACTTTACAGTGCGTCTTTCTGAGGGAGTTACTTTGTTGATTTTTAACTGAACCGATAAGCTTTTTTCTTCTTCTGAACATTGCCATCGGATTGACGTAGTTTCAGGATGTGGTAAGAATGCTGAAGGAGCTGTTCAGACACTGAGAAGTGTTTCACAACAGTTCTCAAAATCTTTAACTCTCTCCCTGCCAAAGTTTGTTTTTCTGCGAGATTTGCGCGAATGACTGGAAATGCATGGTGCTCGTTGCTAAGTGAGGATGTGTTTGAACCTATTTAATAAATAAACAGGAATCAAATCTTACATCCTGTCTTCATTTATACATAGTCCCTCTATGTTTTTCTCTGCCTGTCTGTCGCTCTCTGTAAGGGGCCCCTCTTATCACATGACCATTCTGTTTTTGTGTCGCAGTGTCGAGTGCAATCGGCCGTGAGATTGTGGCTCCATACGTCAACACACTAACGGACACAATGTCATGGGCCAGCTGCTCTGGCTGAATACTAATCATATTTACTGTGGTCCTATAGACATATGATAGTTGTCCAAAAGTGCACAACTTGGGTTTTGTTTGCTCTCCTCAGAAGGCTAAGACTCGCGAGGGGGGGCTTTAAGCCGGCCCAGAGAAGCAATTATAGCCTGGGGATGATGTTTTAGATGAATGAAATTCCTGTGCGGGGTAGATGGCTTGGGAGAATATGAAGCGAGTTGCTCTCTTCCCCCACCCCTTCACTGTACTTGTGTCTATTAGAGCACATTTATACAAGACCCCTTAAAGCTCTCTGTGTAAAGAAGGCTTAAATCATTTTAACATTGACACTTTCCCCGCCGGTAAAAAAAACAACATTGGTTCCAGATATGTTACGACGAGACAAGCGCGCGGCTTTGTTCTTTAACGTCAATACCCCTCTGTCGTTCGCCGACCACGGCGTCGAGCCAATTCACCCCGGGCCTGTCCTCGATCCAGCAGCCCTCTCTCAACAACTCACGGCAGCTGGAGTGTGTCAGAGTGGACGGCGATCTCCTAAAACACTTACAAAACAGGTAGACTCCATCTAGGGCTTTGTGTATGCAATGGCTGATACACAAACACACGCATACTTACTCACTCCAGACTTGTCTGCATTTACGGCCCAGCACTCAGTTACTGGAATGTGCCGTTCCACACAGCAGAGTGCTGCATGAGGTTATAACTCAGAGGGAAGCGTTCAGTTTATGGACCATGCTGAGTCCAGCTGATTGTATCTTTGATATTTATGTGTTTGTGTGTGTGTGTGTGTGTGTGTTTGGTGCACAGCTTTGTTTCTGATATGTCCGTTTATAGGAATACTGCTGGCTTCCTCATTTGCTTGTCCCCAGCTGACTTACTGACATCACAATGCAATGATGATAAGGAAGCATGTTTGAAAAAAACTATTTTTTTTGTTTTTGCAACTTAGCCAGTGGCTTTTTTTTAATTAAAACTCACACAATATATTAATTGGTCTGCTTTGACCAAACATCAGCATCTGTTTGACCGTAGGAGTCGGAAGAGGGCAAACATTGAAGACCTGGCTTTATTCAGACATTTTGGCATCATGTGACCCCCTGACCTCAGAAACCTGACTGCCGTGACCCCGGGCCGCAAGACTGAGCTGAGATAAGAAACAGAGCCGTATGTAAACGAGCTCACGTGGAATTACAGGGCACACAATGAGCAGACTGTTGGGCTAGCAGTAAACCAAACAACAAACAGAGTTGGGCTCTCAGACTGCGGTGAGCAAACTCCAACTGGCTGCAACTCCAGGTGTTCCCTTTTTAGGCACCCAAAGTATGTTTCCCAAAAATAAGATGAGCCTTTGTAAAGCTTTATGGAAGTAAATAGATGTAATGTGGCCTGTAACCAATTTGGGAAATTGTTAAACAGTTAATTGCTGACCCACACAAACACATTTACAAAATCCAGGTGGCAGAATAAGCTCGTTGTGTAAGCATTTATCTGTGAGTTACACCTGCGACTTACTTTGATTATACAAGTAGTGCAACTTCAAAACAAGCTGGTTCAGAATAGACCGACTGCTTGGCCCGTGGCGTTGCTGCTTGCAGCTTTCTCACAAACTGTCACACAAACAGCTTCACACTCAAGATTGCACTTCCATGGATCCTAAGCAATACACTTGCCGTGACAGAGTTGTGTCACACACCCAAGTTGCTGCAATTTACGGGCAGAAACACAGATGAAATAGGCCTTTCCTCTGCCTCACAGGAAAAACACCAGAGCCAGACTTTACCATCGCGCAAAGTAGGCTCCTTGGGCCTGGTGTCCCAACTAAAAGGACCCCTAACACCCAAAATAACTAACTGCAGTATGTTTACTATGCTGTATTGTTTTACTATTAATAGTTAAGAGGTCAGAGTATGGTTATGATTCAGTTGGTGACATGGCGACGCTGAGTCGGCAGCTGGAAGCTAACAGTGCTAACTGCACAAACATGGCAAACAAAGACAACCGTGCTGACAGGGGAATGAAGGGCAGCCGGACAAAATGAGTCGGGACCGAGGCGCACACGGAAGGACCGCGAGTTGCCGGGCAAATGTTGGCTGTGGCAACGTCATCAGTGTTGTGTGTTAGTGCAGCAAAAACCTCCACAACTTGAGTTGCAATAGCAGAGTGCCATGTTGTTTTTGTGTTGTCTATCCGGTCGTACTCGTTGACTGCAGGATAGTGGGGAAAAGTTCTGTTGTACACAGCATTTATGTTTGGTTAGTATTGCAGGCCTATGAATGCTTGGTTCAGGATAGGCCTAATAAAGTCTAGGCACATATGGTGAGGTTTTTTCAAAATGCCTTCTTGTATTTCTGGATGTCTCAAAAAGTTGTTACTGTCCAGGGTTCACCAGAGGTGGATGGAGGATGACTTCATTCCTTTGTAGCACAGTGAGTCACATTCACACCCCAGTTTTACATGAGCCTGAAATGAAAAAGAATTGCCATAAATCATGTCATTAATCCTGTCCCTGCCTTGTTTGATGCCAGAGGGTGTGGGTCACATGCAAACAGCCAATCAGCATGGCTCAGTAGTGAAGCCAAAGCAAAAAAAAAAGTCTCTAAAGCTGAAATGTCTCTAATGGCCACACGAAGCCAAGTATTTCGTATTAAAGTTGTGTTTCTAAATTAACTTTTCTGTGAAAACAGCCATTATTGCAAAGTGGGGTCGAGCGAGATGCATTCATTGCAGATCGACTGTTTAGTGATCATTGGAGCGGGGGGAAGTTGTCTTGTGGTTCATAAAATGTAGCCTCCTGTGTCACACACGTGGTTTTCCCCTCCCCACTTCTGAAATGGATCAGGTGCCTCTGCATTGGATTTGGCATCCTACTGGCGGTACGGTTACCTCCTCCGACGATGTTGGGTTTGGTCTGTTTTTCTTGATCAGTAGTTCTTTTCATTTATAATGGCGGTGTGTTGTTTTTTGGTTGTCATGTTGACAGTTGTTTTAGTAAGGGTTCAGGGCACGGTTTCACACTGACACACTCCGAGACAAACCTGCTACATTTCAGGAGCGCCGGTGCAACAAATGAAAATGTTTAATTGCACCTTACAGTTTTTATGGTCGCACTCTGAAGCCCTGGAGGTAAACCCAAATCCAAATGTTAACATTTTAATGTTGTCCCTAATGTTTTTTTCTCTTTTTTTTCTTTTCTTCACTCAGCCTTTGAGCAACTAGCAGATTTCCATTAGGGTGGATACATTCGCTGTGACACAGCTGGAAACAACAATGATCACAACCTGTGATGGTTTCTCTCAAACAAAGGAGCAGTCAGTCACTATTGTCAGTAACTGTCAGGACCTCCCGCAGCTGTTTCCTAGTTAAAACCCTGCAGTAGCTATCTGGACTGTGGAAGTGGCTGTTAAAGGTTCTAGTTTTTTGCGTGAAGGATGAAAATTGAGCTGGCCGGTTTTAACATACGAATGCGTTTCAAAAAGGAGATTAACCACTGCTGGATAAGCGTTGCAAAGAAGGACACAAATCGGACCAATTAAAGCGAGGGAAGGTGATCTTGAGAAACGAATAGCAAGAGATTTTTTTTCAAATGGTCCAACTGAAAAACCCAGCCGAGTGTTGACAACTCCTTTATAAGGAAAGTAGCTGGCAGCACTAGCTCAAAAAGTCCAGTGTGACACTAGCAGCCAGCATACCGTCAGGTCTCCCTCCAAAAGCCACGACCCCAAAATTATCATTTTGAATGAAAATAACCAACATGGCAATTGTTAGTACTAACTGCTGTAAATGTATCAGATTCCAGTGAAGCGCAATCAGAGCAAGGGCAGGTAGGTAGAGTCAGGTTGCAAATCATAAGCCACAGATGGCAGATTTGTTTTTTTATTTTTTATCAGAGCATTTGATCAATGGATTTCTGTCAAATAGTGAAGAGAATTTCAACACAAATATAAAAAAATGCCTTTGAAGAAGACTACCAACCCTAAATTGAATAAATTAATTTCCCATCCATGACATCAAGTTGGAGTCTAGCCTTTTCCATTCTGCCAGTCTCTCTCTCCTTAATTTCCCATCACCCTCAGCTGTGAAGCATAAATGCCAAAAACACAGATCTTACAAAGGGGCTGGAGTTCATTTCGCACCATGACTTGACCATGGGTGCATGGGTTTTGTGCGTTTTGGCACTAGGAGGCGTGGCAGGGGTGTGTGTTGTAAGATGGTCATTTCAAGGGTAAAACAGGACTTTCCCCTCCCTTCACAGTGGGAATGTGACATTGACAAAGTGTTTGTACTGCCGCCTCCTTCTTACCAGCTCACAAGCGATCAAAAGCCAGCAAAATCTACTCATGTGCCAACTGGTGGCTTGCCGTGTGTGTGTGTGTGTGTGTGTGTGTGCGTGTGCGTGTGCGCGTGCGCGCGTGCGTGTGCGCGCGTAGCAAGCTCTGGCCAAAAGGTCTATTTGGGCAAGTGTTGGCCAGGCTGGTCACTCTTCCATTCCCAGCCCTAGAACCAGTTTTACACAGTTACCAAGCATGTTAAAGCTGATACCAACCCCCTTACACACACACACACACACACACAAACTATCCGCCCATGCATCTATACACACAATCTATAATATTCACACTAACCACTAGTGCTGTGTGTAAACACAGAGGCCTGTTGACACTAAAATACAGCTTTGCAGATCACCCACCCAGAGTCGAGCTGTTTGCTAGCCAGTAAAATATTAGCTTTGGATTGGCGGCTGTCATGAGCTTAGAGGACAGATTGTGTGTGTGCGTGTGTGCATGTGTGCGTGTGCATGTGTGTGTGTGTGCAAGAGACACACAGTAATCCTAAGGATATGAAGTAATTGCTATATAAGCGTGTACATCTGGGTTTGCATGTCATGAAATGGCCAGTTCTGCAGGCTCCCTGTGGAATGGGTAACCCTAGACCAAGGCAGCCCCAGAAGGGAGAGCGGGGCGCTGGCCTGGAGGGGAGTGAGGGGTTTTTGGAGTGCATGGAGAGGTGAACCAACACCTTTAGTGTAGCTTGGAGCAGCTGTCTATCGACAGAGCAAATATGTAGTTGCCAGCGTCCTTCCCACTACAACTACTGCTGCACTGCTCTGCTGCGGCGGCCTCCTGCTGCGGGACACCGTTGGCACCAGATTAAAGATAGAACACACAACCTGTCTGCTTATGTGTTAGATCTTCATCCATATCTGGTAACGTTTGGGCTTCTCGGGTCAACCGAAAGCACCCCAACACGTGTAACCACCCGATGTGAGTTCCCATGACAGGGATGTCGTATACGTACAAGTATGAGAAGAGTGGTCTCTATTAGTACACAGGCTAGGAGAGTGCTCGGCGACCGTTTACATTGGACACCGTTTGGACGGGTTGCACTTCAATAATTTTTGGCAAATTTTTGTTTATCTGTTTTTTCGTGCCTTGAACCATGATCCCAACCTGTAATGATGTATTTCAGCAGCACGATAACAGTTTGGGGTGAAGAAGACGACCAGCTGGTGTAGAATAAAAGGTCTCTGTGCCTCTCCTCATGCATTCCCTGATAAGAAAAGGGAGTTTTGGAAGGCATTGCTGGTATCCAAACACAAGGGCACTATTTATGAATTGGTTTAAATGGTTTACAGTGTGACTTGAGGTAATGGAGCCACGGATTAACTTACAACTATAAACCTTTCCCATTCACTCTCCATGATGGACACGCTGCTCTTGCCTCACAGTCGGACAGTTCTTTGTTTAGTTTTTTTGGCACATTGTGGAGGAAGAAAACCTCTGAATTGGTTTACACATGATGACTTAACTTGGTGGACAATTGAACTGTGTGAGTTTAGAAATTGAGACCTGAAGATACTATATGGAAGGTTTTTCAAGAATAAATAGTTTCAATGATTCATTAAATGTTCAAGCCATTGAAGAATGCCAATGACTTGCTAAGGATTGGCGGCACACATCTGTCCTGCTTATTAGTTCCTCAAAAGTCAATAGAAATAAAATTCAAATTAATTCAAATCACATTCACCTGCTGAGGTCAGATCAGGGAAGTCTTTATTTCAAACATGTTTGTGCATTTTCAACTGTATTTTGAGTGTTAAAGAAAACTGAGCGGGTCGGTTTGGACATATGTATTTAGTCATTTCTGTTTATGCGTGTGTGTGTGTTTGAGTGCACGCACGCACGCACACACACACACAAGTGTACAAACTGCAACACTGATACATATGTTCCAGCTTCATATCATCGGCCTGATACAGCACCTACAGCACTGCTATCAGTCATGTGACAAACACACATGTCATGTTATATACATGCACGCACACACACACACAAACACACATGCACAACAGATTAGAACAAACAGTAGCAACATTTCACCACCCTCCACTTACCAATCTCTGTTTATGTTGTTTTGTTTTGGAGGTGTGTGTTTGGTAGAGCTGTAATTGTGATACCACCCACATCAATTCTGTTACTTATTACATTTTTGTCATAAAATAGTTGAAACATTTTATTGGTATGAACCTTGTACAGTTGTTTATGATGTGTCTTTTCGTTTTTTTCAGAGACGAGGGGCCATCTCCTATGACAGCTCCGACCAGACAGCACTGTACATTCGTATGCTAGGTAAGTGTTTCCCCTTCTATGTTTGTACACACGCACACACACACACACACACACACACACACACACACACACACACACACACACACACACACACCAGACAACAGTAGGTTTATCTCCTTCAGGATCGTGTTCATTTTTTAATACACAATTGCTTAAAAAAGCAAGGAGATGCAAAATGAATGGATGTAGTGATTATGGAGAGATGGGGACGCACTGGAGTGCATGTCCACTTAATGCTGGCCTCTTGGTAATCCCTGTCAGAATAGACATATATGTTGTGTATTTGTGGTGTTGAGACTTAAGGGTTCAGTGTGCATGTGCATTTGCCTATTGCTGCCCTCAGCAACCCTTAACAGGATAAGCAGTTTAGAAAATGGATGAGAGGATGCAAGACTCATAGCTCTGCCAGGCAGATGCCGTCAAATGCATTGAAGAGTCTTGGCTTCCTAATCAATAAGGCTATTGAGGATGATTGTGCGATTAGAGTCTGGGCCCCTGACATCAGTCTTGGCCCATACAGATGTGCTCTTGTGTGCAACTTTTGCCACTTTTTTTATTCATCAATCATATATTTTTGGCTGGTATTGAGCAGAAAGAAAGAACGTATTCTTGCTCACTGAGTTATCCTGTCAGTGTCGTTCATAGATATCTGGTTGCTGCTGTGAAGTTTAGTGAGGAAGCAGCGAGTATTAAACAGTACGGGAAGTTTAGGGCTTACTGAATGTCTTTGTGAAAATCTGCAGCTTTCACGTAATATTACATTAAGTTGTTCCTCTCCAGCTTGATGATGCCTGTGTCTTGACTGCCGCCACGCGCGTCTATTCGCAGTGACAGCAATTTATCGAGCTCACTGAGGGAGCTTTAGCTTTTTAATCATTTTACTTTGCCAAGTATGATGGCGGTCTCGTATGTCATCGGCATAACGCATCTGTGTCTGTAGCTTTCATATCAAATTAAAAACGAGGAGCGGCGCGCTAAGGCAGACTGGTGTTTGCCTGGGCCAGGGTTCAGTCTGCCAAGTTAAAGTTGATGTGCTTTCCAATAGCAGGACTCCGAGCTTTCGCCGCTTTTATAATGACATGACCTACATCCACCCCACAGCTCCAGCACTAATGCACCGCAGGGGAAACATGGACCCTGCGACTACACACACACACGCACGTACGCCAAGCCCCGACACATGGAGATGAATGTGACAGATGTATGTAAATGTGGACACTCACTCCCTCACTACCAAGGAGCGCATGCATTGTCATGTTTTTATTGTCCTAATTTATGTTTTGCATGTGAAATGCAACCGGTCGGGTTGCATTCATACGAACAACCTAACAAACAGCTTTTCAACATAATGTTGAGCATCGTTACGCCGTGAATTGTAATTCTTAGTGTTTTGATATTTTGCTAGGAGCTTGTGTAGTATTCAAACAGCTGTTTGCAAGTAAGTAACATGCTGGTTGGTGAACACAGCTGTGTGACTGCTTTGATTTGACTTCTAATGCACATACGAAACAGTGAGAAGTGCCATGCTGGGAGCATACCATTGCACTGTGTAGCACCTTGATGATGAGACTGCCATATAGTGTCTTGCTGCATACACACACACACACATACACACACGCAAGCATTTTACTGCATCAGTGTCATAGCACCGTCCTGTCACCTCGCTACACTCTCACTGCTGCTGACTGCAGTCTACAAGCAGCCCGGCCGCCGTCTTTTTTGTCCAAGTCTGGAGCCCGTCCTGTTTTTCTGTCGGTGGATATACTACGAATCCCTCTGTGGGTCTGAGTACAAATAGTGGAGCAGATTGTCCTGACATGGCATTGCATGCTCAGCTGTTGATCTTTTCTTTCCGTTGAATTTTCTCTTCTGAGACGTGGGAGTGTGTTTGTGCGTAACTGTGCATCTTACACCAGACTTGGGCGAAATAGTATTTACAAAATTGCATCTTTTACTTGTTTTAGTTTGCTTGGAGTTTCAGACTTCTGGGTTTTTACCACAGACAGAATATTTTCTCATTTCGTATGAAAAGCTTGTAAATGATGAGGTTTTCTGCCAGTGATTTCACATCCACTCGCATGTTGGCGAGAACAAATAAAACCAACACGAATTTCAACAAAATGATTTTATTTTGTCTTCAAAATAACAAAGTACTTGTTTAATGTATTCATCTAACACATTAAATGTTAGAAAACATTTTCCCATTGACTCATTTAACACAAAATATCAAACTCTCACACCAGTTCAAAAGCAACAAAATACAATATATAATACAGAAATAACATAAGCAAAAACAGTTAATACAATAATATAGTTCATTATTAAAATAAGGGGAATAATAGTGAGTTGTAAATTCTAATGATATCGCCAGAAAGCCAGAATCCGTCTGAGCGTTTTAGTACTGATGATAGAAGCCCAATGTGATGAAATCCTACTGTCCGGCTGTGTTTGGCAGAACGGGGGCAAAATTTCAGCTGTGACGGTAGTTTCACGTACATTTGTAATTATCTTTTTGCAGTGCTCTGTTCATTGATCTGTGGTAAAGTCCATCCTTGTGGCACTTAAGCGAGATCAATTCCAGTGTATATAATCATAAATATTAGTAAATACTACTTTGCCTCGCACATACAGGCACATTTATTTTGAAGCGGCATGAATCTTGAGGAAATAAGTGTTGATTTCTTCTAGGAGATGTGAGAGTGAGAAGTCAGGTTGGATTTGAACCGGAACGAAGAATCTCCCACCCGTACCTGTGCATCGACTTCCGAACCCTTCACAGTGAGTATGAATCACAGCCGGCCAATAACTTCACCCGCCAGCCTCTTAAACAACGAGAGACCACATCAAACTGCTCACACAGTTTGTTCCTCTCCAGCAAGATTGACAGATGTTTGTGCGCTGCTTTCATGCAGTATTTCACACGATGATAAAGACCAAGGTGTGTCTTAGCTTAACCCACGTGAGAGGCTTTTTATCAAAGCGTTGTGAATGGCTGAGTGATAAGATAACCACTTTCAACTATGTGTGCGCGCGCGTGACCCAAAAGTAATCCGACTTCTTGCTGACGTGTTTCCGGATCGCAGCCACGGTTTATTCAGACACAGTGCTTGTGTGTGAGTGAGTGAGAGACCACTGACAAAGCATATCTTCTGTGTGATCCCAGACGAAAGGCTTACGCGTGGGCGGCTGCGTCAGCAGCGACTGTTTGTATATCTCTGTGTTGGTATCAGATCCCCACCGAGTTTGTGCAAGCCAAATGATTGCCAGAGCCTAATGAGCTCATAAAATAAACATTTACCAAAAAGATTGTTACATATTTTACACATTACATCTTTTGCTAATTTATGTGTGTGTGTGTGTGTGTGTGTTTGTGTGTGTGTGTGTCCTCATGCGCAGCACGGCTGGACGATGGGTCAGCGAGCACCGCTCCTGAAAGGAGGGTCCACAGACTGCTCAGCTTCCAGAGGTACCTGCACTCGTCCCGTCTGCTGCGGGGCGTCCCCCAGCAGATCCCCCTCCACATCCTGGACGAAGACTACACTGGACAGGCCAGAGTAAGACGCCCACCTCTTTATTTAACGATGCCATCATGAGTCTCTTTTTGTTCAGACTTCCCGTCACTAATTCTGTGCTTCTCTTTTCCCTCGCTTGCAGTGCATGCTGGAAAAAGTCGGGAACTGGAATTTTGACATTTTCCTCTTCGATAAGTTGACGAACGGTAAAAAAAATACTGTTCAGAAGTTGTTTTTAAAAGTCATGACACCGATGTAATGGAGCACTGATAATCCAGCATTCAACCAGCCTTAAAGCCAGTGTATTAACAATGGTGCCATCTGTTGGATGTCGGATGACACAGAGGATTTACTCCTGCATTGCCCATTCAAATCATGCCTGTGAGGTCAAATCCTCGGCCTGTGGTGTTGTCGCTTGCAGCTTTCTCAAGAACCACAAATACAAATAACTTTACACTCCCACTCCTCTGGTCTTGAGTCTGACACCTGCTATGACAGAGCAACTCATGGTCAGACACAACGTAGAAATAGCAAGAAATGTTGTAATCTGAATAAGGGTTATGACTCAGACCATACATGAACAGGCAGAGAGACAAGTATGTTTCTTCTCGCCACATCTGTCTTGATGTTTACCGTGTAACGCAAAAGATGTGTAAAAGCTGAAGTGCATAGTGCTCTGAGAAGAAAACATATGAAAAGATTACATAACAAGTAACTATGGGAAGTGAAGAGGGGGCAATCCAGGCAGGTTTAGAGAAAGTGGATGCACAAATACAATTAATTACAGGACGGAAAACAACTCCTGCGGTCCACTGAGCGTAACGGATATTCATGTTTTACACTGCGACAACGTCTGCTGGAACAATTCATCCTCTTATATATATTGCAAGTGAAAAGGGATTACACAAGCAAGGTCAAAGCAGAATGTTCACTCTGATAATCCTCTTTTTCAGGAAACAGTCTGATCACCCTGACCTTCCACCTGCTGAACCAGTACGGCCTGGTGGAGCTGTTCCAGCTGGACATTGTCAAACTCTGGCGGTTCCTGGTTATGGTCCAGGAGGACTATCACAGCGACAACCCCTACCACAACGCTGTCCACGCCGCGGATGTCACACAGGCCATGTACTGCTACATGCGGGAACCATTGGTGAGACATGATGGCATATCATTGGTATGCAATGAAGGTTTTTCAACGAGCAATTATAACCCTCGTACATTTTGGGTTGTTGTCATTGCAGCTTGCCAAATCTCTGACCTCTTGTGACCTCCTACTGGGAATCCTGGCAGCCGCCACACATGACCTGGACCATCCTGGGGTCAACCAGCCTTTCCTCATCAAGACTGACCACTATCTCGCTACACTCTATCGGGTAAGTCTGACAGGACTGTCTTCAGGACGAATAGCAGTGGATGACATCAAATGGCTTATTGAATGAATGTATATTTCCTTTTTTAATGTGCAGAATACCTCAGTTCTGGAAAACCACCACTGGAAGTCAGCAGTGGGCCTGCTTAGAGAGACTGGGCTGCTTTCCCATCTGCCTGCTGAAGACGGGTCAGTCTGACACTGAAATGATGCTAACTGTGCTAAGATACCACACACAGTAGATGGCACCCAATGATAGTTCAGAATTGCAAGTTTTTTTCGAAAGACTTCTCTGCTGAGTTCAGAGTTAAAGCCATCAATCAGCGCCACACGCGGTGCTAAACAATCTGGTCATCTTGTCTTGTGCCCTCAGCCTGAACATGGAGAGGGAGTTGGGCTCCTTGATCCTGGCCACCGACATCAGCAGACAGAATGACTACCTGTCCAGGTTTCGCAGGCACCTGGACCAAGAGAACCTGTGCTTGAGCAACGGCAGCCACCGTCACTTCATTCTGCAGGTCCGCTTCCTCCACCGCCGGGTTGACTTTAGCTGGGACGTTCCTGCTTTGTGCCGTCATCCCGTGTGGTTTTTTCCAGCAGATGAAATTAAGAGAAATATGCCAGATAAATAAGGAAATTCATTAATGTCATATCGCCTGATATTGTGGGGCCAACGCTTGTGTCGATTGACGATTTTAAAGGGATGAGCGACGATTCTTTTTTACTACTCCGATATCAAGGCTTACTTTTGAAACTAACATGTTTTAAAGTCAGTCTCTAGATTCCCTGCTGTGTATTTGCTGTGTATTTGCTGTGTATTTGCGGTGACGTGGCCTTTCTACCTGCTGAGCCAGTTAATCAGAACAAGTGACAAATTATTTTTAATTCCTAATTACATACCAGTTTGCAACATCTAATTTAATTCACAATAGAAGGGCTATTTGTCTGCGAAGAGTTCACTCAGTTGACTTCTTTTAATAAAACACATATTTCAACTCTTGAACTGTTTCAATGGCTATTATATGGATATTTAAAACGCAGTAGTTGTTGGAATTGTGGAATGTTAACGGCCTTTTTGTTTTCATTCCCGCCCTGTCCAGATGGCTCTGAAGTGTGCAGACATCTGTAACCCCTGCAGACCCTGGGAGCTGAGCAAACAGTGGAGCGAGAAAGTGACTGAGGAGTTCTTCCAACAAGGTTATCACCTGTCCTACTGCATGAAGTTATATTGTTTGTCCTCACCCTTTTAACTATTCATTTAGCTTTTGTAGTTAGTCCAAATACAGCTCCTCCCTTTGTGTTTTTCTGTTTATTTTCTGTAACAAAGTCTGTCTATGAAAGCCACACACATGACATCCTGTAATAGACCATGTATTGATTCTATTTTGTGATGCTCTTTTAGGAGACATTGAGAAGAAGCACAAACTTGAAGTCAGCCCACTTTATGACAGAGAGATCAACACTGTTGGCAAAATTCAAATAGGTAAGTAGCTATGTTGTATATGTGTTGTATTCAGCTTTCCCCAGCAACCTCCCTCTCACCTAATATTTTGCCCTAATATGTGCCTTCCGCCTCTTCTCTTCCTTCAGGCTTCATGACGTACGTGGCCGAGCCGCTGTTTGCCGAGTGGACCCGTTTCTCCGACACACGTCTGTCCCAGACCATGCTGGGCTACATGGGGCTAAACAAGGCCAGCTGGGGCGGCCTCCTGCAGGAACAAACCTCCGTCTCCAGGGAGGCGGAGCTGGGCGCCGACAAAGAAGACGCCGGCGCTCGAAGAGACGGCGTCACCGCTGCAGCCGCAGAAGGAACCAGCTCCAAAGAAATACCTCAGGGAAGCAAAGAATCCTGACACTCCTCGTGTGCCCTTTCATCTCCACCTCCTGACCCCGGCCTCGGGGGCCGCGCCACACTGGGGGCCCGGTGGGACACGCAGCGGCCTGCAGCCTTTCTGCTGCCCCACCTGATCCTGACGCCCCGTTTCTGTTTTGTTGCTTTTGCCTCCCATCTTGATAAACCACTGATTTTATTTAAGTTATTTAATTTTTAATTCCTCTTTTTTTGACATAGAGCAATACATAGATACCTCATTTGGCCACTGCTGTATTTTCTTTTATTTGCTTTGTTTTATTTATTTGTCCACTATAGTTTTTTGGCATTACTGACTGAACACACCACTTTTGTTTTTGGTTGGTGAACCTTAATGGGAAAGCAGTATAAGAGCTGAAGAAGACATTTTTTCTGGTATTTTGAAGTGCCATTTGAAAACAAAGTTTGAAGACTGATCTGAACTCTGAGACAACTGGAGTATTCAGACATGAGACCCTCCTAAGACTGAATGCCATGTTGCAGTTGTATTGAAGATTCTTCCTCATGTAAAACAAAAAAAGAAATGTGACAAGCCCAGTCCTTTTGCTGCCTCTACGAAGACTGTTTACGCATTGTCTCGTTTGTTGTTTCTTTCCCTTGAACTGAAGTGAATCATGTCGGCTCCACGGCTTGCCTTCGACGCACAGATGTGAAGAACCACTCGTTTGAACTGTCATCCCACTGTTGAAGCCATGAGCAGTACCTTATTCAAACACACCAGATGCCATAAGTTACTCCACCTGTGCTACAATGTGTCCTTGCACTCTCAAAAATAACGACGGTGTTGGATGTGCAGCGCCGTCTCCACGACATCGCCACGAGACCCCGTGAAGGTATTGTAGACGTTAGTCTTTTCCTGATGTTTCCGAATCTTCCAGTGCTGGTTGAACTCGGGGTAGCTTCCCTCCCAGACTGGAGATCAGTAACTCACTGCACATGCATCTCACCTGGAACTCCACTCCACGCAACTTGACTTGCTCAGGGTTTTGCCAGTCTCTTATGAAGAGGGAGAGGGGGAGGAGATGACTGCGGAAGATGCCAGGTTGTTTTTCCTCTCCTGGCTAGGATCTACTGAAGGAGACTCTCCCTCTCCGCAGAATGTCTCTCACAGCCACATGCAACCTAAAGGACTGCTCGATTGATGCCTTATAACTATGCACAAACTATGCTAAGTGACCAAACCAGCTCCTGTTCCCATCAAGTGCATGTGTGCTTGTCTTTGAATGCACTGTCCAATCCCTTTGCCTTTTGTTGTGAGGAACAACTCCAGCTGTCCCTTTTTTTTCTTTTTGTATGGAAAAACAAAATGGTCGAGTGACTTTGAACATTCCATTTCTTTGTGTTTGGTTTGTCTACTTTGATTCAATATAGTGGCACAAATTGTGTTCTTGTGTTTAAACATTTTGAAAGATAACAGGTGCTTTTCTTACTTTAGCTGATTTGTATTTTTGCTGTAAGTGCTGTAAGACTGTTGATAAAACTGTTTACAATTTGTTGCGACAGCCATTTTTGGGAAGACTTCAGTGTCGAGCCAGATTTTGTAAAGGCTTTGCTGTATTGACCTTTTTGATACATGCCTGTTGCAGTTTCGATTTGAATAATAAAACCTGTTGTTGAACATTGTTTCATTGACTTGGACACAGTTAAAGCATTTAGTCTAATACTGTAGTGAACATTAGCAGAAATATGGAAATGATAAATCAATAATGGATCTTTGATCTCTTGACTGTTAAACTGCTTAGAGGCCATTGAATATGAGGGACGGTGACTTTCATCAGGGTGAAACTGATAGATTTACACCAGAACAAGTCAGGACGGACGATAAACTTTTATTTAGAGATTTGAGCGTTCAAGTTAACGGTTTTTCTACAAAAATCCTTCTGACAAACCAAGTCCATGTTGCCTAAAAATATGAAACTAGTAGAGTTGACTTGAAGCAGCAACTACACTGGCATAAAGAACAATCAGTCACTTTGAACAAAGAACTAAAAACCCTAGAAAGGCCCACAGCGGTCTGTCTTTTTCAAACGGGCATGAAAATGTGATTACTGGCACAAAAGCAAGTTTATACCTTTTTGAATACTGATAACAATGGGTATGTTAGGACCCATAATTAAATGTTTTTTAAATAGAAACTAGTATTTATTTACTGATTATGTTGAACTGTGTCTTTAAAAGATAAAGCAACAACACATTGCATATGTGCCTGTACCTTCAATAACAGAAACAAGAAATATGAACTTTGCTTCAGTTACAGTATCTGTTTCCCTCCATATTTAAGGAATCATCTTAAATGGGAGTGAGAAAAGAAAAGATATTTGGCAGTGAAAGGCAGAATCTCGCAGATCATCACTGGAATGTCTTTGGCTCTTAAACAGATTGTACTAAAGAGAAAAGTAATTTCAACTAAAACTGGGTAAAGACACACGACCCGGCAAGACTGGCAACTGGGACACAGACTCACCAGACAAAGTACAATGTTGTCTACAAGCCCCCTAGAATTAACAACGGACAAATCTATGACATAATTATGTGTTAAAATCTTAATTATCTACTTAAACCACAACATAAATAGAAGGATTCCAATCATAAATTAGTCTATCATACATGTATAAACAATACAGCACAATATTCCTCAAGTAAGAAAGTGCTCCCTTTTGTCTGTGGTCGAGGAACTCTTCAGCTTTCAGAGCCCTTAAAATAGGAACGCACACATGAACAAATATGCGATGTGCAACAAGTTTAAGTTTTTGAGCAATAAAACTAATAGAGTTCATCTCATCACTTCTGTAGTGTTGCGTCTGTCACTCAGGACATTTTAACTATTCAACTCAAAAACATAAAGACATTCTGTTGAACAAAAATTATCTTGTTTTTAAAAGAGAAAGCTAATATTATAATTTAGAAAAGTGCAAAAAAAAAAAGATGACTTGGATGCAACAATATGAGATGACTGATATCCCCTCGGGCAGAATCCCTTGTTCTTCCACAGAAACAGCTCATGTTTAGAGGGTAAAGGCACTTCAAAGTCTCCGCATCACATCTGGACCTTGAGATCAGAATCAGCCGATTAGAGCAACTTTTTTTTTCCAGTTGATTTCAACATGTGCTGCCCAAACTGTAAAAACAGATAGAACACTGATTAGATAGTTTTCTCCAAACAATATCTTCAGTTGGTCCACTAAGGATTCATTAACGGCCGACTATGTGGAGGCTTAACAGCAATGAATACAGAAACACCTCTCACCATAGGAGTTTCAGTTTTAGGTTTCACTTCTGGAACGGGAAGTTTGAATTCCTCCTGGTCTCCTTGTCCACTGTCGTGTCGGTAGCGATGGGCAAACTTGCGTTTCAGGGCCTCGGCGATGAGAGCTGCAGCATCTAGATGCTGGGTGGACTTCCCTTTGTCTTCACCGTCCTCTGGCCGACTATGGGACAGTTAACAAGAACAATTATGAATAACTGGTATTTAACCATGTGTGTTGTACATGACATGTCTTTCCATCTGTAGCAGCTGCTCAAGACTATAGAAGTCTACATGTGTTGATGTGAAGATGCATTCAGATATGAGCTATAAACGAGGCAAAGATGTCTCAGCTTGGGTTGAATCTGTAACACAACACTTCATTAAAGTAATGAATAAAACAATACCATAAACAACTATAATTTGCTGGGATACATATTTATTATCATCATTTCCGAATGCATCTAATGTTTTCTTGTTGATTCTGTATTTATGTACCTTTTGACTGATCGCAATTTGATTTTACTCATGTCTTTCAGGACATCAAGCATGCTGGGAATTTCTGCTGCCTTTGAATCCAAAACTGTTTGGCTGTCTGTCTTCTTCCCCCTGCGCTCCTTTATCAAGTCAAAGGCAGAAAATGTCCGCTGAAGACTTAAGGGTGGTGGAAGAGGAGGAGGAGGAGGAGGTGGTGGAGGAGGGGGAGGCAGGGTGCCACAGGGTGGAGGGGGAGGTGGCCCTGTGGTAGCAGCTGAGGGGAAACAAAGGAAAGAAAAATCTTAAAGCTGTGCGACATGTGAAGCTCTGCTGCCATCTAGAGGACATTCTATATTACTGCAGTAGAGCAAACCAAGGAAAACAAATCTCTCAATTCACTTATGCCAAACAGAAAGAGATGTCAGACATACCTGACTGTGTGTTCTTTTCCTGAGCCAGTACAATTTGTGCTATCTGTAGTCTGAGTTTGGCGAGTTCCGTCTCCAGTGCACCGATCTTCTGAATTGCCTCATCGTTGACAGTAGGCCCCTGGGGGTCCGGAGTCCCCTGGGGGTCCGGAGTCCCCTGATGCAGGCTTGGTAGTGAATTCTGGCGGGTTAAGTGTCGTCTCTGAGGATGAGGCTGGCGGGCTCGGAACACGAGTCCCTGTGGGATCACTGACCTGCGTCAAAGGGATAAAACCCCTTTTAATAGATGCTACTCACAGAAAAGGGTAAATTATTACACATAAATACAATAATCACAGAGAAGATATAAGCCGAGAGGTCACTATCTCACTCTCACCTGTGTCTGCCAAAAGAGCCTTCGCCACCGTCGTCGTCTTCATCATCCCTGTCGATCCAGGCGACATCAGCCAGAGAGGCCACCAAACTGTTCGGCCTTCTGGCGCCAATTAGGACACCAGCGTCTTCACTGTATGGATAAAGCTGTCAGAGAGAAAGAGCAGCCATGATCAACATTTGGACAAAAAAAATAGCACACGCCACGGCACGCAACATCACCGCATTTCAACCACTAATAGAGGGAGTGATTCAGGATAAATAGGAAATAAGGGTAGTTCCGGCTTAGGAGGGGTAGAGGGAATCTATACGATGTTAATGAAATGTCCAGGTATGTTAGAAGGTAGCTCAGTAGGGATTCAATTCACTCAAGTTACTGAAGGTTGCTGAACACACTGACCTAAAGCAGACATACTGCATTCCTCAAAGCTAGGGAAGGTAGCTGGGGACAAAGAATAGGAAGAAAAGAGAAAGCACAGTGTTGAAAGAGACAGAAAAGTAAGGAGAAGCAATTCAGTATATTTTTTATTTTATTGCATTGCCACAGATTAGAAATACCTCAGAAGTTGACTTGTTAACTGTTAAAACAATAAAATGAATTGTGGACACACATATCTCTGTCCTAATGACTTCACCCACTCTGACTGTTTTCATTTTATGAACCATAAACAGACAACCTGAGGTAAACAAAAGTTGGACGAAAATGAGTGAACAGTCAGGAGAGACCGGCAGAAAACCAGAAAAGGAAACAGGGTTCTAATAAATAGGACAAAAACACGCCATTCTCCTAAAATACTAGCTATACATACTACAGACTGGTATGTCTGTTAAATTACCTGACAACAGGATCACAATTATCATCATGGTAACCTTCCCTCACCTGAAAATGAACCCTCGGGCAGGGATTAATAGGAAGATTAGAAGCTATTCTCCTCACAATACTCCTCGAGGACCCGTAGGACTTGGCTGATCCAAGAGCCTGCAAAACAAAAAGATGAAACGCATCATTTACATCACAAATGTAAGAAGAAAAAACAACAATATGCCACAGTCTGTCAATTACTAATACTTTACTGATAAACTACGTGGAGTCAACACAAGCTGCACTCAAGTGGAAACATTCACTAGTTCTTAGATGTTGCACATGAGACGTCAACAATGGGCTTTCAGATGAGACAAAAGTACAACAACGTGGCGTTTCGGCATCTAAGTTAGACTTTGAAATAGTGTTCTGATTGTATGCTTGGAAATGTTGATTTTAGCAAAGACTTATTGAGTCGGACATGCACAGGAATGGTCACATACCAGGTCCATTTCAATTGGTGGATTGTCTTTACTCATTTCTGTTGCTTTTCACAAGGGCAGATGACCACATGCCCCAAATTAAAGCCTGTCATCACCAAACGGTCATCTAAAAGAAACACAGAGCAAGAGGGAGAAATGTAGGTTAAATCGCCACTTTCAAAGCCAAAAATGACTTCTTGATGAGCTTTAGGGATCTGCAATGCTAAGATGCAACACAAATACATATAAGTATTTAGCGGTACAAACAATATCAATATATCCAATATTATCATTGCTGCCAATAACCGATTAAGGAATTACAATTAGAAAAAGTGGGGCGTGAAATACAACTGTCAAAGTACAAACCGACTAGATATAAGTTATTATCTTAATATGTCATTGGCAGCAATGATAATATTGGATATATTGATATCGTCTGTACCGCTAAATACTGATATGTATTTAAAAAAGAAAGCTTGTTATACATGCTTGATTAACTAAAAAATACATTCAACAATGGTTATACAGCTAGTTTTATAACGTTTACAAGTTTCTCTTTGGCGCGGTTTGTACATTGTGAAAGTTCAGAACCTACATAAAGACCTCAAGAAACATGTAAAAGTGAATCAGTCGCATTTCTGTTAAGATGTAAACTGATATCATGCACGTGACACCCAAGTTTTAGGAAAAGAAAATCAAACGGTTCATATGAACTTTTGCGGGCAGAGTGACTAACGCCACATAATGCTAACGAGGATAGCACATTCACAACCACATTTATTAGGACATGTCGAAGACAAGCACACTTTGTTCACCCGTCAGCCGTCAACGTTACAATCATATTCCACGACCGTGTGTGTGACTTTGAGACTAACTTACCGAAACTGACGATAGAAGACAACTTTTCTTTCGTTTTTCCACCTTGTCAACCGACGGACCTCTAAGGTGGTTACTATGTGGGAGGAGCCAATTGGATTATACGGATTACAACATGGAGGTTGTGGCCATGGAATGCCTCTATTGGTCAATTACGTTGATTGACAGACCAAGTCACCAACTGTTTCTGGTCTGTATGAGCGAACAACCTGATGATTGGTTTGTTTTTCCATCGGTCAAATCCTTTTGTCCACTCACATTCCAGAACGTGAGTGTTTGTTCGATATATGTGCCTACATTTCCCGGCGGGGAGGTGATAGGTGTGATCTGCTAGGATTAATGTGGAAAACTGGGATGTCCTCGTTCTCAAAACAGCTGTACCCGCTGATGTGCCACAAAAACCCAAACACTGGTCACAGCTGCTAGCCAAAGAAGCGTACTGAAGGGAGAGGCGCAGGCCTAGTTTTAGGGACATTATTTTGTTACAGTAGTTTTTAAGGGGGCATCGGACGTTTTTGTTACGTCGTTTTTGAATGTTTTGTAACTGAAGTCAGCTGGTGTTGTCTCATGATTTTACTGAAAACTGTCAAAAAGGTATGCTATGATTGTCAAGTAACATTCGCTAGCCTAGCTTAGCTGCTGAGTCGCCTCTGTACGACAGGGCGTGTTTTGAGGTGAGGTTGGGGGTCGTAGAGAGTGTCTTTGGCAAAACAAGAGTATTAATCTCTTACAAAATTACACGATTGTGTTGGAAGTAGAGCAAGTGATTAAACCACACTACTTAAACATGTGCCTTTCAAAGCATGCTAAGCTGTGTTTACTTTCCCGTGACCACGACAGCCTTATCGGTGCATATCACTAAATGCAGTACTTAAAGTATTTACTAACGTCACTAATCAATCAGATTGTGGAGCACCACATTTCAGAGGTTGTTGCTGATATAAAGCTTCAGAAACTCTCAACAAATCAGTGAAACGTAGCCAGAGGCAATGGGACTGTTAAGTTTAATAGCTGGTGGATGCCACCGACACTTTTTTACAAAGTGTATTATTATTTGTTGTATGCACATGACACGTAGTTGGTTCAGTGTTGCAACAATTGGGTGATTCATTGATTAGTTGATTGACATAAAAGCGTTTGCCAAGATTCAGATTCAGGCTCCAATCTCTCAAATAGGAAAATGTACTGCTTGTTTTCTTTTCGTTATTTTGTCATTGCTCATGTTATATCTTTGGAAGTGTATTGTTTTAAATAAAATAAAATAAAGATGGACTTTGGAAAATTCGATGGACATTTTCTGACATTTTGTAGACCTAATAATAATTAATGTAGAAAACACTGGTCTAATAATAATTATCGATGTAAGCTCCCTGATTTGCATTGTCTCTTTCCCCAGTAGAGTGAAGGGGTTGGTTTGATGTGCGTGGCATCAAGACAAGAGGCGCCATGAGTGCGGAGCTGGATGCACTCACTGTGGTGAACCAGCTGCGAGATCTTGCTGCAGACCCCCTGAACCGAAGAGCCATAGTAGAAGACCAAGGCTGTCTGCCAGGTCTCATCCTTTTTTTGGACCACCCCAATCCACAGGTCGTCTACTCTGCACTATTGGTAAGCGGGATCCATATTTTTTCATTTTCTTTAAGAGTTCACACATGACACTCTTTACAAAAAGCGACTTTTTTAGAACTATAAGATTATTCAGTACCGTCATACAAAGACGGAAATGAATTATCTAAAGGTGCTAGTGGAAATAGTCACAGCAGCTGTTTAATACATTTAGTCTTGGTTGAACAATGAGTTGTGTTCACCTACTGGTTTTGGTAATATAGGTGTTTTCTGCTTGTGGTATATTTTGTCCCCCCCTGCTGTCCAGAAGTGGCAGAGCAGGTTTCAGTGACCCTGAAGGCCATTTCCCCCACCACTGTGAAAGGCAAAGGCCCAATCCCAACCTCCACACTCAGACTCTGATGAACGTTCCCGCAAAGTCTGTGAGGGTTTAGGGCTGTCCCACTGTCAAATTGCAGAGTGTTTGAGGGCTCTCTTGAGACATTTTGAGCCCTTTATGAACACTTTCCGTAAGTCTGCAGGCGCTGCCCAAGAGAATTACCACAATTCATAGCAATGTGACTGTTAATCATGGGGGTTTCCAGTGGAAGTTGGCGAAAAAATAGGATCGCACATGGATGTTTAATTTTACACAGAAACATTAAGGTAAAAAAACATATATATATATATATATATATATATATATATATATATATATATATATATATATATATATATATATATATATATAAAAAGCCCGAACCCTATATATATATATATATATATATATATATATATATATATATATATATATATATATATATATATATATAGCTGGTTTAATTTGCTCATTCAAAATGTCTTAATTTTGTTATCAAAGCTGTTTTGACAAAAACGCGTAAATAGATTATTTGACAAATAACTTTCATCCCATGATATAAAAGCCTGATAGACGTTCAAATCAGGGAGTAAAAAATATGAAATAAATACCCGTAATTTTTCATAACATTATATGACGTTGTCATAACATGATATGTCGCAGCAAAGAGCTGTGCCATTCGTATTCACACCATTTCAAGCCCTTACGGTCTCTCACACTCAACCATAACAAGTGAGGTTAGTAAGTCCCTGAGGGTTCGGGCTTTAAGGCCGTACATTGGGATTGAGCCCCAGTCACAGGCCGGTACATGGTGGGCTACGTATTTAATATCACTGTCCAATGGTGAAATCTACTGCCGGTTTTGGGTTGACAACCCACAAAGTCTTGATTTAGCAACCTCTCCCCTCCACCACCACCACCCTTTTGTACAGCACATGACTTGTATTGCGAGAACACATTTAAGTGGCTTTATGTAACAATCGCTCCTTCGTGGTAACCAGTGAAGTATAAACACGGGGTCAGTGCATGTGTATTTATTTTGGTTATGTAATATTTTACCATTCCACATGTCACCCATTTTAAACCTCCTCTCTCTCTTATGATATCATGAAGAGTGTCGCTGGATAGATAACCGTTGCCCTTGTCCTTGCAGGCCGTGCGCTACCTGGCAGAATGTCGAGCCAACAGGGAGAAGATGAAGGGCGAGCTGGGCATGATGCTGAGTTTGCAGAATGTCATGCAGAAGCAAGTCCCTGTCACTACCACATCACACACGCACACACATATGCACACACATGCTCACTGTGCACTTTCTTTATGTAAAACCTTAACCTAGGATTTCTTTTGTTTTGCACGGACAATGTGTGCCAGTCTGCAGATTTTCCAGACAGGAAGATGCCCTTCTGTGTGCCATGTCCGGATGAATGTGATTAAAGTTGAATTAGAACAGGGTGCTAAACAGTTGGACTGCTGTTTCTGCATCTTATAGATTTTAATGCATCTCGCCACCTTGTGCACTTGCAGGTTTTTACTGATGTGAGCTTATATTTGCTCTTGTTTTGTCATGGAGTGAGCGGTTTATTTTGCAGAGGTGGCTCATTTTGCTCACATGGTATATTAATGATATTTCTTTGTTCCGAAGGTGTCATTTGTAGGCTTTTCTAAAAGCACTGCACACAATTTATTCCACAACTTTCTATAAGAACATGATAAACACACACGCTGATGTCGTCGGCGAGTCTGGTTTGAGGAGGTGTCGTGCTCCAGATAGCTGGTCTCACTCGAGGGTCTTTGGCAGTTTTGCTAAGTGACTGCTGGTCCTCATCAGCACCCTGATAGGAATAGACCTATGCTCAAGTGGCCGGCTGTAGCCTGTATGATTATGCTTTCCCCTCCCCCTTCTCTTCCTGCGGCAAAGCTCTCGCCTGCCCTGGAGTTAGCCAGTCACTTCAGCTAGTCAGGCATGGCATCAAGAGGAGCCCTGCAGTAACGGCAGAAGCTTTCCCTGCTCGCAGTCCAGTCAATCTGACTTTGGGTAGAGGTCGATCATAGCTGGACAGAGTGGGAACACATGGCTGAGGGGGAGCGTTCAGCATAGTTGCACCAAACAGGTGTGAATACCATTTTTATTCCTTCAACACATGAAGATCTGAAGCTCAGGAAGACGTTTCCTCTCACCCGATGCGTAGACGTGAAGACTAGATGAGCACGTCAATCGAGGAGGGTGTATGGCTTCTGTTGAGCCGGAGTAAGCGTGTGTTGTGCAGCACCGGGGCTCCCAGAGGGCAGCCTCGCCAGACAGCTGATGTCATGTGTGGTTACTATAGAAGGAGTGAGGACTTGATAACATATAAATCAGTATAGCCCGCAGGTTTATTGCAGGATCCCTCGCAAAATATCAACAACTGCAACTGGCCTTATGGGGCTTCTTCAAGGAAATATTCTATCCACTTGAATATTATTCTCTGCAGTGTTTGTTGTTTTGTTGCAAATTGGGCAGCGAAAACCCGACTAAGGGGATAATGGGCTTGATTACAATTTGGATGTTGTGTTAGGTAACAACACTGTCTTTACTAATTTAAAGAGTGACTGTATTTCTAAATTAATTGAACAGTTAGGTGGTAAAACGGTTGTCACTGACTTTTACAGTTCCAGTGTTAGATTTGGGCTTCCTAAATGGGAGCTTAATCAATTAATTTCAAGTTTAGGTATGATTCACACTCTTCCACAAAGGCATACATACAGGCACCGTGATTTGTCTGCTTTTGCATCGGCGTTTCTATCTTTCCTTTTAAACAAAAATATTATGGCACTGTAATATGGCCGGTTAAAAGTGCACCAGATTCAATTGATCTATTCTTGACATCAATTATTACACTAACAGTCAAGTGCAATGAACCTGTAGTATTGTTACAAATGTAAAATATAGTACTGACCTGCATGTACATAAACCACATTTGACAAATCCAATGATGGAAGTCATCATTTCATGATTGTCTTTCCTTTTCCTCTCTGTCTCTTTCTGTCTCTCATACATCAAAGGAGTACGTCACCTGGGGAGACCAAACTGCTGGCCTCTGAGATCTATGAGATTTTGCAGGTAGCCGGTAAAGAAGAAGCCGAACAGGCCGAGGCAGCCGCTGCCTCCTGCCAGCGTAAAGCCCAGTTCTTCCTTGGCTCCAACAACAAGAGAGCCAAAACTGTGGTGCTGCACATTGATGGACTGGATGACTCGGTGAGTGTTCACAGGATGCTTTCAGGTCTGACACTCATCAGTCACGCCCAGCTCAAGACACAACCCAACGTCTGTTGATGCACAATAATCTATTTTTTGGGCTTTCGTTTCTGCTGCGGCGATTATTGGTGTTCGAGATTGTCAGAGCGGCTTAGTGGTGTCTATCTGGCGCAGGTTTTGGGGGGTGGAGGCGTCGGGTTGTAAATGTCAGCCATTGAACAGCAGGACGTTGAGATTTAACCTGAATGCTGCTCTGCAGGATGCTTGCACCTAGCCAGATTACATTACAGCAGACAGACGGCCTCTGGTGGGCTGCCTCGCTATCGCCCCATCAGAAACACACGGCACTGTGGCAGACAGTTAAACTGTAATTCTCCACAGCAAGTTGTACGTAGCAATATAATGTTTTATAATGAGTTTTTATGTACTCGTGCCCTTAACCCATGGCATTTGCCTTGTTTCGCACATCTACCCCTACCTTTCGCCCGTTTCCTGTCGGTTGTCAGGCTCGACGGAGCCTTTGTGAGGAGGCGCTGCTGAAGCTTCGAGGGGTCATCAGCTTCACCTTCCAGATGGCCGTCAAGAGATGTGTTGTCAGGATCCGCTCTGACCTTACAGCTGAGGTAAGGGTGTGTCCGGGTGCAGAAAATCATTCAGGAACTTTGGGTTACACCATTTAACAATACATTTTCAGTTGTAACTTTGCTCATTACCATTTGCTTATTTTACCTTATAGTGAATAATTCTGTCAAATTCATCTTTAACTTTGTTTGTTTAGAGTTTTGTCTCAAATTATTCAAAATGGAGGTGCAGGGAGGTGAAGAGAGTCTGTGACGATAACTGGTCAGAAGCTTAATTTAAGAGGCACTGGGGTATTGACAGAATATGATGATGAGTTAACACGAGTATATTGCGACACCATTGTTCCATTAATCACTATAGAAAACACACAAAGACTACAAATAAGGGCTGGCACATTTCAGTGTAACCTATTGATTACTGTATCAAGGTAAGATAATAACTGTGTTAATGGTATTGATAACTTAGTAATAGTTATTAGTAATGTATGAGCATGTACTCAAATCACACATTTGATTTAGCAAAAGTATTCTATTAATGTTTAAGTTGAATAGTCTCAAAAAAAGTATCAAATGAAAACAAGTGTTCTTTTTCCTTCTTTTTTTTTTTTTTTTACCGTCACAGGCGTTGGGCACAGCAATCAACTCCACCAAAGTAATGATCGCTCAGCAGGTGGTGAAGACAGCGGGCGGAGAAGAGGTAAGGACAGCTGAGGCACAAATCTATTAGAAAAGCAAACGAACAAGCTCCCTGATCTGTATCGTTTGCCTTAAATTTCTGCACACGAGACCCGTTTTCAGTTGATGGATCAGCGTGCCTGCTGTATGTTGTGTGTATCTCTGTACAGGGAGTGTAGCCGCCCTTGCCTGCAGCTGAGATTTATTCACACTGACGTGATTAGCTAGTCACATCTCTGCCTCAGCCTGTGGGCAAGTTTCTTTTTGCCAAACACATGACCAGTCCCAGTTGCACCTTTTCACAGCACTGTTACTCGTTTGGAGGATACATTTAATGAAGCTGTATTTGAAACTGCCGAATAAGATTCCAACGTTTTTTTTGTTTAATAATCTTTAAAGAGAGCTGATAATTATTGCTCAATTGATAAGAAACATTTGTCATTTGTCATTTGTCAACATTTGTAATAGTCATGAATAAAAGTGGCCAGCAGGGGTCAGACCTGACTCAATCATGTAATCTGACTTCAGGTGATGATCATTTGGCTCTGTAGTTTGTGTTTTACATTAATCCTGGAACTAGGGTTTGGATAAACTGCATACTTTTAGGTAATATTAAACACAATGTATTTTCTTTGCTGTTATTAAAACCCACGTCTGTCTTTGTGTAGCTGATCTTGCCATTCCAGGAGGACTCAGAGGTCCAGGTAGAGGAGAACACAGACATCCCAGACTATCTGCCAGAGGAGGAGAGTCCATCCGAGGAGCAGGACAAAGCAGTGACACGCGTCGGCTCCATCACAGACGGAATGGGCTGGCTCAACACGGCCGCCAACTTCCTGACACGCTCCTTTTACTGGTGACCACTTCCTGTGTTTCTCTCTCTGCTCCCTGTTTTGTCATCCAGCTGAAGCCTTAGCATCTCTCGGCCTTGTCCCGGACTAAGCCCTGCCTCTCGGCCACACTCTAGTCTAGACTTCCCTCTGCTAAGCACACAGAACTCGGCCACGCGTTCGCAACAAGCGCTGGACTGCCAAGTGGAACCTGCAATAACATTAACACTTGTGTACATATTAAGCTACCGATGCCACTGCTGGCTGTTTGTGCACAGCTCTACACTAGCGGCTGATATGTATCTCACAAGACATAGCCAGAGGACTTCAAATCAGCCGAAACCAAATAGCGTTCTGGAAATGTGTGTCGCCGCGTTGGCAGAGTGGACATGTGGCAGGCGTGTTTAAATGTTCCGAGGCTGATTTTGAATACGTTGAAAATTGGGAGTTCCCTTTCTTTTGTGCATGATTTCTTTTGTTGCTTTCCACCAGTGTCTATTCTCAATTGTTGTCTTCTCTCCTATATATTTTGTTTTCATATTTCTTTTTTCAATTTCCGAATTGGGCACATTTATTTTTCTTCTTTACCCTTAAGTTTTATTAGCATGCTGAGTCTTTTGTGCCAATCTTGCCTGATTGCCTAGATCTGTGATTTTTTTTTTTTGTGTGTGTGTGCCTTTTTTGACGTTTTACTTTTAACATATTAATTAAGCTATTTTTTCATCAGTCATTCAAAATAACTTCCACGCATTAAATATTTGTGCATCCGAGGTGGCCCTTTAGCAGCAGCAGCAGCAGCTTTTAGCCTCATGAGGGACGTCTCTTCAGCAGTGATGGTAAACTAGACACCAGCAAGAGGCCGCAGCCCATTCAACCACAGCTCACATACTTGTGTTTGTAGCCCACTGCACAACTAATTAAAATACCACTCCTCGCTGTATCTAGCTGGACTCTCTGGAGCCCGTCTCTGGACTGACACTATAATGCAGGATGCAGGTGGTGAGTTGAACGGCAGCTCCTCGTGTTGATTACACAGACTTTAGGCTACCTCTGCTTTCAGCCCTCTATCTCACATCCGTCTTCTGTAGTTTTAGTAAATCCCTTGCTTAGCATGTAGATGACAAACCTGTTAGCAGCCTGCTTGTCAAACATTCACACTCACACTTTCACAATAGTGTTGCCCCACCTGTTAAGTTACAGTTTCAGTTTAGCCAGCAGTGTCCTTAATGCAAAGATCATGTTGGTGCACGCTCACACACACACATGCAGAGGACTCGCTAATATGAGCAGCAGTGGTATACTGGGACGAGGGCGTTGTTATGTACATTTTGTAAATGGTGCCTGGTTTCCTAAAATCTCAAACTTTACATGTGAAGGACATTTTCTTTTTCTCTTTTTGTAATACTGATTTGCATTTTACGTTACAAAATAGGACTATTCAGCTAATGCTAACACTCTGAGTGAGTTTATTCCTTTTGTTTAGCATTTACAGCCCCATGACTTCCTCCAGGATTAATTAGTATCTCCTCTGACTTGTGTGGGTGTCATTAATAATTATTATATACAATGCTGACCAAGCGACTTTTATTGTTCCGATGGTGCGTAGATGTCAGAGTTGGTTGAGGTCAAAGCGGATGGTGGAATGGCACAGAATGACCTGAATAATCTGAATTGATGGTGTTTCTTCTCTGCAAAAGCAATAACATTTTTTGCATTAAATCTAGTTGTTATAGATCAGCATCAGCCTTCAAAATTATGTTTCGGAATGAAAGGTATTTGGTAAAGGTTAGGATTATGATCAGTATTAAAATATCTTCTTTATTTGTCCATTTTGCACAGAAGAAATCTCTAAGTTGCATCGTGTAATTTAATTTTTTATTTTTTATGTCGGCTCATACCGCAAAGAAATATTTGAACATTGTTTCTTAGAACTGTTCTTACGTGTAAATTTCCCACAAATCCTAGATTAACCACATCTCTAAGGATGATGATGACAACAAAAACAAACAAACTAAAGTCCTCAAAAAATGTAACTCCATGTGTGCAGACTTCATGTGTCTGTCATCAAATGTAAAATAATGTAATGCATACTGTAAACATGTAGATTCCCATAGACTGTTAATGCAAATGATGATAAACTTCAAATCAAAATGTGTCTGCTGCTTTTTTTCTTTTCATCTGGTTGTACTGAATTTGATAAGATGACCTATATCCATTTCCCAGTGTTATGCCCTCATGACACTCTTCATGGCATGTGCAGTGGTCACACCAGCGATCCAGACTTTACTTTATGTCAAATCAAATTGCTGAAGGCAGCAGCCATTCTTAGCCGAGAGAGAGAGATGGGAAATTCACTTTTCTTTACTGGGGCATAAGTGAGGTGCCCCAGGGCGATCCAGTGGCCTGCCCACCACCTCCCATAGCCCGGTACTGGTAGGCAGCAGCCAGCCCCAGCTGCAGGCCCTGGAGCCACTGATGCTGATGCTGCTGCTGCTGCTGCTGCTGCTGCTGCTGCTGCTGCTGCTGAGTCTCCAATGAAACACTGTGCCAAGCTGGAGGGGAGGCCTTCACTGCTCTGCTGTATTATTTGAATGGAAGGTGGCTAGAGAGCTTAACATGCTCAAGCCTGTTTAAATTGTAAATTATCAGAGAACACTCTTCTACATCAACATCCTGCAAAGTAAAACACAAAAGGCATCTTACTGGAAACATCAGACATGAAATATAAGTTGCAGCACAAGCAAAGCTGTCGTGTTTTAAGTGCAGACTTGATGCGTGAGGAAGTCCAGCTTTGGCACAGTTTGGCAAATGAATCCTTACTTTTGTAAATCTGGTGTACATTCAATGCACAGATCAAAGTAAAACAGACAACGGTCATTTGTTTAGTGGAGCTGTAACTACTAGTCGGGTTAACCATCTCATTTTAATGACAATATAACTGAGTGTTTCAGAATATACATAACATGATTTTCGTCAGGTCATTTTCTGACTTAGATTTAATCTACGTTGGCATAAAAATTGAGTTTCAAATCTCACACTTCATCTCATGTAGTTAAAGATGGAGATGTGTTACACATTACCTTCTCCATTTCATAATCTCTTTTACTCGTGCAGTACCAGAGAGAGAGAGAGTGCGCACAAATACCGTTAACAGTGCCCCAATATGTACCTGCGTGTGTGAGATTTGCAGTAGGAAAGGCCTGTGAGGCCTCCGAGCGCAGAGTTCTCACTTATCACCACTAGAGAGAGACAGTAAGCCTGACAAGGAAAATAAATGATGAAGTGTGGCGTCCAGCGTATAATCTGAAAACATCTCATAAAAACACTTGTTTGTAATTAGATGACCTAAGGCTTCTCCTGCTGTCGGGGACCATGCTGAAACAGCATTTCCATCTGGTCGGTTTGAGCTAGATCATAACCATTAACACACTGCAACCATTAACATGCCTCGCTCACCACCGACTGTAATATCAGTGGACTAATGCAGCCATAAGGTTGTTTTTAGTAGTTCATATAGTGTGCACCTTTCTCCACAATGTCTGAACACTAATGTAGAAAGCAATTTTCAGTTTTAAATGATTTTCCTCAAGGCTTCATATGCCTTGCGATATGACTCATCTGAGAAGTTTTTAAGGGGATTTTCTCCAGAGGACATTAAAGTGGCCCTCACCTCTCATTTTTAAATTAAAGCCACAGATAATTTCACTTGTGCTCCTTGAGTTCTTTGGAGAAACCACCTTGCCATTCTCCCCTGTGTCATACCCCCATCAGATAAAACACAATCAGCCTGTGTGGTGCACAGTCCTCATCCCCCTCATGGTCATATCAGCCCAGTTGCATAGAATGTGTGCATAAATGTCTTGTCACTATCATCCTCCCACCTGTGCGTATTTGCATGGTTAATCTGCGCACAGGGGGGAGAGGGCCTGATGGAGGGGAGATAGGTGCGTCTCACGGCCCCTGGGCTCTTGAGGAATTTTATTGGAGGTTCAGCTCCCAGTCAATGGGATCAGCCGTAAATCTCGCTCAGAGTGTGGCAGGAAATGATGTGACTCCGGCAATTTATGTCAAATAACTTTTGAGGATGTGTGAGTGTAGCGATCAGCGCTACCGGGGCGGCGATAACTCTCCGGCGGGGGAGGGGGCCCCGGTGAAGATTTAATTGAGACATTTTTCTTTATCTGCAGCGAAGCGCCGGAGCCGTGTTGTTGTGTAACGAGATGTAATGTCTCTCTTTATACGGGGGTCAACATCCGGGATGAGGGAAGGTCACGGACTGACTGTTTGAGCATCCAATTTGCTCACGTAATACCCGCTCTGCAGGGAGCAAAAACACAGTGTATTAAGTTACACAGTCCACATATCACAGGCAGACATGGAGCCCTGTGCTGAGGGATATAATGCATCTTCATGAGGTCATGTATAGCCGGTGAGTGTGTAAAGGAGCAGACATGTTAAGTAATGTCGTTGCTGAGTCTGAAAGTATTTTGACCCTAAACCATCTCTATTTGTCTCCATGGTGATATATGTGTGTACCACTTTTAAGGCACTCTTATTACAGGAGATGTAACTAATGTCTTAAGAAGTGTTTGTAGATCAGTTAAAGGCCAGAAATAAATGCTCAATGGTTCCTCTAAAGGCCAGTAATCTCAAGTATGTCAATCATCAAGTCTGCATTTGTTATCGTGGTAAGCGGGTAAATGGTCCAACTGATCAGGAAGAAAAGTAAAAAAGCAGAAGTAAAATATCTATGAACAATAAATACAGCCATGGTTACAAGCTATTATTCCTCTATGAAGGTAAATATTTTTTAAATAAAGTTCAACGGCATTAATGTACTTAGCTTAAAGTACTCAATTGTAGTGGGGCCCATAATGTCAGACTATTCTATATTATAATCTTTGTTACTGATTCATGTGAGCACAATGTAGCTGGTTAAGGTTACTGTTAACTACTGCTAGTACTGTCTACAGGAAAGGATCACATTTCGTAAGACGATCATTTGTTTTATAGCTGTACGTACAATATGAATCTGCAGTGATGGAAGAAATATTGTTGTAATGTACAAAAGACAACGTAAAAACACATTGCACGTAAAAGGCATTCAATTTGATTTGTAATACTTAATGATAATGAATAAGGTATTGACATGTAACAGTTAAATGTTGTCCACCTGACTTAACAAGAAGTTCATTCTAACAATTCCAAATAGCCGAAGGTTTACTTCACACTGTAACACTGATTTACATTTCCTGTGAAAAAAACAGTGACCGGCTCTATTAGGCTTGTACTGTATTTTGCTGTGAAAGCAATGCATTCTGGGAGTTGATTACCTTGTTCCCATGATCCCAACAGTCAAGTATTTCTTTAGTAATTTACTGCTTACCGCTGCCATTACTGCATTTACATTTTGATGAGTCATACTGTACTCCTGTGCAGACACAGTAGAGATTATACAAATTGTATAAATACATTCATATTGAAACTGTTACGGCATGCTTTGATTATAGTAAGTCGTCGTAGTCTTGGTACTGCAGAGATACAGTAAATTGTACAGTAACCTATACTGGTGGCCATTGGGACAAGATAATCTGTATTATAGACTGTGTATATTTTGTATTATGAATGGCAAAGTGTTGGTGTATAGGTCTGTATACAGTATGTGTATCCGTGTGCCTCCTGCAGCAGCAGCAGCAGCAGCAGCATGGAGGCCTTGATGAGATGCATGCACACACAGGCAGCTCATAATTGTGGCCATAGCTCATTATTGTCCCCCGGATGATTTGGATCCGCCGGCGGGAGCCTCGTCCTCTGACACCGCCACGTCCGACAACCACTCCAGGCACTGATTGGTGGGATGAAATATTGCCGGCGAAAATTAAAAGGTCCCGGTGTCAAAATAATTCATGATATGCATATCTTCCCGGCTTGATGAAATCGCTGATATCTGGATTAGGCGGATAATAAAAGCGATCAGGCTACAGTTAAACTGTTCCAGCAGCGGCGCGGGGGAGGCATCTTCTTTATGTGTCAAGAGAGTTGGGCTGCGGGGTCAAGATACAACAAGTGTGTGCGTGCGTGCGTGCACGTCCGACCGCTGTCAGATAGTGTGCGGCGCGGTTCCCCATACACCTAGACCTGTGATTTGAATATCCGCTGTAATTGTCCCAAAACGGCTCATCAGTGGATCTGCCCGCTGCCATTAGGGCCCAACAATATGGTGTGACATTCAAATTCCCCTCAATGACAGGTTATTAGGAGCCCCAAGCAGCCGGCACATAATTAAGCACCGTAACGTTGACCTGTAATATGAAGTGATGGCTCAGTCGTATAGTGGCTGAGAAGGAAATAGGTGCTTTGTTAAAACACGGGAGGGCTGGGGGATTTTTCACACGTTGGGAAGGAAAAAAGTGATCATAAAAAGAAGACAGATGTCGATGCAAAAGTCAACCATAGAGGCAAATAACACCGACTTTGATTTTATAACTGGAAGAAAAAAATGTTTGCCAGCTGCCATGGCAACAGCTGACAGATTAGAGAGTGAAATAACACTCATCAATATCAACAAAAGGGTGCATTTGAGTGTTTTTGCTTACATCCTGTTCTCCTATATCAGATCATGTCGGTTTATGTTATACAATCTACTTACTCCCTTTTTTTATCCACAGTGATGTTGCGCTGTGTGAACAAATCTTTCAGGAAAAACAAACAACCTGAGAAAAAAAAAATGAACGTGTGACTTTCATTTGTGACACTAAAAGCCTATTACACAACTTAAGACATGCTGTCGAAGGCCCCCGCTTTCCCCTTTAGAACAAGTGGACGTTGTGATGAGCAATGGACCCATCTGCTGTGCCCTCTCCTCCAACTGGTGTGTGAACATGATGTAGTCTGTAGGTGCCCATTTACAAGTCGGAAAATATAATACCAGTACCTGGAAAAAATTCCAAAAAAAGAGGATTCAGTTTCATCTCACGGTACCTGAACATGCTCTGGAGGTGAACAGCTCTCATGTCTCTTCACATGGCGTGAAAGCAATCTTTTCTGTCGTTAAGATACTGTTTTTAATGGGCTATCGACACGTGTAAAACAATAAGAAGCGCACAATTTTCATGACCCGATTCTGCTTCTTTAGTTGGACCCAAAGCTCACCTTCACATACTGGGGGCGAAGCGAGCCTTCATGTTAAACTGTAGGCCAGAGGCCTGTGTAATGGTGGGTTTGTGTGGCAGGGCTGCTGAACAGAAGGTCTGCACTTCCCTCCCTCCCTTCCTCCCTCCATCGCTCTCCCTTTCTCTCTCTATCTCTCTGCTAGCCCTCCCTCGCCCCGCCACCCCCCCACCCCCCTTTCATAACGGTGGCAGATGGCTGCAGATGAATCCCTCATAATCATGTCAGGACGGCTCCTCCGATCCCAATTCATCTCTTTAAACACATTTCATCAGAAGGAGAATTACACAAAGATAAAGGCGGCCAGCAGACAACAAAAGCACACAAAGATTGTCCTTGCAAACAAGTGTTCTTAGTCCCTAACACCACTTAATCATTTGTGCTCCTGTTATTGCTCCTCACCCTCTGTGCTATCAACTCTACCCCATTTCCTCCTCTGTCTCTCACTCGTTCACTCTTTATTTATTGTGTTTTTCCCGTACGGTTAATTGTCTCCATCCCCTGCTACTGTCTGTCCCTATTAAGCATAAATCTTTCTAACAAGCTTTCCTCTCATCCCCGTCGCAGCCTTTTTTTAAAAAGACAGGTGTGTAAAATCCTCTCCTCCCCTCATTGAGTCCTGCTTTTCTGATGGCTGCCCTTTTTGGAGGGGTGATAATTTGCCACAAAGTGAATTGTGATTTTTTTTTTCCCTCCCCCTTCCCACTCCCCCCTCGCCCCCCCTGCTGTGACCCCGTGTCACCCATCCGCATGATGCCGTTAATTGTGGATCAGGTGAAGTTTGTCTCACCTCATTTCAGGGCCATGCTCTGCTAGGGCCATTCTCCCCACTCAAAGGCCACATAATTTCACAGCCTCCTACTTCTCATTAATCCCTCCTGAGTGGCTGCTCTCCGAGTTCCAGATCACAGATTTGTTTTGCTCTTGTTTTCTGACTCGCTGCCCTTCCTGCCCCACCCACTCCTCTCCTCCGCCTCCACGTTAACCCCTTTAGTGAGATACCCCGCTCTGCTCACCAGTGTGCGGCGTCCTCACTGTGCAACCATTCGCATATTTCCTACAACTCCTCTGCCCCGTGGTTTTAAAACTCCTACATTTTGTGAATGCTTGACAGCTGATATCCCCCTTACGACTCCCCAACATCTTGGCATTTCCTCCCTCACAAGATCCCTTTGTTCTGTACCTCTGGGACAGAAGCTACGGTAGTCTGTTGTGAATAAAGTGGACAGGCGTTTGTGGCGTTTGTGGCGTTTGTGGCGTCTGCTTGCGATGCCAGTATCACCTCTCCTTCCAAAACGACTCCACACCCGGCTGCATTGTATATTCATCTGACAAAAAACCTGCCATCTCCAGCCTAATAAATACCCAGAGACAAATTGAACAGAACAATAGGAAAGCTGTGCGTTTGTGCGTCTCGGCACACGTGCACGAGTCTGATCAACACGGCAGTCAGACTTCACTCATTTCTTCCCTGCTAAACTTTTTTTTTGTTGATTCATAAATTATTCATGAGCGAAAGCTGAAGATCTCTCATTAACATAAAATAACAATTTGCTAATTTATGGAAACTCCTAATTACTTGCCTTATTTGCCATGACCATATTAAATATTCATAAACATGTGATAATTTCTTTGATTTGAAAGTCGTTCAGTTTAATTTACTATTTTTGCTCAACAATAGCGACGTGCCAGCTTGTGCTGTGTGTACCAACCAAAACAAAAACCCAGGAGAGAACAATGAACAATATTGTGCATTCATAGTGGGGCTTTTAATTTTCTGATTCTTTAATGCAATACACCTCTTACATTATCCATATGCTAATTTAATGATTTGAAACCCTTGAGGTCTTGAGTTGCTGGTGTTATATTGTGAACAGAATGATCTTTCAGGCATTGATTGTGTAAAATGCAAGTTCACTGTCAATTGTGGTGTGAATTAAACATACTTTGGTCATTTAAATGCTCCACATCTGGGAATAAAATCCCTGCTGACATATTTCCTGAAAGAAAAAGCTGATACTTACCAAACTGTATGAGCAGCATCTGCTCATTTGACCTGCTAAAAGGGTATGCTGAATACATGAAACCTATACTAAACTGTTATTTTATGTCTCTACAGTCACAGATAAATGATAGAGAAGAGCAAAAACTCAGACTATACAAGCTTGTAACTCGTAGCGCGGCTCCAGCTTCAAAATCAAAAATGCATTAATTCATTTGGCTTCCATCCAGAACTAATCACTTCATTTTCTGTTCTGTAGCATGGAAGTCAGCCTCACTCCAGTTCATTTCTATTCACTCAAAGTTGGAAAAAGACTCAGAGGATCTGCATGAAAGATGAGTCTATCTTCGAATATTTCCTCTTGTCTTCATGGCAGCAAACTGTTGTCAGAGGAAGTCTCCGCCAAGTTCTCGGGAGAAAGCAGAGTCTTGGATCCCATCTGGGACGACTAGATGAGGTCTCTTGCTGTCACCGCGTCTGTTGTCAAGGCTGCATTTAACCTCAAATTTATGACTTTGTTATATCAGAATTAATTACAGATATTTCCCCCCAAAGTGAGTGACGTTGACAAAAACGCTAAGCACAGGCAATTTAGCTCTATTTGCAGATTAATTTGGGCCCACCTGTGATGCTTGGTGTGCTAAGTAGGTACATCAGTTTTAATTACAGACCTCGCAGAGTGGGTTTAGTTAAATTACAGTATTAATTATCACATTTACTAGATATCAGAGTGACAAACGGTTGTGGAGAAGCACTACCCTCAAACCTCCTGTTTCTCCAGACGATGGTTTCACTTCTGTCCTTCAAGCAACCTTCAGACAGGTGGATGTGATGGAAGGCTTTGTTTTTTAAGGAGAAGCATCCACCTTGATGCACGACCTTCCACTGGCTGCCAAAGATGTTCACTTCTGATGCTCAAATCCAAAATTTGATGGGTTTTGACGTTTCATGCTTCCTCACAGAAAAAGGCCTAATGAAAAGTTTGCTTGCCATATGGTAAAATTAGGCCGCACATTTGGAAAAATGGAGAAAACACCTCACAGAAATCAAAGTAGTTACTCCCATTATGAAGGGAAAATAAGTGGCCTTTATCCACATCATTACCCTCTTCATCCAGTCAGCTACATTAATCTCTTCAAGGATAATATGATTCACGCTTGACTGCCACTTCAGTCAAAATCTGTAAGAGGAAATAGCGACCTTTGACCCATAGTATCACTACAAATATAAGATATATAGAACCATGAGTGATCAGTTTGAGACATTCATCTTCTGCATGTTTATATGAGGTCGACATGAGAGTTCACAAAATAGATAGTACAATAGGAGCGGCCTTTTGGAGGTTGATTGATCAAGTTAAAGGAGCTGCATCATCATAATTTAATGGAATAATTTGATATTCTGGGAAATGAATACCGTAGAGCATTTTGTAGTTATATAAAGAATACAATATTTCCCCCAAGAAATGGTCCAAAGCCAACTCTGGGAGTTACTATTGGACTTACGTTAGCTCAGTGGCCATAAAACATGACTCCAAAATAACCGCTGAATGCTTAAATAAATAGCTGTTTGCAGGGACAATATGTTCATTTCTGCTGTCCCCCAAAAGACTTAAAACCGTGTTAGTCACTAGGCAGATTCTGTAGCCTTTGGACATAACAAGGGGAGCTGTTTACCCGTGTTTAATCACTTTATGCTAAGCTAAGATAATCACTAACCACCTGCAACTTCATATTTACCAAATACATACAGTGGTATGATCTTCTCATCCAACTCTCGGCAAGGTAGCAAATATAGAGTATTTCTCTAAATGTCAAACTATTCCTTTAGAAATGACTGAGGCAAAATGAAACCCATGTTCATTAGAGAATTAAATGCTAACCATTGAAGCTAAGAGACAGACACAGAGGTCCAAGGCAGAGCTGAAATGTGTCCAGGACTGGAACTGGAGAGGAGGTCCTCATTTAGCCTTTGGCTGGTGTTCTCTCCCACCAAAGTACTATATTAATCATAATCACACAACACCATTAGACTATGTCATTCTATTAAAGAAATCACATTATCATACATTTCATTAATTAAAATCGAACCCAGTCCATCCACTGTGAGGAGTGCCCCATAAGAGCAGGAGAGCGAGGAGGACGAGGATGAAGGAAGAGGGAGAGAGGGAGAGAGGGGGGGGGGGGGTAAGGTGGCAGAGGGCAGGACACTTCACCACTCCACTCACCGTCTCTCCAAAGTGAAATCAAGGGGATGGATTTGCATGTCATGGGCACGGGGTGGGGCGGGGCTACGTCTCGAGGCCCAGACAATAGGAACTGATGACAGAGGTGGAGGGAGGAATCCTTCTGACAAGTGTCTGCATGATGGAGGAAAGCAAGACTTAACTGTGGATCACCGGCGGGATCACAAGGTGATACTGTAGGGTGTGACGAGGATGCAGAAACACACGTCAAGTGGCTTTGAGGAGACACGAGTGTTATTGATACCTCTTGGATAAGGAAACGTGTGCTTGTACACGGCTGGATTGCAGCCCCATAGGGCATGTTTGATATAATTTCTCTGCCTCTGCAATTAGGTTGTAGATTTTTACCAATATGATAAAATCCAGGTGAACAAAGGCAATTAGAAACGACTTATAGCGAGTTATATAATTCATTGTGTCACATAAAAATGCCTATGTAGCCAACATGGATTTACAAGACACAAAAAGAGTTGTTTCTCGAGAAAACAAAATGAAAACCAAAGAAAAGTTTCTTTCCTAAAACAGAACTCAAGTTTTTTTAGAATCATCACAGATGTTTTTAATTAAAAAAAAAAATGTATTGCTTAAATCAACATACAATGAACAATACAACAAGTTGACTTGAAATAACAAACTAGATATTTTCTCTTCAGGAAGATCTTAAAACCTGCCGGTTTCTGTAACTGATGCAAAAATATTATTAAAATACAAAACATTTTAAGATACAACAAAAAAAACCCGACTTGTTACTGGGATGCAAAATTCTCTGCAACGACAGTCGGTATGATTGCCTTGTTAAGAAATCATCCCGTATTCACATCAAACAAAACAGTGTCTGGATAAGATGCATGCTATTTGCTGAAAGTCATTTTGAATTTGCATATTTATACTTTTTTTTTTACAAACAAGCCTTCCCCTCTTTCTCCGCTTTTCCAGTTCTGTCTTGACAATGCCTTCCTCTTTTTTGTGCCATTTTCATCTGCACGATATATTCCCTCTCTTTATTCTCTCCTCCTGCATTTCTTCAGAGACCACGTTCACTAGTTTTGACTCCATCTGCCGTCTCTCTCGCTCTGCCTCTCCCTCTCTCCGTCTCTATGGGTCTGATTAGCATGTGTAGTGTATGTTCCGTCACGCTGTAGTGTTGACCTGTGCTGTCATCTCCCTGATTACCTCCCTGATTCACTTTCCTTGTTTTGTAATGTGCAATCAATCATAATCAATTAGCCAAAATGTTGAATCATTAAAACCATTATCATTAATTAAAATAATTATCACTTTCTGCCAATGCTTCATTACCAGTGTTGTCTAACGTGTCTGCCACACACCAGACTTTCCCGCTCCTGCTTTTTTCTTTCAGAAGTCAGATTTCTAAAGTTCCTTTTAAAGCTCGGCTGATGATGCAAACAATCACTGATTATTCTCCTTCCGATAATATTTGTCTAATTTGATCTAATATGCACATTTGCCAAATATGCAAAGTATATGATTCATTTTATGCTCCAGAAATATACCCAGTATGATACAATGATGCCCAAACTAAAGTTCCGGTTGCATAATAGTATCGCACAAAATATTTCCTAAAAAATAAGTTTGTTTGAAAGTTTTGAGCATCAAGTTTGTCGGAAAAAGTCCATAAACAGCTCCTCTTGACATGAGCTGAAGTGTTTTCTCACTGTCCGTAGGATTCTGCTGCCTCCTTTGCAGCACTGCTTTCTTCCTCTCACGCTTGAACAGACACTGTCTTTTCTTCCACCTCAGACCAATGCAGCCCTTTTCTTGAAAGGACTGAGCAGAGATGAGACAGGGGAACCTTAATGATGTGTAAACATCCAGGGAGAGGCAGAGCGCTTGTCTGAAAAGCCCCGAGGGGAGAAAGGAGAGGCAGACAGACATGCAGCTCACTTAGTCCAGCACGCCGCCTCAACCCGAGCTGTAATTCCAGACAATTGTCAGTCGGCTTCTCTGATGTGCGCCTGTTGAAACCTGGAATAGACCTGTCACTCCCTAACCCTCAATAATTGCTCATGTCAAAATTTCCTAGAGAGTGGGCTGGGGACCCTGAGGGTGTGTAGGGTGAAACTGAGTGTATGTGTGCGTAAGAGATGCGTAAGAGTCATGTGTGGGCGTCTGTTTTCTCAGCTCAGCCCATTGGGCAAAGAAGGGTCTCCTCGCTCCCCTGCCCCGACACTGTGGAGGAGCATCGCTCACTGCCACCTGGGGAAAGCAGGCGTCTCATTGGGGTCATGCCACCCCAGTGGAATGTGAGTCAAAAGGAAATGGGCCTGAACATTGCACAGTATCCCCGGTCTGAGCTCCATTAAGCTAGGCATCCTCACTCTGGGATGGATGTCCATTATTACGCAGAGCACAAAGACCATCCATTTAGCTCGTAGTTACTGAGCTTCATGTCTAACATCAATACGCTAGAGAGAGAGAGAGAGAAGAGAATGCGGGGTCTGTAGTCCATACATGGCGTGTCTTTTTCCACAGGAATACAACACAAGTCATTGCTCAAATCAAATGTTTTGGTCAAATCATGCACACATTCTTAGATGCCTTTTCCTCCCATACAAAACTAATATCTTGCTCGGTGTCTCAGTGTCTCTCGGCTCTGTCGATGCCCGTGGCACCTCCTGGGACAACGGGGTGTCCTGCGGAGAGGAACCACAGAAAACAGGCTGCGAGGCAGAAGGGATCTCACAACATGTGGCACCCTGTTCTTCATCCACCAAGACGCCCCCTAATCCTCCGATGGAGCCCATCATGACCACCTGATTGCATCATTTGCAAATTATCTTCAGGAATGAATGTAATTGTGTCTCATTAAGGTCTATGAAGTGTGACAGCACACGCTGAGAAAATGTTGTTTTTTTTTCAGCAAAAGAGGACAGAAAAACATCTTTAAAAGCAACACTTTCTTGAGCCATAGCAACAAATGAAGACACATACAGGAAAACTCTATTTTGAGCACCAGGATAACAAATCGGGCAGAAAATGATGAAACTACTGGACATGTTTGTGCTTCAGCAGTACAGTAACGCTTTCATGTCCTGTGTCCATGGTATTTGATGAAGAACAAGCATCCAGTAAAAGACATCCCTCTCAGTCCTGGTTGCCTCCACCTCTGCCTGTTTATATGAAGGGCTCTTTTTGGTGTGAGAGTAAAAGAGACAGGCTGGGCTGGCTGTCATGTCATAAAGGATGCAGTCAGAGAGAGCAGACATGATTTCATGGCTAATGATTCCCGCACTAATATCAGTGTGGGCTGCAGAGGGGATAACCAAGTTGAGCTGTCTTAGCTCAAATGATTCAATTAGGCCAGCTGTCCCTATTTGTCATGGCTCAACTGGCTTCTAGATTACCTTTCCAGAGTGCATACGTGCCTCTGCATTGAACTTACCAGCTCAACAGTTTCATAAAAAAATAGAGGAAAAAAAGAGAGAATAGGGGGGAAGAAAGGAAGGAGCAGTGGAGGGGAAGAAATGAAACAAAGAATGCAGTAATAACCACATTATCCACTTAAACGCTGAGGCCAATTACAGAGATAAATGTGACTTTTGTTTTGCGGAGGATCCTTGTGGTGAAATGAGAGGAAAGCCTCAGAGCGTGCTGGATTGACTGGAGAGATACTCTACATGGAAATCTGATCACTGAAAGAGAGAGACAACAGCTGAGACAATGTGAAGGTCAAGAGATAAAGAGGCAGAGAAAAGAATGGAAAGGTGAAAAAACAACCTCTTTTACTCCAAAACTAATAAAGAACTCACTATTTTATTTCTCCAGTGCTCACAATTTCTATTCCTCTACTTTATTCTAAAGCTGTCTCAAAAATCAAATGTAAAACAACACAAAAACGGCTGAGTAGAACATGCCCATGCAGTCTTCTTCACCTTTCCTTCTCTGAGCCTCAATTAAGTGTGCGATGAGTATTAAATTCAAAAAAGCATTAGAGTCATTAGCGCTGATTGAGTCGATGACTCTAAGGGCGATGTCTTCCTCCTCACTTTAATGTAGTTAAACATAAATTTGTGTCAACTAACCTCATCAGACCCAATTAACACAATTGTCAGTTTTGGGTCAGAGAGTAGACGACGAGGATCGGCACACTAAAACGCTAAAATATCTCGTTTATTAAAGGTAATTAGTTATGTTAGTGCTGTCAATTTTGCATTAACATCGAACCTATGAAACAATGAAACTACTGTAGATCTGCACCGCACACAGTGTAATGTGAGGTAAAGCTCAATTAGACATGTCTCCTTACAATTCAAATAAACAACATCCCATTAAAAGCAGGGATGTAACGTGCTCTGTGGATAGTGTGTTCAATGCTCATGCAACCATGAAAACACAAATGATGTTTCATTTTTCACTTCTTCGTGGCTAAACAACAACACATTACTGCACTTCGCAGAAGCCGACGTTAATAAGAAATAAAAGGTTTTATCCTCGTGGGAGATGTCCGAGCAGCTTAATAGGACAATGTTCCTTAAATATACTCTGTGCGTACTTCCACTGTACTGCTTAGAGTCTAATAATAACAATGTGAGTGAAGATAATGAGATCACACTGTTGTGTACATCAGGGCAGCAGTGAAACTATATGGAAGATGTGTGTTTCTGATGAGGCAAATAATACACACTGTTCTCTCTCACTTCACTTGGTAAAATTGTCTTTCTTCTTTATTTAGTATAACTTTTTATCATCAAAACTGATTTAAACATGTATATCAAGACTCAAAATCCAACAATTTTAATCATCAGTAGATTCATGTAATTAGCTTTTGCTATTCTTCTTGGGGTTCACACAGCATACATAGTGACAATACAGAAATACACATTCACACTCATCACAATACACCAACAGAAGACATTGTCTAAGTAACACAAGCACAAATACAATATAGATGCTGCTGCTCATGTTTATCTCATACTTTTCCATTGTACCTGAGATTAAATTAAATAGACAAAAGTGCTTGTTTCCAGTGAGTGGTTCATGTGTGTGTTCGTCCAGTCCATTTTGTCTCCTCTGAGCGCCGTGAACGAGGGCAGCCTCGCCTCTGAGCTGTCAGCGCTCTGACTGGAATCAGCCTTATTGCAATGATTGAGAGAACAGGCCTTTGGAGCACAAAACACCATCCAAAGGGACTAGAAAGGCCACATTCATACAACCGAGTTCACACATTTGTCTTCATTAATCCAATTCTGTTCTGTTTTGTCAGGTTCGCTACCAAACACTTACACAGTTATACAGTCAGTGGAGAGATAAAAGCACCAGATATTGCCAGAGGTCACAGCATTCATACAGTAGGGGTGCTTCGTGTGCTCGGCCATCCTGTTCTCTCAGAAGGTCCCTCGGGTGCTGGTGCTTTTGACCCTTTTATCACTAATAGTGTGATGATAGTGACATTTAATGTAATGAATCACAAATTGATTGATCGCTGAAGGAATTGATTTGGAACACCAAGCGTTACCAACATTTATGTGTTTTTTTGACATAACATGTCTATTTTGACCTTCAAATAGTGTTTTTATTATAGATAGGAAGATGAGTCTGAATGGAATGATTTTAGATTAATTTAGCATATGTTGTTAGCATGCTATTTTGCTGTTGAGATCTTTACCATTTGGTCCAAATAGTGACTAACACCCAGACTTGACAGGCCCGGGAATACAGAACATCATTACTGCCTTATCTTTAGCGATGGAACGAGGTGTCAATGACACTTCTGCTGCATGCAGGCAGCAGCTGAGCTGTGAGATGTCCTGGCACACAGCACAGTCTTCCTGGCCAGAGCTTTGTAGCCAAATCTTTACCTTTTAATTACAGGACTATTCATTGCTCATATAGTCTGTGGTACATTTTATACCAGTTCTGACTGGATGTTTTTTGTGTATCGTTTCTAAATTATTGGGAGTTTAGCATCAAAGTTCTGTAGATGATGGATGAATTGTTTTGGGAAGCATGCTTTTTTGCTTTCTTTCAGAGATACCTCTCATATTTGTATGTTAAATGTGAAGCTGAAGGAGACAGTTAACACAAAGACTTGAAATGCAGCTCATAATGAACGGGAGAAATTGTTCAGCACACAACCACCAACATTAGTTGTTCAACCTTGTTTTTTGTACAGATTGTGTTAATTGGGGCTGAGTTCTTCTCTTTTGACAGAGCCAAGCTAGCTGCTTCAACCTATTTCCATTCGTTATGCTAAGCTGACACAAGTCATTTGGATGTGTTTTAATTTGGATCACACATATGTTCATTTAGCCAACTTGATAAGCTCAGCAAGAGTTTTGCAATCGTAAGAAGAAGGCACATGATATCCTAACCTCACAGCATTTAGCTTATAATTAGGCTTTAGCCTCCTCTTTGTTCATGCTTTGTATCTGCTCTCCCACTAATCATCCTGCTATCAGAGAGCTCTGCCCAGCTAGAGAGCGAGAGACAGAGGGCTCATAGGCAACCTCTTCACCTGCTCCTTTCACCCCTCCTCCTCTCCTCCATGTGTACCTGCAACACTGAGCTGCACTGCATCATGGGTGCAGCTGAGGCCATGCCAAAACCCAATTTGGAACGTGTCCAGCACTTCATTGGAAAGTAATGGTTTTCACTGAACTGAGTTATGACCAGCTGTTTGCAGACAGTCTGTGACATACTGATGGAGCAGAACACCGTATGTTGCTTTCCAAATCAAATGATACAAGGAGTGTGACAGTGTGGAGAAACATCTGTCATTAGCAATTTTCAGCACGCTCCACTAATTCTGGACAAAATATGCTTAATGAAGTTACCGCAGGAAACTTCAAATATTGTCAGAGCAACAAGGCCATAAGAAGCCAGTGCTCACCAAGGCCTGTAATCTGATTCATTTGTTGTGAGAAAAATACAGAAGGAGGAGGTAATTGTTTTTGATCATGATGTTTTAAAATGCAAATCACAAACGTTGTTCTTTAATCCAAGAACAAAAACCCAAGAAATCAAGGACGCGAGGGTGGCTGGCTTTTCTTTATTGATGTCGCCTCCCTTGTAGCGGCGCTTCATAGATGGAGTTTCCTTATGGGAGAACATAAAAGCTTTGATGGGCTGGGTTATCAAGTTCAGTCACCATATAGCCATGCGGATCTGTTGCAGAAACCCCTCTGGTCATTCTGCAGAGATTCAGTTTCCAGGTTATCTAACAGGTTGTGTCTAATCCCAACATAAAATGTGTCAAAGATGTGTTTCAAGTCTGATCATTTTGTGTTTCTTTTAAATCATATCTCTTGATGTGCTTTGGCGCTGTGACAAAGAACTTCACAGAATTGCTTCCTCGTCGCCTTTACGGTTCAATTTCGAGTTAAAATGTGGACTATAAGTCTATCACTAACAATACTCATTTGGCTACTCTGTGTTTGTAATTTGCCAGTTCCCTAGGACTGTCCTCAATTTATTCAGACTCTGCTGTGAGAATGAGAGGGTTTGTGACAGGCAGCTCTGCTGAAAGTGGTCCTCTCCTCCAGAACAGTTGTTGTAGTGAGAAGTGTTAGAGACGGGTGGGCGTCTGGACCCAAGTATGCTGCTCAAACACGAGGCCTGTGTCTATCTGGCAGCCGTCTCCTGGCGGCAGAAGGGCCATAAACCCGCCTGTGTTAATTCTGCCGTAATTATCATGGGTGCCACATGTTATGCAGGATGTCCTACCACTGCAGATCCACTTGAAAGTTTGCAGTGAAATCCTTCCACACTGCTTAAAGCTGTGGCAGACGAGCGGATGCCGAGCGTGACAGTTGGCCATTGTGATTAGAAAGGGCTGCTCCTGGAGCCCTGCCCTAAGTCTCATTTCCTGTCGCGGCCCTTTGCAATCATGTGTTTTATGCGGTGCATGTTGGTGAATAACTGGCTGCACTGAGATGACAATAATCACCCATAATGCCCCTAGGGAGGGGGCGGCCTCTCTCAGGGCAACATTAGTCATAAATATGCAAAACGGCTGCTGTCCTAACTGCATGCTATTTCACAGCACGCTTTGTTTCGGTTCAAGGTTGCTCCCACTATATAGTTAAAAATACATAATTTGAAAAGATATAGTCATTCCTAGAAGTCGATTAATTGACAGCAAATGAGACTCAGTGTAACAAATTTTGCATTACTGGAAATCAGAGCGTTGCACACAAGAATGCACAGACTTAACAACGCTCAAGCAAATAAGAATGTTTACTTGGTTGAGCAGTTTAACATTTACCCAATAATCCATTAATAATATTACCGTTACCGAGTGTATGTGTGTGCTGTAATGGGCGCGCATGTGTGCATGTGCTCTCAGCCTCAGTCGTCCTCTTGCTGTCACACCCAATAAGTGGCCTTCTCCATTGCCTTATCTCAAGTCTCGGTATCCCCCATGAGAGCCACAAGCAGCCCCACTCAGCTTGCCTGGGCCGTGCCTTGGCAGGACGACACGGTTTAGCACCCTGAGAAATCGCACACTCTTTCCCAGTCAGGGTGGAAGGCTTTGTGTCTCTCCCATATTGACCTTCTCCCACTCCTGCGCTCCTGTCATCCATCTGTCGGAGAACACTTTCTTCCTGTTGTCCTGTGATTCTGACAAGATCACCCACATGCTCCCGTCTTGTTGTCCGTTCACAGGGAGACAAACTGCACACACGGACATTGTTGGCTACACAAGTAGTGAACTGAAAATCATCATTCTGTCACACATTTGCACACACATACAGATGGATAATCAGACTATTATGTCTATTCTGTGCAGTACCATCAAACCCTGTGTCTCCCCCTTTCAGTGCTCTCATCAGTATTAACATATCGTCCTGTTTCCTGGGCTCTAAGCAGGGAGAGCAGGGCGGTGGCATCTCAACATGTCTGTCAGGTTAGTGGATGTCTCCCTACTTAAATCTGCTGACGTTGATTTGTGAGCGTAATGCCTGATTATAGGATGGGTGACAGATAACTTTTATCAAAATTAAGGCACAATTAAACATTTCATCTCCGCTAATTACTGGCTGTAGATTTGGCAAGATGACCATGTGCTGTAGGAAATCAGCAACCATAACACATTTTAATGGGGCACAGCTGTCTTACAGCTTGGTAATATTTGCACAGTGCACCAGAACTGTAATTTATGAGACAGAAAGAAGGAGAAAATCTGCACTGGATTGAGTGCCAGACTAGATTTAGAATTTATATTCTATAATGAGGTTTGGATTTGTCGCTGCTGGTTGTTTCTTATCAATTGTGGATGCTGTGGTATCTTGTACATCTGGGAGGAGACCTTTATTGCTTATGTGTGTGTGCAGTTTATGTAAATGTTCACTCAACTATTGTTAATGCTGTATCTTGCAGCCTCGCACACACAACATTTAGATTCATTCACTGCAAGAAGGGGAAGGTAGTCGGTTTTTGAGTGTGCACGCTTCGCAGGCACTGGACAGACTTGATGGGTTCACGCTAAAGTAATCAGCCCCAGTATCCACTTGTGCCAAGGAATAAGCCTGGGAAATTCACCAAAATGTGGGAACAGCTTGGGAACAGATTGATGCAGAAGGGTGAAAAAGGCTGAGTGAGTGTATGTGTGTGCTGTAATGGGTGTGTATGTGTGTATGTGCTCTCAGAGCTAATTCCAAGGCAAACAAGAGGAAGCTTCCTCTAAGTAACTCAGCTCTGGTGTGCTCCGATGGTACGTCTCCAGTGGGCTCTGGCATAGCCTCTTCAATTATATGGAAGTTTGGCCACCAAATCCCATCCGAAATAGATAGTTGATGCATTGTGAGGAATGTAAATTTGATCATTTTCACATCTCATTCATTTGACTTTGGCTGTTATCGGATCTTCTTTTTGTCAGAATGTACACCTCATCAGGGCCATGGAGGTTGGAAAGGCTGCACCATTATTGGACGGTGACCTGCAGCAGCCTGTGTATACAATACACTACTGACTTGTGCTCCAATACGTTTGTCTTGTATAGAGAGACATTAACTGTGCTTAATATGAAAACAGAAGACCAAATGCTAATCAGTCCCATACAGCCCTTTTTTAAAATGCATTTGGCCGCAGAACCGGCCTCCCAAAGCAAAGCCTTGTGATCAATTAAGATATTTCCTGATTGATATTGTATCACGCTCACTTCACTCTCCCCTCATATCATCCCAGCATTGCTTCACCAAGGCTTCAGCGGACCGGGCATAGAATGAAAAGGGCTTGGTTGGACTGTGCTGGCACGCTGCAGGCTATGTTTGGTTGGATCCCATCGAGGTTAATTCAACTGCTGTTGTCTGGATGACACCTTCAGTCTGTGACAGGCCTGCAAGTGCTGGGTGCTTGTGGCACTTTCCATGATACCCCACCGATCTGTGCTTGGGTCCAGTTCAGGTGCTGCTCAGTAGAGCACACCCCCTAAAGGCCCTGTTGACCTTCTTTACTGAGCGATCATTTTCATATCTAGTGTGGTGACATTACAGTGCCGCGTGGTCATCCTGCTAGTCAGAGACACTGTCTGTGTGACGAACTTGTGGCAGTAATGGTAGCCGTGCTTTTTTTTTTGAGGAGTATTAATGTGGTTCAATAGACAAGTGAGAGATTTCTAGGTCAAACATGACATTTTCTTTCTAAATGATTGGATATTAAAATGTGTTTACAATAGTTTTTTCAGGTTGCCTTCCCTCAATTTGACAAAAGTGATGCAGCAGACTGTGGTCATGAAGCGTTTGCCCTGAGCTGAAATGTGACCACAGGCTAGTGAGTATGTCAGTTTGTGCACCGTGCTGGAGACTGACGAGGGGGCTCACCCTCGCAGATAACCGGCTGTTGTCCTAAAAGTGCAGCACATTGCCGTATCGCCCCGGGACAACAAATCAGGGACAGCAAAGGACAATAGAGTGCATGCTATCAAATCACTCTTTCAACGAACAGGCAGCGATTTAGAGCGTTTATAGTACTCACAAAACAGAATTATGTTAATTTATTTTTCAATGGATATGCTACAGTGGAGATTATGAGAGATTATTTATGCAAGCGAGTGTTTCTTCACTCATTAGGTCAGCTATGCGCTTCAATAGTGCATCTTTGCTGAGGGAATCCAAACATTAGATTAGATGTAATTGAGAGAAATGAAGCCATGCTTCAAGCAGTTAAGCCTTTGCATTAAAGCGTGCACAGAAATGCTCTTTGTTAATCTCTGATCAAGTGGGATATTACCTCTCATGAAGAGCTTAGTAAATGCTCATTAAGGCATTACACCGTAAATGCCTGAATAATTATGATTTCCATTTTGCCTCCATATAAAATCACACAGTTTACCAAACAGTGAGCGGCATTAAAGTGAATGAACTTTAGGACTCTAAAGGAGCATGACAAATTTGTGGGGACGTTACACATGTCAGTTTTTAATCCTGAACATACTTTTAACCCTCCTGGTCATACAGTACATATGTCAGGGTTCGGGACAAAAGCCTCCCGCCAACGTTTCATACCAGGCTGAATCTGTTAGAATCAGACTCATGCATGGATGCATATTTGTGCACATAGACTCTGTTGCACAGCATAGTTCTCTGATTATTTTATTATGACAAGACACACACTAGTGCCTGTTTAAAAGCAGTTATTAGTGTTGATCAATAGGCCCATGTGGTCACAAGGCCTTTGCCATAATCCCACAGGACACTGTCAGTATATGATGTGAAGGTGTGACGTGTGATATATGTAAATAATCCTCGATGTCATACATTAAATCACAATGTCTAGAACATAACAGCATGTTCACCAACACCCTTACCTAACGTTTTGCCACATGCCATATTTTCCCATTATTCAGGATTAGAAACAGGTGTTAGTGTGTATCTGTGTGTGTATGCAGATGCATTAACACAACCATCACATGCCCTGAGTAGATCTGTGTTTGTTTTTTTGACAAGTGGTCCTGCGTGTGTGTGTGTGTGTGTGTGTGTGTGTGTGTGTGTGTGTGTGTGTGTGTGTGTGTGTGTGTGTGTGTGTGTGTGTGTGTGTTGTCGTAGGCCAGTGACAGCTGAAGAAGAGGACTGTATTTGTGGAGGAACAGCATGGCTGCAGAGAGGAGTGGAGATCCTGAGGGAGGCCTAATGGTTCCACTCCTTCCTGCACAGAGATAAAGACTCATAATAAGCGTGTATGCTCACCATCTGGCCCTGTGCATGTGGCCCTTATGGAGGCGAAAGCAGCACAATCTGTAAACGATCAGGAGCCATGGCGCTCCCCCTAGAGAGGCCGCCATGCAATCAAGGTGACAGATGGCAGCACCACTGCTGTGGCCTCATGGAGGAGATCAAAATCACCTTCAATAAACTCTGACTGGAATGGGCACAGAACCCTCAAAAAGTCAGTTTGTCAGTCAAACTGTGGCAGCTTGCTGAAACAGGGGGAACACACAGCGGTCCGTCCGTCCACCGCCTGATTTCCATATTTTCCGTCTGACTGAGCCTGAACTGTGATCTTTCTCCAGTTGTCCTCTCGACTCATGCCGGCGTGGGCGAGCTGGCTGCCAGCACTCGCAATGCTACTGGGGGGAAATTGAGAACATGATGCTGCTAATGTGGGGCAATAGGAGCGGATGGTGGCAGAGAGACATTAAATAACCGACTGGTACTCTATTTTTGACATGACAGGACCCCCGTGATTTGGCTCTCTTTGTTTATTTAATTACACACACTCACACACAAACACTCGCACACTCACAAAACGACATCATTCTGCAGTATATAATACAACTCATCGCCATAAAATAGCTGTACATTCAGCAGGAAGCTCATGTTGATTTCCTACCCTTTCATATTTTTTTGTTTTAACATCTGATGGAGCAGCATGGTCCAGCCTCCGCACCGTGTCTGTATCTGAGTGTTTGTGTCCTGAGCATGGAGATAGAAATGCTTGGGAATGCTATTTCACACATCCCCTTCATCTGATGCGCAGCTTCTGTCAGTGATGTGAGAAAAACAGCCTGACTCTCCAAGCTTTTTTTTGCACCAGTGCAAAAGTTCAAAATTGAAACGCCATCTGTTCAATAAAACTAATCTAGGCAGGGAGAGCCAGTTCCAAGGCTGTCCTGATTGGATGTGTTTCTTGTATTTGAACCCCCTGCCACATCGACTCAAGACATTGTCATTTGCAAAAGAAATTGATGTTGAGTCCACAAGTTAAAAATAATTATAGTTTTGTATAATTCCAATGCCTTTCATTATATTTAACATTATTCTATGTCCACAGTTCCTCTTTGCTAATAATTAATCTAGAGGCACTTTTATTGTACACTGTATATCTGAATTCAGTCTCTTAACCACCTTCACTCTTTAGTTCTAATGAAATGAGGGGCTGTAAGTACTTTCAGAGAAAATCAATTGTCCTCTCTTCCGCTGCAGCCCTTATACACTCACTTAGTTAATTGCTGCACTTATTTAATTAATTGGACAAGTTCCATTGTACTCTCTCTTTACCTCCCATGTTTTATCGGGGTGTCCTGGAGTACTCTTCATCATCCACTTTTAAACATTTTTACAAATGTTAAATATGTGCACTTTAACTAATAATTAGATCAATTACACTAATTACTATCATAAGTTGAATTGGAAACAGTAAAGGGGCTTTTAGGTTTCATATCTATAGTGTGGTGTCTTTTTGACTCTAGTCTTAAATCTGTGACCAAATGTACTGCAAGGACATTAAGGCCCTGGCCATCCCACTTAAGGTTAAAATAACAGTACTTAAAAATCCACCCAAATTGAATTGGTCTTATTTTGCCAAGAAATATATGTGCTGTAAGATGACTGCTCTTGAACTGTATCTTATAAGGGCTTTTTTAAACATTAGTTAGGTTTTTAATTTACTACTTCATATTCACACACACGGTATAAAGCTGCTTGGTTAAACCACATAATTCTTAGGTCTTAGACAGACATTCTGTTAAGAAGACAAAGGCAATTTAGTTTTCATTTATGAGCTGGTCTATGGATTTTTAAAGAAAGAAAATGAATTAAAAAAAACAATTGATATGATGGTGGGTCACATCTTCCCTCAAAGGTACCATTATATAAACATTTATTTTTTCAGCTAAAATCATGCTTTCATGGTGCAAATTCTTAAATAAATGTTCTACAATTAAATGACTAATTCCCAGATAGTATTCCAGTAAATTAATACAAACATTAACGTTCATTGAGAGCAGGAGGAAAAGGGGCCTTTCCGCTTCCGGTATCATTTTGAGTGCCAGGTAGTGGGCGTGGTTTGTCAATTACCTGCTTCACTGACAGGTGAGTGAAGACGTTGCGAAGTTTGGAGAAGGCTGTTTGGATTGAATTTTGGAGCCGCTACCTTAATTGTCGACCTGTCCTTGGTTGAAAACCGCTCAGCTTGATTTATAACGAACTATATCAACATGATAGAGCGCGTGCAGACACGTCGACCGATGAAGCTTTTTAAACTTAAACTTCAGGTAACGTGAAGCTCCCGACAACCTGCAGTGTTTCTCTTTCTAATCTCCTTTGTTGTAGCTATAATGCCATAAAAGCACACGCGCACACAGGCTATGTTTCGTAACACTAATGACAGATAACTGACATGTTATAGCAGCTGTGAACAATTAGTCTGAGAAAGTGTGGAGTTGTAACTGTTAAAAAAAGTGCGCTAGCTAAAATGACTATAAACTGCATTAGCTGTTTTACTTCCACACGTAACTCATTTCAGCACTCTTGCAGTAGAAGGATTATTAATTTCAGACTGCAAGATGTTATATCAGCCTAAACTGCAACTACTTATTATTTGTTGTATTAATCCGACGATTTCTTCATTACAATGTCAAAACCTTGCTAAATGGCCATTGCAGGATCAATTGATATCATTTGGTCAGACTTAACATATTCGTCTCTTTGTTTTGAGTAGGTTTACACTATCTTATCAGACAGTGGAGTTTCATTCTGCAGCTGTATCACCTGATGCTGCTATTGTATTGTCCATTTGGGACACTGGTAACTGCAGACGCACTTTTCAGAGAATAGACACATAAGGCAATTGGTATGTTCTGTAAAAGTTTCTCGGGAATACAACTTTTTCATTTAGTCTGTCCTTGAAACGTTGCACTATTAATAATAAGTTGCCTTACCCCTGTGGAGCAAGTGTAAGCAGTAACTAATAGTGTTTACTTAATGGCATAAGCATTTTCTTTTTATAGCCGGTAAGATTGGTTCTTCAGAATGATTTAGACAAGATGTTCTGGTTGAATGACATGATGCAATGTTTGGTTTCTTTGGCCTCTTTATAATTCTTTGGTTGGTCACACTGTTGTGAGAAAAGAAAACGTGTTGCAAACTTGAACTGGGTTGACCCTCTAAAACCAAATGTTCCCCTTAAAACCGTAATGAAGAAAATGTGAAGAAGGGCAGTTGAGTTGATCCTGAGTGGAAGATTTTGGCTTTGGGGTGTAAAATGATTGGATTAAATCACACTGATTCACGAGTAAGCTTACACCGTTCCCATTGCTTTGTCAGATGAGGGTTTTAATTTGAGCCTCACCTGATGGATGCTGGTAATTTATGCTGATTAGAAGTAAAGCATCATATTTTCCTTTATCTCCCCCCCACCCATCTGAACAGAAGAAGATTTTTCCGGAAGGGTATACAGGAGAGCGGTTGATTAGTTGTAATGTGACCGCAGTACCCCACAGGCTGAAATTTATGTCCTCCATTTGAACTGTGTCTGCGTGCGCTGTATACATCAGGTTTGTTAATGAAATTTGTCGCCAGGAGGGAGTCGATGGCTGCGGTCGTTCAGCACCTCAACACAATTGTGTGAAATTTTAACCTTTCAAACTTCAAGTCAGCACTACTTTAATTGTAATATTGTTATTCTCCCCATCAAAACATAATTCATTGGGTGTCTTAATGGATTATAGCTTTCAGACTGTTGATCAATTATTAATTGTGTTAGTTTTATTTAATTATTTTTAACATTGTCTCCCACTGCTATTTATGTTACACAAGCGTGGATTAAAACCAATTTGGTTTACATGGGTCACATCAGCAGTGTGAGCATGCAGCCACACTACTATACCTGCCGTGTGTGATGTTAAATTGAGTCCAGTGCTGTGCTGCAGTAGCATGTGGAGCTGTGTATGCTGCTGTCCTCTCCGTCCTGTCTGTGAGTTTATGATTGACAGGTGTCAGACTTGTCACAGCTTCCCAGGCTGCTGTGGTTTAGATGTGCAGGGACAGGGAGAGATGGAGGAGAGGGACGGCGAGAGAGTCTGTCATTTCATTCAGGCTTTTCTCTTTCTGACACGCATCCTCACCCCCGTATTGTCTATCAGCATCAGCAGATGACTGACAAAGGAACTGCTCAGCCACAGACAGGTCCACATCAAGTCTGCGTGTGTGTCTTTGTGCTGCATGCGCTTGAGTGGCTTACGCGAGTGTTAACACATGAGATAATGCCATGCCACCGCTTTGCGAGATCAGCATATCCTCACAGTGATGATCAGATGTTGCAGTGTTAGCATACAACTGAGCCCGCTGCCTCCTCACTGCCCTCTGCCCTTTACACTCACTGACTTAATCGACTCTGGCCATCAAAATGCTGAGTGCTTTCCAAAAACTTGATTTCACAAATGGAAAAACAGCATCTGCTTTCCAACAGCTTCACATATGGTGGCCATAGCTGCTCGTATGAACCGAAGCAGGTAAGCAGGGCAGGGGGTTGGCCCCTTGGGACCTTGAACAGAGGGCCTGGCCCTGGGGACTCTGTTTGGCCACTCGGCAGTGATGGCCACACTGTCCTGAGCCAGATGAACCTGCATATGAAATGAGGCTACGAGAGCTGGGGACCATGAACCTGGAGGAAAGGAGAGTATATACATCGACTGTGTGCTCGTTAGAAAAGGCTAATTTGATTTTTAGATCATTGTTGCAGCATAGTTTGCTCAAGATGAAAAGGTGTTATCAATGATTGTATTTGTTTTTATAATAGCTCTAAAGCATTGACAGAGGTTAATGACAGTGAAGCGTTTGAAACTGTAAAAATAACAACTTTACTTCTGCTGTTGTTGACCTCTGTTGCTACCTTCACAACCCACTATATTTCCTGAGCCTCCTGCTATTTTTGTCTGTTTGCAATTAAATGCTGTGTCCACACCATGCCCACACTTTGGATCTTAGTCCCTGAGGGTTTTTTAGGTGTAGTCATGTTCGTTCTTTTTCTTTTCCCTCCTCCCTTCCTCTCCCCCGCCTCTGGTCTCGCTCCCCTGGCGGCATTTCTGGTGATCACAGCGTGACAGACCGCTGTCCTCGGGGAGCCAGGAGCCCCGTTTACAACTCTTTTGTTGTCAATGCCTCCTGTCTGCTCCAATTTCCACCTCTCTACTGTACTTCCCACATGTCCCTGCTCAAGACGTGCACATTTATTATAGAGAGGCTGATGGGTCAGAGTGAATGTTGGTAAAAAAATTTTTTATAGTGATCTTGTGAGCCGTGCTCTCTTTTAAATGGTAAACGAGGGCACGGATGCACATGCACTCGCACAGACACACACACACACACACACATGCACAGATCAGTTGGTTACATCATTACCAATATCCACCTGAAGGCAACCCAGAGTAGAAATGTGTAATGATTGCTAATTGCCTTGTTAGTATGAAAACAAAGCAGCCTTTTTTTCCTGTGCTGAAGGGCTAAATTACCAGGAAACAAACAAGTGGAGGGGAACATGTGAATAAGGATGTTTTTACATGAGCATCTGTGGATACAGCTGCCGCTCGCTCTGACCATCCTGCCTTCTCCTCTCTTTTTTTTTCAAGGCTCAAACAAACAAAACCAAACAAGACAGCAGCCTCGTGTGCCTGTTTTTGGTAAGTGTTACACTCTACAGGCCCAGTTTTCGATGACACCACTTCATAGCCTTTGTCTAGGGTAACATTCATCTACCTCTTATGATGTTCCCCCTGCGGAAAGTTTCTTCTTTTTATCAGTTTGTTTTTATTTGTGGAACACTGAGACAATGAATCAGCTCTCCTCGGCAGAATTTTAGTTCCCACTAGTGTATCCTCTGGTAATAACAAATGGCACTCTTGGGCATTTGTTTCTTTTACAGTGGAGCACGACTTCAGCAGAGGCTGTCATGCTGACGATGAAACACACATTTGCTTGCTTCTTTTACTCCATCTCTCCTCGCGCCTCCCTCTTCGTCTCCAGAGAAATGTGTTTACCTCGGCAGTCACCTGCCACTGCGGGAGCTAGAATGAGATTCTGTAGCCTTTTGTCCCAATCAGCTTTTCCGATCAGGCTAAATGCTCTCTGGAGACGGAGCTTATTACATGACACGATCCTCCGAGTAGATAAATGGTCCTCCGTGACACAAGCCGGACCCCACTCATGGGGGGTGGGGGCAAGGAGACAGACAGCTTGGGGCCCAAAAAATGAAAGGAACTCACAGCCTTACTGACATTTTTAATCAAAAACAGTTAACACTGAATCAGTCTGTTTGCAGGCAGAGATGCAGGCTTTTCAATGCTGCCTATTGAAAATATGCAAGGATTGAAATGCAGACCTTTCTGACATATAATTTACCTGCTGTCAGCCTGTATAGGCGTGTTTTTCCACGAGTGCTTCCCCCCTTCTCTTCACATCTCCTGCCACCTGTTTCAACCTCAGCTGATATGTTTGAAAAGAGATATGAGTTTGTTAGTAGCAGTACTTCATTTTCTGATATAGAGTTATCCATCTGTAGTGAAGTTAGTCTGAGGTCAGTTCTTTTACTGACTTGTCATGCTATAGACAGCGCTCATCATCACAGTGTCACACCCAGAGAACAGCTGATTTGTGTTTTGTTAGGACAGTAGGAGTGAGCAAATACCTGAAGAACAATGTTGTGGTAATCCCTCCCCTCATGAGAAAAAGGCCTCGTAAACTTAAATGGATGTTTTGTTTTTTTGTTATTCAGCTGATAAGACCCATGCCGTTGTAGGTTGGTGAATCTATACTGTGAATTGTGGCCCTTTTCAGAGCTAACATTTTTACTTGTCATAGTAGTAAAACTTATGTGTAATAATACAATTTTCCAATAACTATCACTTTTTTTTAAAAGCGCTCCTTCTAGATTAAAATCTGTACTTTTCAAAAAGTCTTTGGGAGCATTTTTATGATGTTGCACTACAGCTCGCCAGTAATTCAATATAATGTATGAATTTGATTTCAATCAAATCAAATTTTGATTAATCATATTTAGAGATATATAGACACTTGAAACTGTTAATTTTGCACTTGAACTCTTAATTAAATGAGAAAATACTCAAGTTAATTCAAAACAGAGTATATAGGATAGGTTTGAGAACACTTTATATATTGTTATCAAGATATGAAATCAGGATAGAAGATTTTGGCCATATTACCCTATGATGTGCTTGAATGAAGCGCTCCCATTATAGCAATTCAAACAATGTGAGCCGTTTTTCTTTTCTGCGGATGATGAGCACACGTGTATAATTCGTATCCTGCGTACGTACATTTTTACTTTATATGTCACTTCACAATATTAAATATGTATCATACCATCGTGATGTGGTTTACCTCCGTAACATCAGATTTCTCCCTCAGGATGAGAATGTTTAGAGAATGTTATCCACCAGGAATCTCAAACATTTCTGTTAAATTATTAATTTTGCACGCTTTAATCTGTGTCAGAGAATGCAGCCAACAATTTTCCACACTCAGAACTACACAACTAATTGTTAAATGCACTCCACTGGGTTTTAAAGATGTTGTCACAGACTTTTCATCAAACATTAATGCGTGGTACCAATGATTTCATGCAGTTCGCTCTTAACATCTCGCTTTTAATGGCGCTCTGAACAAAAAAAAAACAACATTAAAACTAATCGTAAATTACAAATGATAATGGGAGGAGGGAGAGGGGGAAAAAAAATGCTCTGCTCCCCGACCGGTCATAAGTTGATCATCTTAAGCTCTGAGCTGCAGGTAGGTGGTGACAGCTGCTTAATTTGGTTTTGTCACCGGGGTGACTTAATCCTGTAACGGGCCCCTGTGACAGCGGCCTCACAGACGGTTGAGAGACAGAACGGCACTCTAGTTGCCCGTTTACAGATGCAGCAATAGAAACCAAGGTCACTTTAATTAACTGCCAAATTACAATTTAAACGATAATACTAATCACTCACTTTTGCGGTAGCAAGAAGCTACTGGCTGTCATGTTAATTTAAGGCTGCGGGGGAATATGGACGTTTCCACCTCTGCCTCACAGTCGGGCCGGAGTCTGGGCTGCCCCGCTTTCATTTTCTCTGTGTGCTGCCACTTTCCCAGATCAATACCAGGGTGACCCAACTGTTTTCTACAGGTTTTCCTTACATTAGTGTCTATTCCAACAGCCCCACCTCTGTCTGTTGTTGATTACCATCTCTCATTCGTCTCATAGCTCCTCTCCCTCTTCACTCTCTGAAGGATTTCAATTAGACGCCAATGATGCCTTTGTCTGGGGGTATTCCCTGTAGTTTGGCTTCATAGATTAAAGGGCTTCACTGCTGCAGCAATTTACTTGCAAGTGTCTGCAGTTATAGACTGGCTGTGCCATGCAGCATATTATATCGCGATATAGGTAATTTCATATCTTGATAACGATATCTCAATATAGTAATTCAGTAAAAAGTCCATATGAAATGATCACATGGTGCAGTTTCCCTTTTTAGAAAAAAATGATTTATAGCTATTCACTGACCGTTTACATGTGTGCACACAAATACATAGTCCGATTATGGGAACAGTTTGATTCAGTGAGTATGATCAGACGAGCACATACTGACTCAAATTCCTTAGATTATTATATAAATTTAGGCAACATAATTTGTGTATCATTATATCTGGGTATATTATTTCATTGTAATAAGATTCCATTAAAAAACTAGATAAATTATACATTTGAATTATTGCAGAGCCCTAAATTGAAGTGAATGGTTTGCTCAATAATTATTACAGAAATTTTCACACATAAACAATGGAAATTGACTGGAATAATCACGGTTGGGTTTGAGACAAAGGTTAAGGTTGTTTTACAGTCATGTTTTTTGTTTTTGGTATAGTTTATTTTTCAGTAACAGTACATTATATAATAACATATTTTTTTGGGCTACTCATCATCAAATGATCCACTGATTTCTTTCTTTATGAATTAGTTTGTTTAAACTTTCAAACTCTAAATTTACAAATTTCAATAGGTTTTTTTTGTGTCCAACAAACTCCGTCTTAAAACCAAAGATATTCAGTTGACCGTGATAGAAAAGGAAGAAAAAACAAGTCGCGTTTAGAATCCGTAATCTGTTATTAAAATGGTTGAAGAATTTTTTTTTTTTTTCAATTTACGAAAGGATTAATTAACGACTCATTTCATCGCTACTTTCCATCACTTTGATCCCTGGAGTCTTTGTTGTGTAGTGGACTCGCTGTAGAAACTAGGTAAGTTTCAAAGGATGGGATATTTATTCCAGCCAACCTCCACCCCATTACAGTTACTGCCCATCTGCCACTGCTGCCACTCGGAGCCCTCCTAAAGGTTACTCATTTACATATGATGGGGGATAAGAGGGGGTGGGGGGGGCGTCCACTGATAACAGAGCTTCAATCAATCAATGCTTCATGATTAGTCCCATGTAAAATCCCAGCAGTTGGTGAAAACTCTGCCTAGTTGCCTCGTTGCCACTTTTCAAATGAGGTCCCGTAATGCCACGACAACTAACTGGAAACAACTGAATGGAAAAATTCATAATTTCTCGGGTAAATTATGACCGTGTGCCTGAAATTGATTTATTATTGTGATCGTTAGCCATATGGCACAGGCTGCTTCCCCCCTCCTAACATTCAAAAAATGTGCGATTACAGGGCTAGGTCAGCGCAACCTTTACCATCGCACAAATGAATCTCAGTCTAATCAGAAAGGAGAGACAACAAAGAAATTAACTTGCATTTCTTAAAGCTGCATTCACAGAAACCGTGAAGGATATGAAATACAACTTAGACTCCCTATGTGTGATACTTACTAACAATAAATCAAGATGCCTCTTGTTTCCTCGAAGAGGCCTCAGTTTAACCGGACGTCACATAGCATGGGGGACGAAAAAATATCATGTAATTTACTTTGTCTATTTTTCCTTCAGAGCCTCTATCTATCTATCTATCTATCTATCTATCTATCTATCTATCTATCTATCTATCTATCTATCTATCTATCTATCTATCTATCTATCTATCTATCTATCTATCTATCTATCTATCTATTTCCATCCATATATCCAAACTGCAGCGTCTGACAATGACGCCACAAGAGCAGGAGAGGGAACCAAAACAAGGAGCTGAAGGACACTAAAACGCTCCATACAGTGGATTTGCAGTTAGTTGTCAATTTGATTGACATGTTATGTATTCAGAGTTTGTTGTTGGTCGTAACAAGCCTTAGTTTAATGACCTAAAATTAGACTGACAACCATTGCAATGTTCTCTTTTCTTACTGAAGTTATGATCGGACAACCTTACATGAGACTTAATCAAATCCTTTTTTAAGTTGCTCGAGACTCTGTCATCTTCTCTTGAGAACTTGCCCCTCCTTCCTATTGCACAAGCAATTACACCAAAAGCTAAAGCTTTCGGGGGGAAAAATATTGTCTTCGTAATTATTTGCATGTGGCCTGCCAACATTTACATTATCATCTCTGTCTTATAATAATTGCCTGGTTCTCCCCATTGGCTGAAGGCAATGTTGTATTGGATTGTAATCTCCAACACTGTTTCCTGACACAAACTTGATGTGTCACCGTGATTGGCATGGAGGAGATGACATGACAGAGCTGGTTTTGGGGGACTGACAGATAGTTGGCAGGTTAAGGCTCCCCTGTTGGGTGCTGCGCTGCCTCAGGACAGTCACCTGTCAACTCAGGTGAAGGCTCGTCATAGCTGATGACTGGGAGCAGCAGAGTGGATATAATGGGATGAGCAGACTGACACAGACGTTGTGCAGGACTCCCTTTGTCTGTGGGCAGAGGAGTAGACTTCGCTTCAGTCAAGTGTGCCGCCATGCTGAATAACGAGTATAGAGAGTTTTAGCACTGTGGGTGATGTGCTGGCATTTATAGTGCGAGCACATGATTGATCCAAGTAATGTCCATTCTTATGAAGTCAAGTGTTTATAGTCTGCTGATCACTTAATTGTAACACTTAAGGAATAACCCTATAATTCTGTCGCATAAATTACATAGCTTTGTAAGTAATTCAAATTATGATACTGGAGGATTTGGGATCCGTGGATATATGATTAGTTAACTGTAGGATTATATAAAAAGTGGAGTTACTCGTTTATCACTCACTGTCTTTTAACAGTTGGCTAGTTGTTGCCTCTTCTTACACAACAATTACACAAATATCCAAGAAAATTGTCAGACAATCTCTACCAATGACCCAGCCTCGTTGCATGTTTTAAAGGTGAAGAGGCTTCGGAGTGGACACATCTTTCCGGAGCTCGTCTCGACAACGCAAAGAACATCGCCTGGCAAAATAAAGGTACGTGCTTGCTTGTGTTTACGTATTTGACCATATAAGCGCATGTCTGGGATTTTTGGAAGTTGAGGTCTGGGGGCGTGTGCGTGTCGGCCCAATCCCTGTTGCCGTTTTTGTTGAGTTTCCTGAAAAGACCGTCCTGCCAAGCATGGAGGGAGCATGTGTCCATCAAAGTCGGGCTGATATGAGGCGTGAGCGCTGAGGCCTGCTCGTGAGAGGGAAAAGTGGGACTGACTCATACAGAAGCTTAGGAATCAGCATGTCGCTCTCAGCACAGCAAACTGCCACAGTGGATCAATGCTGAGTCTCTGTAGAAACTTCTAGATCAAATTCTAATGCAATATGTAATGTTATCAAGACTACAATAAAGGACAAAAGTGTCACAGTTTAGTCAGAGCAACGTTTCCAAAAATGTGTCCCATGCAGAAGTACCTAAAACAACAATCGTCTGTAAAAATAATTTCATCATAGAAATGGTATATCAGTTTTTTGATATCAGGCAAATTAATGAAAAAAATGTAAAAGAACGAAGATATCTGTTTCGTGCAAAATATAATATTGGTTACATATGACTGAAATATGGGTGTCGTCTCTGTGATGTCACCCATAGTTGTCTAAAGGGCCCCTGTGAAGCTCAAAGCCAGTGAGTCTGGCCATCTTGTGACAACACAGTGACGACGCAGACTAATCCAAAAATGTGTAAAGAGGAATGAACTGAGGCGATCAGGGTGACACGGCAGAGGAGACGGCTATCAAACTGAGACATATTTGGATGATCAACGCATCTTCTAAAGATTTAAAAAGGTTTTCTTTACGATATTCAAAGCATTCATTTAGCAACAAGTGCCGTAAGGCTGAATGAAGACCTTCTCCCTCGGTGTGTGCTGTAACTGTGTTTTGTTTACATAGCTGTGTGGACTGCACATAAATATCACAGCAGATGATCAGTCAACCCCTTCTGTGGAAGCTTTTTTTTCTGTGTAACTTAGTCTAATGTTCAGTCCTTGAGCTTCTTAAGTTGTTGAGCTGATGATAACAAACATAGGCGCTTGCATATCAACTACACACCCACAGACACACATACACTTACTGGTGCTCACCTGTCCACTGTCCACTTATTCTGTAGTAGCAGGTCTCTATATCTTCCTGTCAAATCATCTGCTCAGTCCCAGAGGCCCCGGGCGTCCATCAGTAAGGCCTGTCAGTTATAAGGTCCGATTGGTATTCATAACTTCTGTCAAAGCGGTGCCATTCAGTCTGGCCCCCAGCAGCAGTGCTCAGTAACGTGGATATAATATCTAAAACCTGAAAACCTGCTCTGATTATGCAGCTTTGTTACCAGACACAGAGGTATAATGTTTGAGTGTCACTGCTTGTCCTAAAATGCTGTGGGCAAGCTCAAAGGTCCTGAGTCACACTACCCCACTAGCTGTAGACCTAACCTCGGACCCTCTCTCATCTGATTCCTTTAATTTATGAATCATGGATTACTCTGAATGGTAGAGGTTGGGATGGTGTTTGAGGAAACAGTGGGCAACATTATTTCAAAACCAATGATTCAGTAAGCAATATCTCTCAAATCAATTTGAATGATTTTTACTGGTACTTGTCACAAATTTTGTCCCAACAGCTCCTGGTAAAAATATCACATATGCAGTAGAAACAATATCCAGGAGTAAACAAAGGTAATTGTGTGGTAATTAAATCATGGTCCCTTGGTCACCTTGTGAGAAGCTTGTTTTCATCTTCTGTCTTCCCATGTGGCTGCAGGTGATTTTTCAGCTGTTCAGGGGCAAACTTCAAATGTAGATAGGTTTTTGTTGGGAGATTTGTGTTTTTCTAAGGTCAGCGGCAGCAGCCCCTTGGTACATATAACTAAACATTGCCACAGGAAGGTTCATTCCCACTGGGAAAGTGCACATGAAGGCGCTGCCCACATTTTACCTTTTCCTCTGAGGGGCGGATTTAATCAGTGCGCAGTCAAGAAAACCGCTCGTTAATTAATGAGACCTCCATGAGAGATCAGCATTCAACATGCCAAAGCCTTGCAGATTCAGAACTTCAGAACAAAATAGTGGTCAACAGTAGTCCCTTCAGGGCTGTGCTCAGTGTTTATTTGTTGTTTTTATTTTGCATGTTGTTTTTTCCTGATCGCAGGCCCAACTGGGGGCATCTTAATTCTCTAAATGACTTTTTAAGTAGTGCCTCTGCTCTACATGACCCTGCTGAGTGACAGGCCATTCTAATCCCTTTTCACCAGGGGAAACCGTCTTTATTGGAGCCTGTGGTCAGTTTGTTTTGCACCAGCCCACAACATACGGCATTTAACACTCTCATAATTAAGTAGCCGGAGCCAAAGAGTTCTGCCCAATCTGAGGCCATAGGCTGGCGCCGATTGACACACAAGCAGCAGGACAGTTGAGGTCATGCTAATGCACACATGAGAATGATAACTACGGCGAACAGACCTGGAAAACGGTGAATTTAGATCTAATATAAATAACTCTGAATAATATTTCAGGTGTATTTTTTGTGTTGACAGGTTTCCGTTAAGCACAGCAAAATGAATGTATTTGACGGAGATAAGCACTCAAACAATAATTACACGTGATATTTGGGAGTCTTGACAGTGTCCCTGCTTGCCGTTTATCCTGGTCTTTTCTAGCCAACTGGGTGAAGGATACTCTGCCTGTTTCCCCACCCAAACTCTCGGTCCCATCTGCTCACAGAAAGGCACAACATTTGTCAAAGTAGACTGGATAATGGCTTTGGCATCCTTATTATAATCTCAGCATAATCTTCATTTGTCCACTTTTGGCATTGGGACACTTCTGGGTTTGGGAAATCGGTCAGCACTCTTAAGTGTCCTCGTTTCGTTTTCATTAGCTCAAATCCAGGCATGAAAGCTCATTTGATTCCAATTTAAGCATGATGGTTCTGTGTTGTTCGGAGGCACACAGAAAACTCGGGTTGTTTTCCA